>NW_009649308.1:1919804-1954218 GCF_000708025.1 Charadrius vociferus
CAGATTTTAAAAAGAAAGTAAAATGTTCTTTTAAGAGTGTTGATTCTTATTGACATCATTCTTCAGGCAAAATGAATTCTCTCTCCTGATCTCTCTTCTAATTTGATATTGGGAAGATCTGAAGATTCAGACATCTTGTACAAACAATACTGCAACTCCAGGTGTATTCTTAACCTGAAAAGTGTTGAGAGAAAATGGGTAACTTTGACCTTGCCAAAAAGCCCACTGAAGTCAGCAGAAATTTTTCTGCTTTTTCAGATTGAAAGATTTTTTTGTGCCAAACTGAGTCCAAGTTAAACATCACACTCAGTATTTTCAGCAAATTTGAGTGGCAGAGGTTGACAATGTACCTGTATTATAGATATGCGGTATGCTGGGCCCTTGTGAAAATTGTGCTGATGTAAAGCATTCTATAATAAAGTATGAAGAGAAAGTTGAAACATCATCTGGGCAATGATCAAACCCACAGTCTTTTAATCTTCTACAATGCTTTATCTGAGCTTGAACCAAGATTTCCTCTTGATAACTGTTTGCCATGCAGTAGTTTTGTACTAGGGAACACTATGGACTTGGTGAAGTGAATAAAGAGTGGGGAGAAAGGAAATATAGAGGTACATTGTAGGAAAAAGGAAAACAAGCAAAAAAACAGTTAGAGACCTTGTGTGGCTAAAACTAAAAAAAAAAAGGAAGAGTTTCAACCTATAAACATTTTTATACACAAATCTTATAAGCCAGTTTGGACTCAGTTGTCATAAATGGAACTACATTTTCTCTTGGAGTATCAAAAAGGATATCTCTTTGGGCTGAAAATGATGCAGCGCTAAATGCAATTGGTTGTTCGAAGGAAGTGAGTCAGAGAGGTATTAGAAAACACTGAAGCACAGTGAAGACACAAAAAGAAGATTAATTATTTCCTCTCTGAAACTATTTTTGTGCGTATAACTAGATAAACAAAATGGACAATTGCACTTAAGTTTGCTATCTTCAGATGCTCTATACTTTCATTTCACTGGGGCAGTTGACCAGTATTCATTGGAAATAATGCTACTTCTTTCAGTAGGCTTTTTTTTTTGTACCAGGTAATACAAGTCTTGTCTTTTCTTTGTGAAGAAAATTCTGTCCTGATATGTTCATGTCCACAGTCCTTTTCTCCTAAAGATCTTTCTGTTCTTCTAGAAAAGACAGTAGACACTCCTCAACATCACTTGCAATGTGATTTAAGGGCATGCATTGTGATAATTATCTGATTAAAAAACATAATTGTATATCCAATGCTATTAACCCAAGACTGTTGTTCCCCCAGTTTCTGTAGACAGATAAAAAATATCTACCATTTATTTTATTTTATTTTAAACAGAACATGGATTAAATATGATTTCACCATATATATAAAAAAAAATGAAGATATGCTTCGAAGTGTTTTTTCTCTCAGATACATTTCACAGAAACAGTTCTTAGGCAGTTACCAGTTCCTCGGAGAGATGGACCCTAGGTAGGATTATGGCAATTACTGATTCATATGATGAAGAATGTACAAAATTTCTATTGTCTAAATAAATTCTGAAGGCAGATATCTGACAATATGGTGTCTTAAACCACTGGCTTAGATTTAACTACATCCATCATGTTTCTCTCTTTTTTTTTTTTTTTTTCATACTTATTATAAGACACTGTTATTTGAAAACTGTATGGGTTGTGGTCTGTTATTATTTACTCTGGCTTAAATGTTGGCTTTGCTACTTTACTCAGAAAACAGAAAAAAACCTACCCAAAACACCAACAAACAAACAAATAAACCCCAGCAAACGAAAACCCACCAGAACATAAAACTCTGTACATTAACAATGTCAAAGATTGTAGTATATGGTCACAGATTTGTTTGAATACAAGGTAAATATATGAGAAGACAAAATACCTTGGAAGGCTCTTCCTAGTCCTAGCAAGCTAAGGATGAAGCTGTTAGTAAAGGATGGGTTAAATTACCACTGCATTTAAATGTTTTTTGGTGTGGAAAGAGGAGAGATCTGCTGCTGTTTATTTTGATGCTATTTTGCACTCTTCTGCTGATAAGCACAGTTTGACTGGGTGAAAACGTAGGAGAGGTTGAGCCTAATGAAACTGCTGAAATTCTTCAGAGTTATTACTGCCATTATAGAAGAGGTAAATACAGTGAATGGGATGTACTTAAATTTCCAAGAAACATTTTATGAAGTATTTCATCTGATATTTCTGGCTTAGTTGGAATGCTATTGAATATTAGATAAACAAGATGCTGGATGTAATCAAAACAAGAAAAGCTACCGTATTAGTCAAGAGCTCACTAACCTAATTGAGTGCCTAATACTCATATGCATGAATGTTGTCTTGACCCCATTCAGTGCCATATTATGACTATTTGTGAAAAAGTGGACAAGAACTGCTCTAGAAAGAATGCTGAGAAGAAAGTATGACCTAGCCAATGATTTAGATGTAAAATACGTTTGGCACTGGCTGGTGTGAGAGACTCAGGCTGAGCAACTGCATCTAACTGGATCAAGATATGTTAGAGTTCGGAAACACAATTAGGAATGGAGAAGGGTTCAGGAAAGGGGAACCAAGAAAACTGCTATGCTGAATATGACAAGATGAGAGGGGATCATGCTTGAGGATCAGGGTTTGAAGAGGGAAATAAGAAAAATAATCTATGCCTGAGAGTCCAGTTTTTAAGGAAACTAGAGGCAGAACTCACGGTTCCTCAGATAATTCTATTGCTCTCCACAAAGTTACAAAAACCAGTGACAGTATGGAGCTCTTGATATTCACTCAGAGAACTAAAACCTACAACAGCGATCTTTTTTTCCATTAGTTTAAATGGCAGAAATCCACAAAATATCTCTAGAAGTTCAAGCTGATTTATGAATCACATGGTTGTTAACATCATCCCAGGATTTTTTTTTCTGGGGTTTTGGGGTGGTTGTTGCCTTTAGATCAATCATTACACTATGCAGGCTTAAACACAGTGAGGTTTCACAAGCACACTCAAGAAAACTTGGATTGCCAGCAACTATGTACACTTTTATTAAGGACAAGATTACCTGTTGATACATTATGTTCTAATTAATTTGACCTTTATTTCCCATTTTATCTGAGATTCATGGTCTAACAGTCTGTTACTCATAAGAAACTTCAGATTTCTTCTGCAGTCTCAAGCCCCTGTACACTTCAGCCTTCTGTTTTATTTAGTTTCTGAATGGGAGATTACAACATGGAAGTAGAATTATAATTCAACATATGTGATACCAAATGGCAAAGACTCACGCCCAGACCCTCAAGAAGTGAGAAAATGTTTCATTTCTGTGAAGAATGTAATACAGCTTCTTTACAACACTTTGTAAATGAACCTTTTCCCTGCTGTGGGTTACCATGATTGCTAAATGATTGTTTTCTCACGATAATATTGAGTTCCCACATTTCGCAGTTCAGCTCTAAGACAGTTGGCAATGAACCACACAACAAAGTGAATCTTTTACTGTGAACTTAACACACCCTTCTGGGATATGTCATCTTTGACATAATAGCTCTAATTCTACAGATGATTTAAAATGTGGGCCAATTAATAATATTTGATCCTTGCTGGTAATGGGAAAGCATTTACTACAAACAATAAATGTACAGGGATATGACTAGATGATTTCTCACTGTCCTTGACAAACCCTTTATTGGGAATTATAGGTTGAGGATCTCTACCACTCAGCCAAAGAAGATGACAGCGGTCTAGTAGCTGAGGATCTGCTCACCCCTGCCATAGCTTGCTTAAAACAATTATAGTTTTGTATGAAAACTTACCAGTTGGCAATGGCAGTGAAATACCAAAAAAGAATCTTCAGGACTCTGATGTGCTTGAACTATTGTTTACTTTGTCCTCCCTTCTGAGTGCGCTGTTAAAATAAATACGTAGTTTTGTTAATCCATTGCAGTAGTTCCTCTGTAGACAGTAGCTCTCTCATCAATGCTACTAAACTAATTTTCAAACCTCTGCTCTATTGCTAAGCACATAGCAGCTATTGCCCTTGCCCACATCTTTCCACTATCACTTTGGGATACTTGGAATATAAATGCACTGAATGAAAACTGATACTTAAAATTTAAGATCTTTCAAAGAAAGAAACTACACGAATGTAAAGCATCATTATTAAGCAATAACAACTGAGTTGCAGGCCATTAACCCAGTCAGTCATTAATCCCAGAGAAATCTTCTGTGCTGAACTTTTTACTATTATTATTATTATAAACACAAAACAAAGCAAAGAATCAATCCCACAGGTATATTGACTCTTTAGTGGGTGAAACTGCTGTAGTTATATTGCATGCTATAATTACGGTGCACATTAGCTAGTCTGTTCTCACTGTAACACTAGTAGTAGCCAGTAAACGAGGGAGAGAAATGCTTCCTAATTGTGAAATCCAAATATGAGAAATATTTGTATCCCCCATGCTCTAAGCAAAGCTACAGGAAATGTGTCTCTCTCCTCAAAGAGGTACTTCATCTGAACAGCTGTTCCCTGGTGGGAACGCTCTCCTGCCTCTCAGTCCTCCCCCCTTCAAGCACCAGGAATACACTTCCTACCTTGGTTTAAAGACAGAGGCAAGTGTCTTTAACAAAATGCTCTGGGCCACAACCTTTCCAACAGCAGGTCTTCACAGCTTGAGAAAAGGTGTGCCAAAGTGGCACACACAGAATGCCAGACACCTCGACAGAGAGCCACACCTCTGTTTCTCTCTTTTAGAGTTAGGACAATAAAACAATAGAAAATAAGGTACCACAGGCAAGCTCTCATTTTGGATGAGATTGCAGGCAGATTTTTTATTGCCAAAGGCCTATAGATTTTTTCTAGGCTATAGGCCTACAGCCTATGTAGCAGAAAGAAAGGAAGGAGGCGACAGCTGCATCACAATTACCTGCCAAGGGTCTTCAGTGAACATCTAGAGATCTGAGCACTGTGTCTTCACTGCTATTGTTTTCTGTGCTACCTGCAGTTGAGCTTGTGCATGCTGCAGTCTCACTTGCTATGTAGGCATTTCCCTGACTATGCATTTCTTTAAATCACTCCTCCTTTGTTTTGAAATACTTTAAATTTTTTTTTTTTTCCTCCCCGCCCTTGCCCCCCGGTTAAATTTCAGTTCTAGTCTATTTATATCACTTCTGGTTCTTTGGGAAGAAATGTTCTCAAAGGAGGTCTTGAAACAAGTAAGTTTAGTCTTCTAACTTTTTTGTCAATATTTAAAAATGAGGCAGGCAGAACTCTTTACTTGCTATTTCTCACATTCATGAAAAGAAGATTAATTTGCAGCCATTCTCTGTGTTACAGTGACAGCAAGATCTTTTGCATTTCTTCAATCTTTTAATAAAGGGTTTGACAGGACCTGTTTTAGAGTCTTTCTTATCAACAGCAGGGTGTGGTTTTTTCATGAAAATTTGCTTGACCCAAATATAGTTCAACTGAGAAAAGGAATGGATTTTTCAATGACAGTCCCCTTATTTGCACATTTTTAAACTTGAGCACTGACAGGGGCCCAGGGAGGTTTAGTGAAAAGTTCACACAGTAGGTGGATCACTGGCCAGCGGTCACTGATGCTATCACGAGTCACTGTACATGCTGCACACGTGTATGGGTAACTTCCCTTAAAGGACAGAAATTGGAAACTATTCAAAAGACAATACCATCCACAAACAGTTTGGCTGCATGTATTCAAGTATGTAATTCTTATGAAATGCTTGTCCTTTGCCAAAGAAGCTGGGGCACATGTAGCAATTTCTACCAAAATGTAAGAACATGGCAGTAGAAGTAGTTTTACATCCGGGAAAAATCTTGGTGCACTGTTTTGAACAATTTCAATGATTCTGTTTAGTATAACTGTAACTGTAGTTGTATAATGTTCTTTTTTTCTTTAAACACACTTGTAAACAGCAATTTGATTATGAAATGATCTCCTTTGTGAAAACTTCAAGAATAAGTGTATCAGCTAACTGTCCTGTCATTTCCTCAATCACTATAGTATTTTTATAGATTTTAAGTGTATAACATGTTAGATATCAAAGAGTCGCCACATTAATACCAATACATTTTGTTGCTTTTTAAGATTGACTGACAAGTGGAGCATTAATTGCTTAAAGTCTATGCAAAATTCAATGGCATAGATTACAGAATATGATGCTTTATTATTAGCTTGTTGACTATAATAATTGGTGCTTTTTCTGCTGAGATTATTGATTTTTCAAGATTGTTCTCAGGAGTCTCATTGAAAATCTTTCAAGGCCAGAGGTGTCAACAGTGATGGGCTACAATGAGTTTCAATTTAATGTATTCCTTTGCTTAACTCCCCTGGTACTTTATACTTGAACAGATATGACAGATCTTCTGGCAACATTTATGTGAATATAAGATATATTAAATAATATGTAACATTTCAAACCTACTTGGAGCAGTTTCCATGGAGACCAAAGGCATCCACTGGAAATTAAAATACAGAGGATCTCAACTTAGGAAATGGAAATATTTGATACAAGGTTTTGAAATCTTCTTTCAGGAGGTAGAAATTCATATGCCTGATTAATTAGGGCAATACTAATTCTGTATGCATGATCTTCTGAAAAATTTAGGAAGAAAATTAAACACTTTTTAAAAGGAATAAAATATTTTTTAAACCTATGTGCTAGAAAGATTAAATTCACCCCTTTACTGAACAATGAGCAAATACTCAGGCTTAATGCAGACACTTCTGTAAAAAACTAGAGGGAGCGAGATCCAGTTTTCACAGGCAGCTCAGACAATATGGAACAGAAGCACCATCCTGCAGCTGCACAAACCCCAGCTGAGGCGTGCGTAATGGCAGCTCCTCGCTAGTGAGCCCTGGCTGCTGGATGTCTGTAGATGTGTAAGCTCCTTCTTTTCATCCTTCCTCAATTCTGGTCACTTCATACCTATTACAGAGAAGTGCTTTCTATTATGGCAGACAACTCTGCTCCAGTTATCAACTGCCCCATCTTAAAGCATGCCAAAGTGATGCCCTGGAAATCCAGGCATGGATGATTTTACCCTAAAATGAACCCGCCTTAACAGAAAAAAAAAAAAACAAACCAAAAAAACCCCCAAACCTATTGCCTGACATACATGAAGTAATGCTATTAACTATTGAGATAAATACACTTTAGGTCCAGGGTTCTTTGTTTAGAATTAATATATTATGCTTAGACTGCTGCACAGAGAATTGCCTTAAAGTGGGACATAGCTCTCATGAGCAGATTTCCATTTTGTTGGTCAGCTTCTGAAGATTGAAATGCCTGATTTAATCTCTGATATTAAGTCTCTATTTGTATTACTTTAAATCATATTTAGCTGTTAGAAATTGTGTGTCACTAGCAGTGGAGCTGCTTATATCAATATCTAAATACTTCCAAATTGTGTTGATTAATAACATAAGATTGCCCAAAAGATGTGAGGAAAGAACAAGAAAAAGAGAGTTTACTTGGGGGGCAAATCTATCTTCTATTTTCTTATAAAGATTAATAGTTACGAGTACGATGTCTAATGACTGGTCCACAGTGGAAATACTGTGTGATCACCAGCATGTGATACTATGGTCAGGAGATCAAATAAGGGCAAACTGATAGTGATAATTATAGTCATTTATTTCATTCTTTGAGAGATTGCCACAAGAAGTAAAAAACCACCAATTAAATATAAAAACAGATGGCAAAGAGATCTTTGCAAAGGTCAACAACAGAAAAATCTTATCTTTGAATCATTTAAGTGGATCAGACACATGCAATTTATTTGAGAGAATTAAAAAATAAAATTAAAAAACACTTGATATTCAGAAGTAGATAATGAACACTATTGCTAAAATGAAGCAAAGAGTCCTAACAGCAGAAAATGAAAGATCTCACAGTTTAGCCTCTAATTACTGGCTTATATTCTAGGCTGATTCAGAAAGTGGATGCGGGTATAGAAACTGGATTATAGCTATATAATATTGACAGAATCTATATTTCATTAACTAGGAGAGAAAATATATTTGGCTCTTTCACCTTCTGCAAGTTGCTTTTTAGATTATTAAAGACTGAACTCAGTTAAAGAGCTCCAGATCAAAGCAGCTAGCCTACTTTTGGTCTCCTTCAGGCAGAGTCCAGTTTTTTGGTCTTCTCCAGTCTACACAGACCATCATTCTTCTTAGCATATCTTTTTAAAAGATATGTGCTTCCTTCTGAATGGAATTATTATTAAAAAAAAACAGATTTTGCAATATCTTTCATCCTTAATTCATTAAATGACTATAGTTCACTGCTAGGAAAACATCTCCTATTCAATGGCACTAATATTGCGAACTCCATTATGAACTTTTTTTTAACTGCGTAGCAGTAAGTAGAAATTTTTAGAAAGTTAAAAAAATCTTCTGAGGGATATCCAGAAGGAAAAGAAATCTTGATGTTTCAGTGTAATCCTCAGATTTTAAGAAGTTCATATAGCCTTCATGCTCCATTTGTATAATATTTTCAAGCTTTTTTCCATTGTTATGAAGACTGGAAACTTGTACTTCTTCAACTTGATTTTATATTAAAGAAATGAGAGCTGAGTTATCTAATAATTTTTCTGCAAATGCCACTAGATGCTATGAGGAAAAAGAAGACCAATATTGCAAAAGTTTTGACAAAGGTATTGAGTGTTAGCAACACTATCTTGGCATTTTTTATGAAACGAAAACACATTAATAGGAGCTTCAGCACGCTGCGTGGAAGTGCATCTGGCTGCCATTTTTCTCTCTTAAGGTTGCTTTCTTTCCAGCCGCTCTTGCCCAAGCCTGTAGCGCTGCATGGGGTTGTTGTGACCCAAGTGCAGGACTGAGCATTTGTCCTTGTTGAACCTCATACCGTTGGTCTTGGCCTATCTACCCAACCTGTCCAGATCACTCTGTAGAGCTATCCTATCCTCAGGCAGATCAACATTCCCGCCTAAGTGGCATCTGCGAACTTACTGAGGGTGCATTCAGTCCCCTCATCCAGGTCTTTGATAAAGATATTAAAGAGAACCAGCCCCAATACTGAGCCCCAGGGAACACCACTTGTGACTGGCTGCCAACTGAATTTAAGTCCATTCACCACAAAATTATAGAACTCTAATTTTTTTTTTTTTTTTTTTCAGAAAAAGAAAAAGACAAGAGAAAGAAAAGGAGATCTGCACCTTGTTTCATTTAATTGAGAATAATGACAAGTCCAATCCTGCCATAACCTAACATATACGGGCAGTCCCACAGAACACTATGTAGACATTTGAACTCTGTTATATGGAACAATTTTTAGTATCAGGGTCTTAGACTTTTGCATTCCTATTGATATTGAATACAAGGGTTCAAGGTGAACTTGAAGACTTACATGACTTTCCAGTGTCTAGTATGACAGCTGTTTTTTAACGTAGACCTATATTTCTAAAATATGCCAGAAAAAGACAATGTCTTATGTCTATTTAGCAAACGTATGGGCAGCAAGGAAAGGATTACTCAAATATAACTTGTTGTAGTCTAGCAAAACATTTGGTAAGTTCAACAGAGGTCTTGTCAGCCTTATTCAGAACAACTGTTCTTACACTGAAAAATGAATGGTTGCACATGACAACATTTGAGATAGTTTACATTTTTAATGGAATAGTTTTCTGTCAAGAAATGACGCTCTGTTGCATTTGAAGGATGTTGTAGGGCTACGTTTGTTTCAATGTGATACAGAAATAAAGTAATATTAAATTCAAATTTATTGAACTTTAAATGCCTCACAGTATTCGAACCACTGTTTCCAAGTCGTGAGTTTGAGAAATTGCTATTACACAAAACAAACCCTTTCTCTCTATCTGGGGACAGAACTTGTATTAAAATGTCAGTATTTTCTGTAGATATTAATTTGATAGTCAACCAGCTCTACTCAATGTAAAATCCAGACCAGTTCCATTTCCACTCGCAGTCTCCCAGGAAATTGATCTCACTTTCATTGCTTTATGCAGAATAGACTTGGACCTCTGTGCATTTCTTTTTGAACTAAAAGTGAAAAAAACTTGCTTTTCCTTATCCCTCCCCATCACTTGTGCATGGTATTGTTGAGATATTAATCCATTACATATGCTTTCCAGAAAGGGAACCGATAGAAGATTCCGACCCTAGCCAGCAAACCTCCTTATGCCATCAAAGGGAAGTGAAGAGCTGATTTGAGCAGTTGAAATTCTTCCACTCTTTAACTATAGGTGTTATTCTTAAGAAAATAGCATGTTTTCTTTCTGTTTTAAGAGAGACAGGGAGATCCTCCTAGGTGAGGGATGTGAAAATAATACAGTGAACTTTGTGGCAAATACTGTTCTTCCCCCAAACCTGTACAAACATGTGTTCTTTTGGATAAGCATTGTGATTATGACCATACAATTAATGCATCTTCCTGCCATGAAAAAAAGAAAGAAACATGAGTGAAACAAACCTGAGAGTGCAACACAGTAGTGGGTGAAGGTGGCTGCAGGTAAACACTCAGATAAAAAAGCAGGAGCTTATTTTACTGGAGTTGACATGTGTATAAGGTGCTATTCAGCCTGGTCACTTGTGTTTCATTTCTATGTTGGTTGCATGTCTGTATTGGGAAGATAGGTGTCTTCAGAGGAGACTGACAAATAATAATGATTTTCTGGATTTCTGTTTTGTCATGTGCTTAGGGATTCTTATGGGAGAACATAAAGTGGAGTCTTTCAAGTGAAGGACTTTGAAAATTAGGAGAGAATCTTGTGTTTGATGGTGTCAAAGAGAAGGCAGTAATGGCGAGTCAGGAGTAGATTATATTATACCAGAGACAAGCTAAGCAGTTTATCTTGTCAGAACCCTTTTAAATGCTTCTGAAAAAGAGTTGAAAGGCATCAATATCAAAGAGGACTACAGGATCAAGGCATGGACAAAAAAAGGTGGATAGCTTTTTTAAATTGTGTAAGGGACTTAAATTTTCTGACATTGATATTAGTTGGGATGATGTGTGTATACGTCTTAAGGAGGGAGTGGAAGTTGGAGAACTAAATCATACTAATTCATAGCAAGACACAGTCTAATGTTCAGTTTTCCTAACAACTAACAATCCAGCACATACACAGACACATGTTTTTCTATTCATATATCCATCCTATGTTTAGCATTTGTTTCTTTCAGTCTCATTTCATGTTCTTCCCATTTGAAATACTCCGTTTCCACAGTAACCAATGTCATCAGTTCACCAACAATAGGTTACCCTGCTATAAGTGTACTAAGTCAGCTTGTTGAATGGGTTTTAAATATATAAAGTGATTTGTGAACTTAGCATGAAGCTAAAGTGAGAACCATTTTAATGATACTTCTCTTATTAATGAATCATTTTAATATTGAAAAAGGATCTCAGTGTAAAACTGAAATATAATCCTGTTTATTGTACAAAAAGGTTCTGAGAGCTATGACCATCATGCTGGTGCCTTCCAAGGCTTTTTAATAAACTGAGATCCAAATCAAGGCTGTGAGAGTAGCTCTTAGTCAAGATAGACTCTGAAGAAAGATTAGTACCTTTTGTTGCTTTATGGATATTCCGTCCTTTCTCTTAGCAAAATGTTGGAAAAGTCTTAGACTTGTCTGTTTTTAAAAAGAATGCGACACAGGAGTAATCCTGTTACTAATTTTAAGGTTGTGAATATTCTGGGTCATTGCTGAAATATCATCATGACTGCAAAAACAGTAGAAAATTGCTCACGGGCAAATGACATCTAAAGAAAAATCTTTGCATTTAGAGGAGGGAGACTTAGAAAACAAATTATTATGTAATTAATTCCTATGGTTTTTATAAATGACCTAATAGAAAATTTTAGGATTTCCACCTGTAAGTGTTGTTAGTTGTGCTCTCTTAAGCTTTGAAGGTCAGGAATTTTAATAGTTTTGTAACTTAAGCTTATTTTGTGGTTGAAATCCACCTCTAGGAAGATGGTTATAGTTAAAAAAAGATATAGCGAATATCTCATAATAGTATAATTTCCTGTTGTAGAATGTGGGGAGACTCAGCTTCTGAGATGACAACAAAAAATTTTAGTTTTAATAAAGCATTAATATCTATAAGAAGATTAGTGTATCTGATACACGAGTCAACTTTCTAGAAAAAACGATAATCAGATAAATTTCAATTAATATACTGACAACGTAGATTCTAATTTTAAGTAATCAATAGGGACATCTTATTTTTGTGTAAGTTTTTCCAGTTATGAACCTTTTTTTTTTAGGTCATACATTTTTTTCTATTCAGTACTTTTTTTAGATTGTACTCTTCTTCGCAGTAACTTCTCAGAAGTAAGGAAAAAAATTATGTTTTCATACAAATGTCATACTTTTGACACTTCAGAAAACACTGATTTTTCCACTCCGTCTCAGGAACTGAAATGAATGGGGCTTTTATTTCAGCTTACTTTCCTAAGAAAATGAAGCTCATATGATTGTTTCCCTGGCTGCAAAACCCAGACAGAGAGCGACATCTTAAAAGTAATTAAGTTCCTAAAGAATTTGTGGAAAATAATTAGCAATATGGAATTTGTTTTCTCACAAAGGAAGACCTTTCAGTGCAGGTGTCAGTCAGGACACACACACTTGGAGGTACCACAGGCAGCTGATGCTATAGTGAATGTGAGAAAGGGAATTTAGCATATTGTGATGGAACTTCATGGCACACAAATTCACACAAAAATTGACTTAATTACTTTCATGGTTTTCTGAAACTCTCCCTTGATTCTAAAGCAATGAACCAAACGAACCAAGAGATATCCCCAGATAAATGAGATAGGACTAGAATTCAAGCCAATGGTTAACTAGCTGACTTGCTATGAGGTTGTTAGAAGAAAGGGTAAAAGCAGGAAATGCTCTGGATTCAGCTATGGTTTTTTCCTAATGTTTGGGGTATTTTTTGCAGTCATAGTGCAGTAAAACATTAATATTCAAAGGACCTAATTCTTTCCCGTTTGATTAAAAAAGCTACACTTCTGTATTGGTGCTTAAAGTAATTGACTCCTTTCTCTTATTCTCTTTCATCTAGGAAGAGCAGCAACTTCCTTCAGCCTCACCAAAGTGACTTAAGATACAGCCTCCAGCCTCAGGCTCTTCTTGGGAGTCCCAAGCTGAAGCTAAACCACGACTAATCTCTCCTCCATTTGCGCATGAGACATCTGAGTCATTTAGCTTCCTGACTTTCTCCTCGCGTCCTAAGGGCAGGTAATTTCTTGGTTATTGCTCTAGCACTGGCTTTTCCTCTTCCCTGCCTACTTTTCTCACCCAAAATACTCTGGCAGTGAAACTTCCAAAGAACTTTGCTGCATTCTGGTTTTAGGATGTGGTTTCTTGTCCTGTGGACTAATATACCTGAAATATGATTGGTTTCAGTAAATATAATTCTGTACTGGAAGAAAGCCATTCCTCAAGATCACAACTCAGGTTGGTGTTCACAAACTGATCTGAGTTACATGGAAATATTTAAAATATCAGCATACATTTGGTAGCGCTGGTGATCCTTGTTTTTTTATAAACAGTACCAGAAATCAAGTGCCTGCATTATACTCTATTCCTAGTTAAACAAATATTTTTTAGAAAAGTTATCAAAAAAGCAGACAGCACAGAAAGAAAATAAAAACATACAGGCAAGAAACTAAATGTGTTCAAATGTGATTTTGTTCTGAAGAGTTAAAAAGGAAAAAAGGAATTAAGAGGCAAAAAAAAAATTCATACACTTGCTGTTGGGTTATTTCACATCTCATTTTCATTGCTCTTTGAAAGTTTTTTCCTTTTGGTTGGATTTTTTTTAAATGCGACAACATTAAGTGTTCTGATCAGTCAGAAGACTTTAAAATTGCAAAGCCATTTGGAAAAGAGAGTGTTGGTAATAGACACCTGAAAGCAACTAAAACTCATATAGGTAATGCATATATTAGTAACAGATTTAGGAAACCCCAAATAACGCCTTATTGTGATGTGTGAACAGCATAGGATTTTAGATTTCTAGTAGATTCCTGATGAAAATAAACATTGGAATAATTTTCCATTCTGAAACTATTTTTCACAATCAAACCTCAGGCAGGACAGTACACACAGCTTTTTAAATATATATCTATATTTAGATATATACATGATTTATAAATTAAACTTGTTTGTTCCCTGAGGCTAACTATTTCTACTAGTCATTTATGTTGCTATGTGTGTTACCCAACTCAAGAAAACATCTTTCAGCTGAGAGAAACTGGAGAGGTTCTTATATAATATGATTCCCCAGGCTTTGTCAGACACGTTTATCAAGTATAGAAATGTTATAAATGAAGAAATGTGTTTTAATACAAAAACTGAGTGTCAGAGCATGATCTTTGCAATGCTCACTCAACAGCTGTGGAGCTGGTTATACAAAACTCTTTGCCATAAGTAGCCCCCCTTTATGGACCATTCTTGGTCCCCTGCCTGAAGTAATATTACGGTATCGCTACTGAAATGAGTACTTGTCGTTTAAAATGACCATGGTACTTAGGCACCTGGCCACAAGGGGAATGAGATCTTCCACTTGCTATTCCCTTTATAGTCCTTTCTAAACTGCAGTTGTCGGCATGAGCTTTGGGCTTTGGGCTGTACACAGGAACATACCTCTATGTATTTTTTTTAAAACTCTTCTTCAACAAGTAAATTTACAGCACCTTCTCAATAGAGATATTAGTTAATACTTTATTTGTGTCTTTGTGAGGTCTCAGAAGTTGTCTCCACTGGGGTGTTGAAATGAGACAGGCTCAGGAAAAAGGTAGTTAGTAACAGTCCTTTTCTAAAGGACATGCAACAGCTGTCAGAAGCCATTCTTGCTGAGCAGCTGGACTTTTTATTTTTCCTCCTCTGTCTAAGTACTTTGCAAAGTGTTTTGAATTTATGTATCTTGGCACGCTTCCTTGGACGCAGCTAGCTATTTTGAATCATAATATTAATGTGGAAAGTGAACTTGCAGTTATGAAAGATCCAGCATAAGGAATAAGAATTACAGAGTTGCATGATGCAAAACATCCATGAAACGGGCTGCTCAAGCAGTTAAGAAAGCAGTCTGATGAACATCAGTTCTTGAAGTGAAGGACATAGGTATAATTTAGCTGGCTGTCCTAAGTACCGCTAAAATTCACTGGGGGAAACTACAATTACCTGAGAGAATATCTTTAACTCTCTGTTCCTCGGGCACCCATATTGTCATCAATTAGAATCAAAATCATATGCACAAGTATAATTGCCAGTGTGAACTATGAAAACATGGTGACAGTGGCAGATTTCTGTTGTAATTCTGGATCATTTCTCATTCCCTAATCAAAGAAATTTACCAACCCAGAATTATGTTAAAAAGAACCAGTTTTCTATATTACTTTCCTACCGTGTGTTAGATAAGTTAATGTTTAAAAAATTTTATCCCTAGTGTAAAAGCTTGTTTTATATTTTTCCCTCATCAGATAAGCAAAAAAGAAATAGAATCCAAATCTGCAGGGGGACAGTTTAACTTCTTTTAGAATGAATGTAGTGTTCTTGGTGCGTGCACTGATGCTACCCCATTGTTGTGTTAACACTATTCCTTTTGTCTCATTTATATCAGACCTTATGAGTAGTCATTGTTTCACTGGTTTCAATGAGAAGGTCTTTATGGCAGGGACTCTTACTTGGTAGAGTACCTAACGAAGGTGTTTAACAGAGCTTGACTCTTGAGTACTGTCACAATTAACATGGGTTAATAGCACGGTTAGGTTGTATGGTGGGTGGAATGGTTCCTAGCCTTATCATAGACAAGATTAATCACTAACATTCAGTCTTTAATCTCCTTTATCACCTCTAAATACCTATTTCTTTCTCCTTGCAATGCTTTTTCTCACTGTTGTCTTAATCTGATTTTTAATACCCTGTGAACCACCGGATCTCATTTTGGGTGGATCTTACTCCCTTCTGCTACTTGGTGTTACCTTTGAAACCTTACTAGGGGTTTTGTTGACAGAGGACACAACTGGGCTCAAGAAGCTTGTTTGCAGCTTAGTGAATGTCATTGCTTAATGCCTCAATCTGCTTAATTGCAAAGTGACAGGAATGATTTTGCCATTTGTTATGATCAGTCTTGATACCTCTTAATGAAATGTGCTAAATGAGAGTTAGATATTATAAAGGTATTACTAGAAACTGCAAGGAACATTTGGTTGGATGATGTAATATATTTAGTATTACTTTGCATCTATTCAAAGACTCTTTAAAGTAACAGGGAGATCTTGCTATACGTGTATAAGAATCCTGAAAAAACAAATGTTAACATATGTTGAATTACAGTGTAGCTACAGTACACACAACTCATCTCTGCCATTCATTTTTCATTCTCTCCATGAAATTAAAAACATGAATTCTTCTGAAGGGCTGAAGGAGCTTCAGCATCTAACATCACATCGATATGCTCTGCACCACATGGTGAGAGAGATTTCAGCACTGCGTATTTCTAGTGAACAACCAGGAAGAGATTCCTTTTAAATAGATGATTTTATCTTACTTCCATCACAAACATTCTCTCCTTTCCACCCACTGCCATCTGCAACTGAATTAAAAATATTTCACTTTTGTCTATTTTAGTGGCTTATACTTGGAGATCATCAGTTAAATCCGAAGGTAAAAGCGTCCTCATGTAATCTGTCACAACTGGTACTAGTGTCTGAGAGTAGTTTCTGGAGAGACCAAGGACTAATAGGGATGCTAAAGAAACTGCCAGTACCTATTTTCTTACAGGTGCATTTGTGTACATTTGCAAAGTTTTCATAGGTCTGAGAATATTTCTGTGGCATAGGGAATAATATTCCAGTCCAGTTTTATGTCTGAAGAAACCAAAGTGCAATCATAGCTAATGATGCTCCAGATCATTCTGCAGCTAAGGGACAGAACTGGGAATAGTTACCATGAAAGCAGTTTGCTATAAATGTACTACCAGAGACCTGACTGTTGCAATAACAAACTTCTTATAGCAAATCATGTGATGAGATCTTTGAAGGCTGAAGCTTTGTTTTTCAAAAGTGACTCATATGTCTATGCTACAATTCATGATATGAGTGTTTCAAAATCACTGATAGTAATGTAGTGACAAAAATGCAAACCAGAGTGTGATTTCACATCAGCTGCTGGTATACTGCTGTATGCTGTACTTGGTGATTATAATTACAAGGGAATACGCATCTGAGTCATATAGGTATAAACCTGCATTGGTATGTTTCTCAAAATTGAAATCCCCCTCTTAGGTGTACAGGCTTCCCTTTAGGAACTGTGGACATGAAAGGTTTTATTAACTCAATCAATGAACTTAGATTCTTAAATCCCATCATATTTGCCCTTTGACTTTACATCTAATGAGCTTTCCAGGTATCAAAATAGCTGCTTGTGTCTCTCACATCACCTAAACTGAAAACATCAGCCTACCGAAATCTAGTCAGTTCCCACCTAGAATGCCCGGAGTTCATGGCGTGTACTTTTTTTTTTTTTCCCCCAGCCTTCTGATGTTCTCAGTTGGGTAGCCTGGATATCTCATCATACTTAAGACCAACTTGGAGTCTCTTGCTAGTCTTGGCAGGATCAACAACCTAGGTCTTTCATACCTATGTCATGCAAGGAGTTTAAATCAGTAGACACGCCCTGAGTGTGAGTGTGCAAAATGCAGGGAGAGAGAAAATATTGTATTACTTAACACCTTGGGTATTCACAAACTGATTGGCAGAGCTGTATTCCAGTTCTCCCTCAAATGCCTGTTTTGGTAAAACTTGTATAAATGTCTAAATTCGAGAAATGGGACTGTAATATAAATCTAAGAAACTGTAGTCAATAAAATAGAAATGGTTATGTGGTACTTACAAAGTTTAAACAAATGTATTTAGCAGAATTGATCAATTTAATCTTCTTGCGGACAATCCTGGATATGTCCTATTTGTTCCCTTGGAAGGGTGACATTTCTCTCTTTAGAGAAAATCGTGACCTTACAGAGTCTATAGGGCTCTTTGGCTCCTTTCTGTCGCCCTTAGTACAGCCTAGCTACTTCTTTTCAAATAGGATATTAAAAGTGTTTTGGAAGAAGACATCCAAATCCAATTATCTTGTGGAATGATTACATTTCCTACAAACTCGCTGCGTCTTCTCTTTTGTTTCTTTCTTGATTTTATATTGAGCCACAAGTAAATTAAGGTAATGATGTTATCATATTTGAATTTAATAGAGAAGTTATTTATATCTGGGCATTATTAATATAGTTAGATGAATAAATCAAAGCTGCGTTTACCAGACCAATGATAGCTTTTGGTTTAGGGAGGATTTCTGGTCTAATTGTATTAGGACCCCGTATTCTCTAATAAAACGTAACGCTACAAACATAGAAATTATCTGGAAAGCAGTGAACTGCTTTTGTAACTCAGTTATCTGCATGTAATAATGAAGAAACCGGTTCACTAGACAGTCATTTCAGTGCTTCAGAAAATCAAATCTACAAATTAGTACATTTTGTATCCTCCTGCAGCATTTTTCTACAAATTCCAGTTCTCTAACTTTGAAAGACATTTTTGGAGACCAGTGCAGCAATGGGAATATTTCGTGGTTGGATCCACAGTAGTTTTCTGGTTTTCAATGTAATTCACTCCACAAATTAAAGTAAGCGAATGTTATGTAGCAAAGTTTTCATTGTTCATTTATGATGGATGTTAATTATATTACTTAATACACAACTAAGAAGTGCTTAGATAATCCGGCAATGAGGGCATGATATAAAACAATTAAGTACAGTGTTATATTTATAATTCAGCATGATGTCATTAATATTATTATTATGTTTTGATACTTAATTCATGATCATACTTGCTTTCCATTCTTTCCAGTGCTGGAAAGTGCTTTGTGGAACTGCTGTAATTTTGGAAGATATACTGTGTTTCTGCAGCATCTCTTTGATTAGAGTTCTGATCTATTAGTTGTGCTCCAAGTCACTGTTGTAGTATAAATAATCAACAGTTTGTTCAGTCTGGAAAAAGACCTCTCCAAATGCTCATCTGTAATTGTCTGTCAAATTTAAGCAGCACTGCAGTGCTTTGAGCTGGCAATCCAAACATCTTCATTTAGAAACAAAACACCATACGGTAGAATCAACTCACCACAGTAATTTTCTCCACTGCAGCATCATTTAAGTATTGCAGCATCAAGAGGAAACTAAAATATCCTTGGCCAATCAGAAGGCCAACAGCTTTCTGCAGTTGAAGCTATTTTTAGTCATTCTGCTACTTTAATGTCTGAATTCTTCACAGTCTTAATACTTTGTCCTAACACATTGAGGTCTTCCTTTACATTTTAAACCAGATCTGAGTTACAGATATTCATGTTTGCAGATTCAACCATTGCAGACTCTCACCACCACCTTAAAGGGCTGCCTAACTCTCTGGCGTCACATGAGTCTCTGGAGGAGCTAGAAACTGAAACTGTAAATTCCGGTTGAGTCCAGATAGCCAGAGGATTGCAATCCCTGCTGTGGATTGTCTTCCTGCATGGTACCATTTTGCTTCTGTGAAGTTGCTGTTGTGCTAAGATTCAGACCAGAGCCAGTGATTAGGATGATGTACAAGTAGGTAGAAGGTATAGCAGATACTTTTCATTTGGGCTTAAATGTTGAATAAATATAATTTGGTAAATCATTCCATATTAATGCTTTCAATATCTCCTCGGTGCTTGGGACTGCTTCTCTTACAGATCAATCTGAAGGATGGAAGCAGCTGAAACATTTTTCATGACTTGTTGCTGTTTTATATGTTAAACGATTTGAGGGTAGGACAATCCTTAAAGCTCAAGCTCAGGATTCAGAATATGGATTCTTTTATCACTTTGCCTTTTATAAAATGTTACTGAATCACCCCAGAAGAAGCTGGGAAGAGATTGTCTTTATAAATTGCTTGATATAGACCAGCGCAACCAACACTGAAATTACTTGGCAAAAGAAACAGCTTTATATAAGTAGCTGAGTTCCAAAGGTGTTAAGAGTTCTTTGCTTTTTCAGCAATACAGTAAATCAGCTGTAGTCATGAGTGATTCTCCCTTCATAACACTGTAAGCCAATGTATGAAAAAATGCACAAAACTGATGTAGAGTATTAGCATACCTTTTTAAACTGTCACCTACCGATGCAAGAAAACAGTAGCATTAGAAGCAAAGAAAACAGAATGGTATTTCTACTTTGGGAAGCTCAACTGAGATTCTGCTGAACAGAAGGTACAGAAAATACTTTTTGAGAGAATTGCATGCTTTTAAATAGTCTGAAAGCTAAATTATTAGGTCGATTCTATCAACCTTCCCATTAAAACTGACATTTATATTTCCTGTCAAACACTCTATAGGCAAAGAGAAAACAATCAAAGTCATACTCGCTGGTGCTAGACTCTGCTGTCCTTGCCATTAATTGTTTCTCAAGACTAGGCATGTCACTCTGCAGTTAGGGTCAAACTCATAGAAAGAAGTGCGATATCAGGACGGAAAACCCTTTTATTTGTTGTTGTTTGTTTAGTTTTGGCATCTGGACTGTAGAAGGAAAAAAGATGTTTAAAAGAAAAGACCTGATTAAATGACTATGAATGACGGCTGCAGGACAAATTGAAAAAAGCTCTGATGTAATAATGTGCTTTTTACTCAAACACTGAGCACTTTATTGTTTAAAAGTACTTGCTACATATAAACTAGGTCTCACCCCTACAAGAGAGAAACACTACATGCTCTTCATTCATGAACTGGGAAAACGAAGAGGTAAGGTCAAGACATCTGGTAATCAAACTAGACACCACTGAAATCTGTTTGCAATTAAAAATCCAAGCCCATTATATAAACAGGCATTGGGGAAGAGAGAAAAAACAAGTGGTATGGGGTTTGATTTTGGGTTTGGTTTTGGTTTGGTTTTTTTTCTGGGGAGTGACAAGTGGGCAGAGATTGTTCTGAGTAGTTTAGTCTCTGAATTTGAATTTGAAATTTGAATTATGTCTGTAAATGAACAATATTGGAAGTCACTGGGTCCCAGTTCAGTATTTAGTCCCACAGTATGAAAACATATCAAAGCACTCCAAAAACATTGATTGGCAAAGAAAATATAAACCAAACTTATCCTGTGTGTGATGCAGTGAAGTCTTTGAAATGACAGAACAAACAGAAAGAGAAACAAACAGCAAACTGAAAGAGAAGTTGCTTTTGCATTCCAGATGCTGATAAAAGAAAAAGATATAGTGATATATTAGTAGAAAATGTAGTTTGTATCCTGTATTTTCAGGCCTACAGTGAGACTGTAGTTGTAAGACTTCACAAGCTTCTCATAATAGCCATGAAGCTAATTTTCATGGGGAGAAGAGATTGTGTGATGTTGAACCACTGTTAGTTTTGTGTTTGAATTGAGACTGAATATTTTTGTTTCCTTGGCTAATCCCTGAGAATACGCTAGCAGCATGGGAGAGCCAAAGACCCCCAAAAATTAAAGTTATCCCTCCAGAATTGAGTCACATCAAGAAATTGAAGGTGTGTTATGTTTATTTTTATTCAAATCTTAAACAAATATGTCCTGGGTTTTGCAGTAATATGTACCCATTCTAAAACCAGTAGAAATCCTTTGAAGCCCATTCATTCAAAATAAATTTTGTAGCAAATCATGGCACAAGGAAAGACAAGAAACTAAATGGGGATAATCTTTCTGCTCTTCCTGTCAGTTTGGTGAATCTATTCCACTTCTCCAGCTTGCAAAAAATATTACCCCCAAACGGCTATGTTTTTTCCATCTCAAGAGCTTAAAGCTTGCGTTTGCTTTATTGATCTAGCTAAGATTTCAGGTATGGATATATAATCAATTAATTACATCAAACTGATCCCAAGTAAATATCACTAATATGTTTCTGAGAGTATTTTCCATGGGTATTTTCTTCTGACAAAATAACATCCCTTTCATGTTATGTGAATAGCAGAACAACAGTTCTGTAGGGGCATTGATGTTTGGGACAAACGAATTTCTAAATTATAAGCTTCAAGTATAGCAAAGCACATCCATACAAGCCATCAGTGAGGAACCTGGCACAACCATGTTGCTTACCTGGCAAATAAAAGGAGGAATGTATAAGTTTTAAATATCAACGGACATCCACTTAGAAGTAATTCATTATTTGATCCATATAACAAATTGTAGAACAAATTCAAGTAATCGTGAATATGTTTGAGAAAATATGACTGCTTACAGGAAAAGCTTTTTCATTATGTAAATGATTCTTTGCAGTTATTCACAGATATGCTCATAATATTACCATCCAAACTTGATTCACAAAGCTATGCTTACAGTTCAGCTTTCCACTGAAATGAGAAATGAATCAAAAATACCAGATTTTTATAGTGAATTGTACCTTCTTCTACAATTAAGTAAAGATATGCAAAATCTGGGAATCTTATCTTAATGATAGAAAAATCTCCCAGTAGGTTGAGGGAGACTTGAAATTAGATCTAAAATTTATGTATGAAGCAACACAGTGCAAGTTCCTAAACGCAGGTGTCATTTATGGATATCAGGAAAATTGAACTGAATGAAAATGTTGGGGCAAATAGTTAAAATTACTGAAAATAGTTTCAAGACAGTGTCTGTATAGCTTTGTGTCAAAGATGACAGACTTAATTTGAATAGTGGCTGAAAGGGCATGTTATTTTACATGCAGATTTGTTGAAATGACCGTGAGCCACATTCCAGCTGGGTGTTATTTGGTACATATGCAGTCCTGCAGTCATTCACATTTAAATTTAAAATCTGGCTCATGATCTTCAACTTTTGAATTTGGAACTGTGCTCAGATTCCTTTGTGCTGAAGAAAAAAGGGTTACAGAGCTCCCAAGCTGCTCACCTGTAAATCCCAGAAGGTTTTATAGGCCTATCCCTTCCAAAGGTAGGGATAAAAATTGCAGTTAGAGTGAATAATCCTGTATAATTTCTGCGTAAAACAGCTCGGGTTCATTTTTCACTTCTCACTCCCTTTCAGAAAAAAGGCAGGCAGAAGAGAGGTTCCACAGAGACTGAAATGATCCACAGATTAAGAGTGATAATAGGACTCCAGAGTGACTCTTCTAAACAAAAGCAGTTAAAAAGTTGACATCTTCTGGGAGGCCATCCCAGCAATAGACATCTTCTTCTTTCCTTCTAGACAATGGCTGCCTACAAAATTCGTATGAATCTTAAGTAGGAAAGGAGCATTGCTATCTTATATGAGTAAAAGCATTCATGCTCACATGAAGCTCAGCAATTTACTAAAGATTTTGAACTGGGCATCCCTAGAATGGAAGGGAACAAAAGCTGTATGGGAGACATTTAGGCTATGCTAGAGAGAACATGTGTAATATGCTGACCAGCACAAGATCTTCCTATACAGCTATGTTTCTATCACAAACAAAGCAAATTGATGAAATAGCTGCTCTCACACACAAAAAGTAAGATCTCTCCTCTTTCAAATAAAAGGCTCAACTGAAAAATTGCTAGAGTATTTAATTTTAAATTTCCTCCTTTTATTTTGGTATGCCAGAAACATTTTGTTCATTCATATGCAGCTCTCTGGAAGACCACGGAAGAGTATGATACTCCCACGTTGTAGATGTTACATATGCTAGAGGTCTCTGGGGTTATTCCATTTCTTACAGATATGTTTCACTTCTGCGTGGACAGATTTTGATGATGTGAAGAACCTGCATTACACAGATCTGAAGTAAGAACTTCAGATGCATGTTCAAATGCATTATCAGGATATTTTGTACTGGGGAATTTAGTCTATCCGATTAAAGATGCATGTTCTAATTGTACAAGCCTTCAGGCATATGTATTTCCTTACTCAAGCAGACTATATTAAATTCCAGTAAATGAAAATACCTGTTAATCTGAATTTATTCATTTGCTCCACTGTTTTCTAGTGTTCAAACTCTAGATTATGCATATTTACCTATATATTTGCACAGGTTTATTGCCAAACAGAACTGGGAAGCAGTGAAATTAAGCTGTCGGGTGTTTTACTTTGGTTTTGTTTGTTTGTTTGTTTACGGTGGGAAAATGAACAAAGTAAGGTAGCAAAAAAGAGTGAATCCATGTAGTAAGGAAAGTACTGCAGGAGTAGGATACTTGCCAACCCCTTACTTCTTAAAAGAAAAGAAATGACATTTTTCTTCAGGCTAAAGAGTGCTTCTTTTTACATAATATTTAGAACTAAATTCTCTTTTCAAAATAGGAAGAAATTTTCTTCCCTGTGGTACAGATGATGAAAAACTCCTATTCTATCTTCTAAAACACTGGATAATAAAATAGAATCAGGGTGCAGCATTGCGTAGGAGTACCGAAGCCCATAATATCTTGAATACCTGTTTCTCACCAGAAGATATGTTTCATTTTTTTTCACATTACAAAACTCTCCCTTTGGTGAAAGTACCTAAATCAGCGGTGTGGCAGAGAAAAAAACGCAAACAAATGAATAAACAAAACTGGGTGTAACGAACGGCCATTCCTAAAGAATACATTCAGATACCTCCTGATTTAGTTCAGTGCTTGGAGAAGCCAAAACATTTGTCTTATTTATCCAGACTCAAGCAATGGTACTGGAACATACTGTGTGTTGAAAGATATTGTGATGCATTGAATGTTAATGTCAAAAGTTTTGTTATTTATTATTTAGTTAGTGCCTGAGTGGATAAGTAATAGATGATTAAGAGTTATGTATAACAATGGAATGGATATTTACTTCTTGATAATATTACAATACAAACTTACAGGACAGTGAGAAGTAGGTGGGATGGCCAGTAATGGCCAGTATGGTCTCTGTTTTTCCATAACTACATCTCCAAACTGTTTCTGGATACAGCCTTCAAAATGCTATAGATAAGCGGATGTAAATAGTTAGTAGCAAACTTAATATATAAATATTCTTCCTTAATTTAAAATGAATGGATGATAATTCATCCTTGTATGGTAGTTTGAAAGTAAAATATTTCCTGGCCTGTTTTCTACTTGTTAGACATTCACGACAGGTGGATTATGTATAAAATGGTTGCAGTTCAACCAGATATTCTGTTGTGTGAATTGATAACCATAACTGTCAGAATAATTTAGCTTTCTGGCACAAATACTGTCTGTTACTCATTTTAATAGCCTTCTTCTGTGAATATTTTCTAAGATCTGCTTAAAATCCCTTCTTTTGGTAACCTTGACCATGCCCTGTACCAGTGCTGCAGGCTTTTGACAGTAGGTGGAGTGCAGTTGCATAAAAGAATTGGTTGAGGGTTGGAAAAGCTATGTGGGTCACTTCTGTAGCAGATGCTATGCCATTGCAGATGTGCTAGGCAGTGCATTTTTTTTTCATATGATCCCACCCTTTCTGTCCCTCATGAGCAAAATCTATTTCTCAGAATTGCGGAACCTCTCTAGATTCTGGCATCCCACTGGCAGGAGCTAGAGTGAGGAGGAAGAGTTAGTGGAAGGATTTAGGATTTCCTCACCTCTCAGAAAAGCAGAGGGAAATTTGCCTCTTGTTCACCTGTAGCTTCCTGCCCACAACTCGGCTGAATTGGAATGCTTCCCTTACTCGCTCTGTCTTCACTACTACAATTGTCTACATACGTTTCTTTTCTTTCTTTTATTATTTTGTCATTTAATATCTTGTTGCAACATTATCTTTATTCCTATGCTTCCTCTTTAAATTTATGTTTATCTCTTTTTATGCATGTGTACTGACCTTCCACAATTGTCTGCTGTCCTCCGTTGCTGATAGAATTAGGTGTTTTCAGGCCTAGAACTAGAAATAGGAAACTGAATCTGGAAAACTGTTCAGATACACAGCTGTCCAGTATTTCTGACAGAATTTTTGCACAGGATAATGCTTTTCTAATGAAAGAGGTTAGAGCTACAGTTCTAGAATATCAAAACTCCAGCTCCCTCTGAAATACCTTTTAAAAATGGAATACACATTCTGACTAGAAAAAAAAGCAGCCTATACTTGAAAGAGAGTGTGCTCTGTGGAGAGCATGGTATACAACAAGAAGCAAACCCAAGGCAACTCCATGTGCAGTTCCTGATAGTGCAGATGTTTCCCAGTAGTTAGTAATTGCTTGGTTCTTTGATAACAAATAAATGAGATACTTAAACATGATTAAAATATTTTGCCGTTTCCCTAATGCAAATAATGAAAAATTATGGTTTACAAGTTTCACATCAAAAATGTACAGAATTCAACACTGCCTTTCAAGTGGAAAGTTTTTCTGTCCGTGTGATACAGTAGTTTGCCATCCAAAGTGAAATTATGAACATTGTCTTAAATGCAGCAATTTAGGAAGTGACTCACTGTTCTATTTCTTCAGGTTTAAACGGAAACTTGGTGTGTCTGTTACCATTTGACAATCCCTATAGGCATGCGTAACTGCAGTAAAGAACAAAATATACTTGTGTCCTTACCTGAAAAGTGACAAACTCTCGGTAGTGCATGTCTCAGTGAAGCTGAAGTTGCATTAAAGGCCAGGAAACTTCAAGAGGCAGAGCTTTTAGCTTTGGCCATGTTCCATGGAGGAAATTTGAATCCATCATCATCTGCTTGGGTCCCTAAACCACACACATCTTCCTATGTGGTTTTAAATGCATTTATTATTTTCTGTGTCGTAAAAGTTTTGGAGAGTTCCCACTAAGCAGCTGAAGTTCTTGTAGGCCATCTCCCACCTTACTTTAGTTTTTAAAATAAGAGGTTTCTGCCAGAACGTTTTCTTGTCTCTTTAATAAATAAGATTGACTATTTGTAATAAGTAAGTGCAGATTCCAACAGATCATGTCTGTTTTATAACACACAAAAAAATGTCTGTGGATGCACATTTCCTCAGAGAACACTTCCCAACTTCTTGTACATCAGAAATATTTCATTTACATTTTCAATATAGACCTGATTTGAGAGAAACCAGATTGCCTCATTAAGACCTACTTCATCAAGGAATTTATGAGTGTGTTTTTACATACAACAGCATAGGGATTATACCAATGAGCTAGTCCAAATCACAAAATCAACTGCTTGCATTTCATGCTTTTGCAGAAATGCATGATTTAAAACAGGATTTCATCTCTTGCATTATAATGATGACCAAGTGGAGGACAGGGTCCCATTCTAAAACTTATGAAAAAATACTGGTGCATCTTGCTAAGGACATAATCGATTTCCTACCGAAATCAGCAAAATCATCTCAGATTTCCAGTGGAGTTGAGGGGCTATCTTTCCATATAATTCAGTGGGAGTTAGATTAATGACAACAGATGTGGCTGCAAAGCATTATGTTGTCTTATAGCCATATGATTCTGGCAGTTCAGTGCATCACTCTATTGAATTACATAAATGGTCATGTTGTGATTATGTCTTCATTATTTCTATAAAAGAACCGATCTAGACTGCATTTAGGGTGTTTTAAAGGCTGTTTTTTTGCCTCATTAATAAGCAATTTGTGTCATTTAGGAGTAATGACCATATTATTTGTAGTAAAGAAAACACAAAAACCTCTTTATATAAAGACCTTATGTTCCTCAGGCAGATCAGCACAACTCCCAGTTATGCAAATGAATGAGCAACTTCAAAACAAAATGAGTCACATAAGTCTAAAAAAGGAACGATGTGTATGTATAATGCATACAGACACAAAGTATGATGAAAATGTGACTTTGATCTTTTCCACTTTTAAACGGTGTAAATAACTGATCTACTTTGTTTCGTACAGAGGAAACACAAATGAATGCTTAGCCACGTACTAATATAAAATTATGGTATATCTTCATATATATACACATTTTGTATGCATGTGCATTCATACTAATATAGAATTATGGTATCATATATACACATTTTTCATGTGTGTGCATTCATACATAAACATGATGTAAGCATGCATCTGTATACCATATGCATCTATGTATAACTTTTTTCTACCTGAAGGAAGTACACTATGAAGAAAACTTATTGTAAATTGAAAGATTCAGTCCCTGATTTTTAAAGTCAGAAAAAACAAAGCTATTGATTTTTGTCTAAATTATGTGCCTAACTGTCATTGAAAATTATAGAGATTTAAGTATCTAATATCTTTTGAAGAGTTGTCTTCAACTGTAGAGAACATTATTTTCTCAGCAGCTCCAAAATGCTTTGGGCAGCTGGAAGCCTGGAAGTTGCAACATCCAGTCTAACACATGATACCAAGTGTGGGGAAGGGCTATGTTTGCATTAAATATCTGTATGATGCCTACCCAAAAGACTTACATTTAAAAAAAAAAAAAAAAAGGGAGGGGCAAGAACTGGACAGGAGGAAGAGTCCTAAAGAAACTGCTATTCCTCTAGCCTTCTAACAAGCTTATTATCTTAGAATAACCAGCCACTGAAGTCTCTGGAGACTGTCTTAAATAAATAGATGCAGTGTCTAGTCATTAATTACCTGCCTAGTTTCAAATCAAACTGAGCAATGTTCTAAGGCACATTATAGGCTTCTGTTTTTAATTGAAAAGAAACATGGGTAAACAATAAGACCACATGTTTATGAAGTGCCTATTTCCTGGCAATCAAGAGATATGGTAATTGCAGAAGTACAAGGGCTGTTTATCAAGATGCTTCACTCTTGAGTGTTTAACAACACCTCCCCCCAGTCCTTGTTCCCATAAAACACCAGCAGTGCTGGCAACAGTGGGAAAATAACCCTCCTGAGGCCAGAAAGTTGGGGCAACAGTGGGAAAAGGCCAGCAAGTCAGTCTGGTTCACAAGGTCTTATTGAATGAGAAATGACTGGAAAAATGCAGACTGGTCTAAGGGAAGTGGTTTCAGAGACTGAAAAAGAAAAACAGTAGCAGGAGCAAATTAGCATTTGATGTGTGTTAATAAACACAGATCAAATATCTCCTAATAAGCCAAATCTATTTAAAGCCCCTCAAAGGACTTATGGTTGTATTTTGATACTTACATTCAGGTGTAAGACACAGTACTGAGAAGGCCCCTACGGTGGATGTTTCAGCACAGTATTTCTAGTCAAATACGCTAAAGCTTGCCAAGATGTAGCGGGTAGTGATTTTACAGGTAGATAGCTATAGTTAGGGGAGAATGCTGTGTTTTAAAGCTTGGATATTTTAACACTGGAGTTGGAACTCTTTCCAAAATCTTTTCCTGAATGCATCACTGCAGGGACATTTGCTGAAAGAAGCCAAACACGTGATTAAGTAACAGGAGAACAAGCTTGATTACACAGTAATGCCCTTTGATAACTTTAGTGAGCGTGCCAGAAGAAATGACTGAGAATTAAGCTATGGCAGAACTGTGTTGGGTCTTCACTAAGATCCTGTTCCTTTAAGAATTAGACCCCATGTTAATTAGAAGGTTGTATCATTCAGCATCTCTGACATAGATAACTACGTTGCTACAAGTGTACCCTATGTTGGTATGCTTGTCTGTGTGCATGAAAAAGGAAATAATTATGCTGGTATGAAATGTACTTTCAGTGTTTTGATGATGTTCAGGAATAATTATTGATATGACATTACTTTAAAAATAATAATAAAAAATCATTGACTCAATAAATGTAATTCTACCAATAAATATTTCCACTCCAGACTAGATATCATTTAGTCATCCACCTGTCCCCTTCCCCCACCTATACACTTTAAAATATCTACAATCTCCGTTTCCTGAGATTTTCCGATTAATTTCTTTACATTCTAGCTGTGAAACAACATCTGTTCCTTTTATTTCTTCTCCCATCTCAAGAAATGCAGATAATTAAACCTGCTTTTAACTTTAAAAGTATCACTCATGAGATCTTTTGGTGTCAAATCAGTGCCTTTCATACATGACTGACTGGAAAGCTAGAAAATGGATTGAA
Source organism: Charadrius vociferus (assembly GCF_000708025.1). NCBI lineage: Eukaryota > Metazoa > Chordata > Aves > Charadriiformes > Charadriidae > Charadrius > Charadrius vociferus. The sequence continues at coordinate 1,949,768 of NW_009649308.1, forward strand.
TTTTTAAATTTCCTAACCAATCCTATATTTTTTTTTTGTGTCAACAAATAATTTTACATATCATGTGTTCAACTGATAGAAACCCATAGCATTTAATTCTTCTTCCATGTGTCTTCATTGTTTTATATCTAATGAAGATTTAGCCCTGCTGTTCTGGAAGAACAAAAGCTAATCTGATTCCGTTTGTTAACCTGCTTGAGTATGCAGTAGCAGTGCTGATGATATTAGCAGAAATGAGCACACCTTAGGAATAGCAGTTTTTACTTAATTACTGCTATACAACCATCTGGGGAAACTCAGTTTGTTTTTAATATACTTCTAAAAGTTCTATGCGTGTAAGGAATGCTTAGGTATTTGGTACCATACACAGTGCAAATAGTAGGTTACATAATGTGCAGGAATAAATATACAAACACCAAAGCACATAAAAAAAGGTGAAAACCAGTCTACCAGAACAAATACTATGACACCAAAGGAACAGGGTACCCCATGCTTTGTACCCAACTAAGAACAGTTAGATGAATGAATGAAAACTTCCCAGAATAAAGTGAGATAATCCTCTAATGTAAGTGACAGCCGGGTACCTACTAGCCATTATCTCTGCCTGAGAGCTGTTTTTGTCAGCATTTCTACAATTTTTGTAGGCTGTCCTATAAAATATTCCTTAGAGCATAATTTTTGCGAAGATCCGTGTTCACCTGTACCATGTTTACTTACTGTGTGTCTTGGGCAGATCAACTCTACATAGGGCTTCTTGAGTTCATCTAGACCTCTCGGGAATACTACATGCAGGGGCAATTCTTCAGGACCTCTAAACATCCAGAAGCTTGCCAAAAGTCGCCTCCTCATCTAGCAGTAGCTCTTAGGAAGCTGGGGATGCATAGCTGGATGCCTGTATGATCTATACGCCCCCCAAAAATGGAAATCACATTTCAATCACACCAATCCTTTTCTTGTTGCTGTGGCCAACTCACATGATCTTAAATGTGCTATCCAGACAAGGGAATACTACTTTTCTGGGGACAAATGGATGAACAGCTTCTGTTTCAGAGTAAGATGAGCTGATTTGCAGTGTCTTTAATGTGCAATGTTTACTATGTTTACTATTTAATGCCTCCCGAGTCTAACATGAAATATACTGTAACAGAGTATATTTACAGGTATCTACATTAATTCGTAAAGCTTCATAGTATGTACATTTTATATAAGTATCTATTACTATTACTATTATCATTATTACCTCTATCCTTTTCATTGGTTTTCTGAAATTTGGGGGAGAAATAAATTTCTGAGATTGAAGCACAGTCTGTAGCAGTTCATTTTGGTGACAGACCTATTTTTCTATCTTTTAAAACTCCATTGTCTTTCTCCTACATTCTTCATCAAAACATTTATTTGTATTTTGTTTTCATTTAAGTCCCAGTCTTCAAAAACCTGAATCAGCAATTTACTACAACTGTAATAAGAAAAACAAATCTATTATTCCCCTTCCTACATTCTCTACAAAGTTTTGTGAAATATTTTCATGACCAGGATTGATGAAATTCAAAAGCAATCTTCCTTGTGGTCTTTCATGTGAAGAACAGTGATCTGTCTCTGCTGATAAAGAAGTTAAATGAATTGAATGTAAAGCAGGCTCAGTTCTGGCCATAACTTACTGTAATTGTTTTCAAACATCCTGATTTAAGATTACTTGCCTGAGAGCAACGCAATATAAATGACATTACTTTATTTTTGCATAGTAAGTTTGCTTCATCTTATGACTATCTGAATGAGCTAGATATGGTTTTATATGATCAGCTGAAATATAAGTGCTTAGGTAAAGGACCATAAACATGAGGAAATATGTAGAGTTAGAAGCAGAGCTATACTGAGGTCAGGGAGTTTCCGTTAGCCTGCCAGAGGTCTCATTCTGGATGGCTTTTGCTGTGTGTGAAAAAGATTGTAGTTGTGTTTGTTTCTTTGTTTGGCATAATGTAGCCAGGATTTTTTAAAGATTTCAAAAAGCCAGACATAAATTATTCAGATTCATTTCCAGGGCAGAAGGTGAATAACAAATAACTTCTAAAGTGACTTAGAAGTGTCTTAAAAATTATGTTCTACATAGTCCATTAGAAAAGGTCCTAGTGGAGACAGATTAACTCTAGTTTGTTATCTGAGATTCTGATGAGAAAAAAGACTTTGATTTTGCGTACCTTGGAAAGTTGTAAATACCTTAGGCCTATTTACTCTGTGAGACTTATTTGGAATGAATTTGTCATTTGTCAACAATGCCAGCTTCTCCGAGGCTCCAGCTGCATAGGAGCAATGAAAATCTGTCTCATTGTCCACTGTTCCTTCAGAGTAGTTGTAGATGCATCCTGGGATATGCTACAGCTCTCACAGATAGTTGTTCCTTAAGTCAGAGTTTCTGTCATATATTCAGCTGAGTTAGATAGGTCCACTGGTCCAATGGAATAAGTCCATTGGAATACAGATCCAAACCCTTCACTTTCTATTCTTCTTGACTGATGTAAGCTAAAGGAAAGGATTCCATTCACGGACAGTCGTTGTTAGATTCTGGCTCATACGGAAGAGGGAGAAAACTGGGAACCTTTGAATTAAAATTGTGTTGGTTTTGCCTGCAAAATAAGTGAATAAATTAATCTGGAATTTGTTAAGACGTAAGAGTATGTGGAACAATAAAATAATCATCACCTTTTAAAAGAACTGTGGTCCACCTTGTAGAAGGAAATACTAACATGGTACTTTATCATGTCACAGGCTAACTGATATATTGTTTCTTTGTTAATCAGTACAATTATTTTCAGTACAAAAATACATTGATCCCACTGGAAAAAAAAAAAGTATCTAAGTTCCCATAAAACTCTTTTGGCTGGATTCTGTTATCTTTTCAATATTTCAATAAGCACAAAAAACATTTGCAAGGTGAAATTAGTAATGTCCCTCCCACCAGCCCACTCTAATCAGTAAAGAGAACTGATCAATTAATACATTAATACAAAATTGTATTTTGTAGTGATGATCAAGCATTGGAACAGGCTGCCCAGGGAAGTGGTGGAGTCGCCATCCCTGGAGGTATTTAGAAGACAGGTAGACATGGTGCTTAGGTACACAGTTTAGTGGTGGCTTTGGCAGTGTTAGGTTAATGGTTGGACTCGATGATCTTAAAGGTCCCTTCCAACCTAGATGATTGCATGATTCTATGATAGTTACCAAATTTTGCTATGGCCTCATAATATATAATTGTTAGAAGTGAGAGTTTCTTTCATGATACTGAGAAGTTAAGAAATTCTTGGGTGCCTGTTCCTCAGTATTGTCTGTATAGGTAAGTGTAAGTGCAGAATCTCTTCTATTTGAAGCCTTTTAAAAGAAGAAATTGTAGGATTGGCACTAATGTTATATGCAAACCTTGTGCTCTTATAGCACAAGCCCTATGGTACTTTTACATACAAGAGTTCAGAGGTATTCAGAACTCTCTCTTGTTGGCATTTTCACTGTTGGCATTTTAGAATGCATTTTAAGAATGTTACTACTTTGACAAATTAAGTGTTTTAAGTGATGTTTTAAAGCAGTTTTAGAAGGATTCTTCACTAAAAAAAAGACAGCAACAGAGTTTCTTGCTTAATTTTACATTCTGAAGCTTGTGATCAATTATGGGATCTGAAAAGTTAAGTTTGTCTTCACACCAAGACTGTTTTGGGGGTTCACTGATCTGAGTAGCAAGCAATGTGTTTCACATTCATTATTGCCATCAAGAAAATGTTCTCTTGCAATATTTTACAATACAAGATGAAGTCAGGGACAGTTAACAATGCCAAGTTTATGAGTTGACTATATGGAAAAAACAAAGTTACAGCTGTGTCAAAATTATTAATAGAGTTACACATCCTCCATGCATCTGGTGCAGGTAGAACAGTGGCAGAATGAATAATTGAGGCTTTGTCTACCATAAAAGTTCAATATGTTTAAACTGCTGACTCTTCATTTTCCTGCCCACATCACGTTTCATCTTAGGTGACATAATTTGTTATTAACAAAAAAAAAAAAAAAAAAAGAGGAACATGAACCACAAAAAAGACACAATCTATTTCTGTTATTCTAGGTCTGGCTCCTACACAGCATTGAGAGGATTAGTATTTTTGTATTGAGTGAGAGGATTAGTATTTTTGTTTTGAGTGGAATGCCACCCTTGACTATTTAAACAAAAGATAAACATTAACAGAACCAGAGCCTCAGAAAAATACATTTGTAATATTTTGAACCACTTTTAAAAAATATTTTTGCATAGTTACAGTATGAAACAGTACTAATCTTGACTGTTCTTATTGACTGAGGTTTATTTATGGCTTATATGCTTGGGTACTCTTTATTTCCATCTGTCTGTAAGCACTTTGTACATCTTAAGCACTTTATACATCTTAAAATTTGTATCCCTGCCTCCTCAAAGT
>NW_009649308.1:1954246-1954932 GCF_000708025.1 Charadrius vociferus
AAGCTGTTACTTCACACTGAAGTACTTCTTGAGCTGGCATTCATGTTTAATTACATATATTCAACAAGGAACGTTCTGAGGATGAACTTCTTGGAGAGTAATAAATGTGTTTATTTACTTATTGCAATGTCCTCTACTCACTCTGAAAATATTCTAAAACTTTACATATCTTTATTTTTGTTATTGCTGAAATCCTGGTAATTACTTTCGTAGATTCTTAGAAGTTACAAGACCAGGAACTGTTTAAGTGTCTCAATCACTGTGCTCTTTTAAACTGGGCACTACAAAACTCTTACTTGGCTGTGTTAAGTTTAGGGGTGGTTATTTTTTTCTTATTATTGCTATTACAGCTTTTTTTAAAATAACCATTTCTGCTACTTGCTACTGGTACTGTCATAGATGGTTAGGCCATCAAAGTATGAGTTTGCGCCTGGAAGAGCTTTATGACATTTGCAGGTTGGAATGTTGAACTGGTTTTGATGCTGAGCATGTTCTGAAAAGCAATCGCAAGAATAGTATTTGCTGAATGGTGCGTTGGAACTACAAATATTAAAGCACCTTGTGTCTGTGCGGAGTTGCCAAAACCTTTCTGATTAATCTAATTTGCTGAAGCATTTTGTTCCTGCTATCTCAACACGTATTTACCTTCTTGCAGAACTTCTCTGGTATTCTCATATGGCTGTTGG
>NW_009649308.1:1954953-2013877 GCF_000708025.1 Charadrius vociferus
CAGGCACTTAGGTATGTTCTAAGGCTATGTGTTTTTGAATGTTTTTCTCTATTTCTGCAAATTTTGTAAGGCTTGTTGTTCAGGTCATGCGTAAACTGGTTTCAGGTTCAGTTTTGCACTAGCAGAGGAGCTGCATTCCTGATTCAGCATGGTTCCATACTCGTCGAGTAGTGGTACTTTAAAAAATGATTATTAAGAATGGCCGTTTACAATAGTGGTACCTACAAACATGTTATTAATTGTTGGTTGACGTTTACTTCTGAGAAAGTTTGCTTATCTCTTGTTCTCACCTTAAAAAAGAATAGCCTGGGTGGTGAAATTAAATTACCTAACAACAACTAGCTCTTACGTGGAATAAACTAATTAAGCATTGTAACTGATTGCTTGAATTCTCTTAAACATTTAGAATACTGAGGTACGTATTCTGTACACAGTTTGGCACAGGTATGAGATTAGCATTCTTACTAGTGTGTGAACTGTGTTCAATTCCCTGGGCATTGTATTTCCATTGTATACTGTGCCCCCGTTGCCCTGAGGGTTTAATTTCATAGTGACATTCCCTGTATCTTGTAATAACACATAAGCAATTGTTTATTAACAGCAAAATATCATGGGAATAATTGAATAAGTAGCATGGCAGTGTCTTTCTTACTCTCCATTGACACTACACTTTCACAACGAACATTGGGAAGTTGATTGTTATGAACCAGGAATGACATAACAGCTGGCCAAATTCCGTCTAAGGTTTTCCTTTAGATTTTGGGAAAAAAATAAAAAATCCATATTAAGACATAATCTAAAGGAAGCGTCACAAGTTGTCTTTCAAAAAACAAAACACCAAAACTGTTTTTCCTTACATATTTTCAAAAATAATTTTTTTAAGGGGGGAATAATTTTTAAAATCAGGACTTCCTCCTTTGACCAGACTGTCTCAGGAGACCTCAGAATTGCAGTGCTCTTCTTTTATTAAAAAAATCTGAACGCTTATGAAAATCCTACTCTTAAAGGGGCAAAGAACTGCTTCAGAACGTGACTCCACATGTATCTCTGACATGATAATCTACCTTTGGCTCCACAGAACAATGCTATTTTGAAGGTATTTTATTAAAGTATACATATAATTATAATTATATATGAAACTGCAAAAATTTTCTATTAGCATTCATTGGTATATTGCCTACCGTTGTATTGCCTTTCCTTGACAGCAAGAGAGTTTTTTATGCTGTTTTCATCACCTTTATGTTGTGTAGCCTTTCTGCTGAGTTAAAGGGCAGATGTGTGTTTGATTCATGTGCTGTAGCTTCAGGATGTATAAAATAACGGCTATGTGTAGTATAGTGTACCACAATAAAGCTAGAGTTAAAGCTATGTAAATGCTTGAAAAAAGTTTTTTTTAGAACTAATTTTGTGTCTGTGTCTGTGTGTGCATACATACAAATTCATATGGCCTAACTACAGTCCAGTTAAAAAGAATGGAATTTTGAGGGATTAAGTTCCTTGGGACAGTAGCCAGCATGTGAGATATTGAGCACTCTGACTACATCGAGATCGAGAACTGAAATGAGATCACAGTCAAAAACGTCTTAGTGCTCTGACATTTTTACTAGGTTATTCAGCAGTTTGCAGGTTTCATCCCTGAAGTCATAGAATTGTTTTCTGAGTTTCTTCTTACCTAGACATAGGCAAGAAGTTCTAATTACAGACTGGGATCTCTACCTTCTTACTTTAACGCCTGCCATTGCGACATAACTTTGAGATTAATTTTATGTCAAGACTTTTAATCTCTTTCAGTGTGGTCAGCCCCCAAGTAAAAATTCCCATTGACATTAACTGGCAAAACACAACAAGAGTACAGTTTCAGTATTTTGGATTCTTTCAAACTATGTCTAATATGTATTGTGGAAAGACACTTTGCAGCATCTTCTCTGACTTTAGCAAATTATTGCTATTCCATTTTTGAAAGGATTGGAGAGAATTGCAGTACTGTGATGTTATATGATTTCTCAAAGTCATACAAAATGTCAGTAGTCAGTTTCCACGCTTCTACAGTTTTGCAGAGATAAGACTTTTCTTGTCTGTGTGCTGGATGTGTAAATGATCCATGAAGTAGATTCATGCTTTTTCTTAATTCACACAAAAATGAAACACACAGTTCTGTGTGCTAAGCACTAGAAAGGAAAACCTTCCTGGACATTTCCCCAAGAAAATGATAATTGCCTGCAAACAGCTCAGACAGGGTGTCCATGAGGTTTGAAATGGCTCATTTGGTAGATTTCTCTATGTTTTTATGTCCTAAGGAATTTGAAGTGTTGACAGACTTATAAACTGCCTGGATGCAACTGATGCCATAATTTTGTTCAATTCATAGCAAGCCCATGCTTGGATATGGCAGCAAGTCAAAGGGGTAGAAGAATCTGGTCATGTTTATTATTTGTGTTACAAGAGTGCTTTGAGGCTCTGATTGGGAATGGCATCCTTTATGCTAGCGGCTGTGCATATCTACATGAACCTAATTTCTGCTTGAAAAAGCATACAGTATGAGGCAACAAATAAAATAAATAGAAAGAAGGGTAAACAGAGATTTAAAGGGTTAAGAACTGGGAAACAATAAGTGCATGTGCCTGCATAGGACCTCTATACAGTTTCTGGGTTTTTTCCTAAAATCGTAATTATAACAAAGCTGTTACAACAAAGCTGCTGTGAAAAAAAAGATTGTTTCTGAACCAACATGCTTGGAAGAAATAATTAAACAATTTAATTCCTCATTCTGCTATGGTGTCCCTGTTAGACTTCAGAAGACAGAGAATTTGAGCTGGAATATCCCATGAGAAGTAAAAATTACTTTCAGAATTTCATATTCTTTCAGAGTCAGATAGTAAAAAATTATAGAAACTTTGATGTAGTTGCTTATGAGTAAGAATTCTTTTTAATTTTAAATCAATCTTCAATGGATGAATCAAAAAGTATGGTGCATGATGGGATTAGCAAAACTGGATTTGAAAATGAAACTCCACACACTGTCAAAGGGAAGTTATAAGGAAAGAAAGAAATGAAAAATAGCAATGACCAGAAGACCAATAATATAACATTAATTAAAAGTGTAGTGCATGAAAATTAAATGTGTTCAATACAAAATTTCTGAGATAATGCAATTCCCATTAAAAAAAAAAAAAAAGAAAGAGGTCTGTACCTCCAGTATCAATGATTTCTACAGATTGGAAGATACTAGAGTTCTTCTCAAAATAAAATATATTGTGAGATCAGATGACAGAGTGAAGGGATACAGAAATTGTCTCACCGGACTAAAGAAGAAAGAAACAAGTCATTTACACAGAAAGGGTGATATATAACAAAAATCTGGTAGAATCAATAGGAATCTCTCATTTCAAAGCACATATTTATAATTGCTCTCCATGAGGAGGTAAGTGTGTACATATTATGAGTATATCTATCTATTTTTCTATACAGTATAGGTAAAATTCAAAAATATCACCCTGGTTGATAAAAATAACTGTTGGGAATACGTGCCAAGCAGACAAATGTTTCTGCTGAAGAGGCCAAAAATATTTCCCCACAACACTCTCTGCTGGGAGGAATAATGAGGTAGTAAAACATGGTATAAAATAGAAAATCCTGGCACTCTCTTCATAAAAACTTTGTTCACATTTCAGGGATGCCCAAGGAGTTTCCAAAAGAAATATAACTTTAGAAGCCCATGAATAGCGTTAGAAAAAAATTAAATACCTTCTTTGCATTCTGTAGCATAGAATTAAACATGTGATTCTTGCCATAGTTATGCCAGTAGATGTGGTAAACTGTCATTTCTACCATTGACTTTGCAACAGACCTGACTGGTATTACTGGAATGAAGGGATGAATCACGGTGGAAGTGTGTGATTTTTAAGTCAAGTATGGTGATTTGCAGTTCACATTTTGAACAGACCGGCACAGGGATTTTATCTTTACCTGGCACCCCAAGTCAGAATTGAAGTTATCGTTTATTTACTACTTAGTTTAGCTAATGTGAAGTAAGATCCATGGTGAAATAATAATCATGCCTTGAACATGTTTGGGTTTTCCCTCCTTTTAATAGTTAAGCAATACTCTTGCGTATTTATATGTATTTTCCCAATAGATTTAATCAAGGGTTGCTACAGATATTTCACAGTCAAAAGCAGTACTCATAGAGGCTTCCTTCCTTGTCTCTTCTTCTCTCCCTAAGAGCAGATAACCAGTCATGTGGCAGTTCTGAATGTCAGTGGCAGTTTGTTACAGATCCCCTCTCAGTGTCCTTCAAGGAAAATCATCAGCTCCCAAGCTACTCCAGAATGAGTACAATTTATAAACTCATTGCTGCAACCTTAGATATTCAGTGTAGTTTTAAGTAGTAAAAATTCAATGAGTTCACCTAAAATCTTCTGTTGTCATAGTGATGCATTGGGAAAGGAGCCTTGCAGTGGAGGATTACCCACCTGCACTTGTATGACATTGTGGAGATGTATCATTGGTGAAGCACTTGCTTACTTGAGGGATCAGGAAATGCCCGTTAAACTCTGTTGGATGGAGTTTAGGGGTTTGTGTATTGATGGAAATTAATGCACAGTGAGATAGTACACTGCACATTCAATACATTACAGTGTACTATCTTCCCAAACCATAGTGAGTCTTTGGATGCTGTCTTGGTCCTAACTCATAAGGTTCAGAGATTAATTTCTCCCACCAATGCCACATGGAACAAATTTGATCTGTCTTTACTGAAGACAGAGTTACACTCCTTTACTTTTGGCATACAAATGGCATAGATGATGGTATAGATGAGTTAATAGCCCTAGTAAGGTGCTTGTACTTCAGACCAATTTAGTGCTTAGTCTGATCCAAGAATGATTTTCTATTTGTGAGTGTCATCTGTGAGCTCAAACACTCTCTGGTTGTTTCCCCAAATTTCTCTGTTACTGTGACAGAGTGACATTCTCATCTTTCCATAACTTGGCTCTTCAGTGTGGACATGGGTCATTTTTCCTCCTCTGGGTAGAGTATGTTAATAAATTTTCTAAGTGTGGCCCTCATGGTGACCATCTGCACTCTGGAGATCCTTCGAGTTGTTCCAGTGGCCTATTATGAAGAGGCTGAAGAAAATCACATTGGAGTGCTTTGGCTAAAGCTGAAAACTCATACTGGTTTCCTGGTTTATTTATCTTCTTTCATTTCAGGGTGCAGATTAGTTTGCATTTGCCACTTCCTTCAACTGTGTATACAGATAGTTTTCATCGCATATCCGGTGCACAGTGCAACAACTTGGTTTGTGTCTTACCCACAGCTTCACAGCAGAAGTAGCTCTTTTTATGGGATCCCATCATTATTTTCTTCCATAATAATGTCAGACACAACCATCATGGTCTGATCTTTGTTTCTTAAATTTCAAAACAGAAAAAAGGATTTTTGTGTAGTGGTTCTTTCCTTATGGGAATGTTGCAAATGGAAGGGAGGAGATATCTGTCAATGGCTCTTGTATTAGCACACTGTCACACACAGATGAACAGAGTGGAAATACTTTTTGAACTTCCTTTGCCCCTGGTATTTGATCAACAAGTGCCCGGTCCTCTCACATTACAAAGGGCAAGGCATCATACTCTGTGATGGTCCTCTGGGTAACAAAAAATGAAATGACTCATCAGAAGTGTACACAGAAATGCACTATGCCAGAGCCCGGAGAAAAAAACCAACATGATGATATACTTTAGATACACATACACTACATAGCAGACCATTATCTAAACCACATAAGAGAGCGTGAGGAAATTACAGCTTTCAACTCCAACCACAGTCTTCTACATCTTCAATTAAATAAATAACCACTTGATATGAAAGCCATTGGATTAACCATTCTCATTATCCATTGCACTGAATGAAAACTACTGGCATTTAGACATACCTAGTATCAGGCAGTGGTACTACCTTAAGTTCTGCCAAATGAATTGCAGACTTATTAAATATAATTAATAACATTTCTATCTATAACATTTCCCTTTTAGAAGGATATTACATTGAGTTACTGGCTCTATAACATAGTTCTGGACATCAGAAATGGGAATGACCTGTTAGGTCATCTAAGTCCACTATTCTGCTGGTGCAGGTTTTATATCAGGATTACTTCACACATCACTGAACTGCAGCCACTTTGGTTGTTGTTAGGCAATTAATCTGCCGTACACCTGCCCATCATATCACTATTCTATAAAAGGGCAAATTAAACTATGGGAAAATCAGTTTGTCCTTGGAAATTACCTCTAACTTTGACAGTTTGGTAGTCAGATGACCTGCTGAGGAAAGCCACTTTATAATTGCTTTCATACACTCAACATGAACTGAGAATCTGTCCAAGAGGATTTAGGAGGTTATAGGATAATCAGAGGTCACTTATACTAGAAGAAAACAAAAGGAAAGTCCTTTCTACAACATGAGTGTGTTTCTGCTTGTTCCCTTTTAGAAAAATGCTTTAACTTTTGAGTCCAAAAAGGAATTGCTAAGTTTGATGCAAGCTGTTTAATGAATGAATGTCGAAGTTATTAATCTCTGAATTATCTGTGTGCATTCACAATAGGCAACAGCAAAATTAATTTGGTCATATTTATATTTATTGCAAAATACACTGAAATAATGGGATATTTTACAAATATTCATTATTACGAAATATTATTATAGGTAATATGAGAATTTTTCATTGAGATGAAGTACATACCATACAAAAATACTTTTGTACTTCAAAAATTCAGGCAATTGTATGCTTCTGCGAGACCGTGTGGCACTGAATCTTGTTCAGCTGCTCTCCTTGTTCCTTTAGCTTTCTTCACCACCTGATGTAGGACTCAAACTAGGTACTGCCTGTGCTTACTCAAAAGGCTGAGTACCGCCATGTAACAAGGGAGCTGCAACCTTTTTCTCCTGATTACGTGTAGCACAGAAACCTTCAGCTTGCAAATGCTCTTGTGTAAATTCTAGCATACTATTATCACATCTGCAGAAGTGTGTGCGCATGGTGAGGCCAGACAAAACAAGCCAGAGATAGCGAACATTTGAATGAGGACTAGAACCTTCTGCTGTGATTTTCCTTCTTGGATATAGAAGTTGCCTCTTTTTAAAACTAATTAGGGAAGAGATAGCCAGAAGCCATATCATTGCACAGAATATAAGAAATAATGGTTCTTGGAATAAAAAATATACTATTGTATTTTTTGTTTGTAAATCTATTTTACTGCCAAACGCTTAAAAAAATACTTCATCAAATGTACACTTTTTTTTTTCTATTTCACAGCCTGTATGTTTTGTTCATTATGTTTTTTATTTTAATGACAGACTACTAAAAGATGGTGTAATATTGTATAGAACTCTCATGGGAATGTTTTTAATTCATGCAACATGCCTTTGATCTGCACACGATCATTGGGCATTTGTCTGGGATTTCTAGACATCTGCAGTCCTCTCAGAACTAGCTACTGCTCTGAGTACACTACTGATAATTGAGAAATCCTGGGCAAATGACCAAAGGCTTCTAATTCCATCTGGCAACATTTCTGGACAGAAAAGTAGAGCATGTTAGAAGCCCATCTATATGGTAGCTGTAATATTGCTAAATGAACTGAAGCAGAAGTTAAAGAAAAAGTGATTTTTAGGATTATTAATCTCTGTTCCTTAGAAAACTGGGTCTCCGGTCCAGCCTTAAAAACCACATTTTTGAAAACTTGTCTAGTGTAGATAACAGATGAAAACAGAATACAGGTTATTGTCTATCTAATTTGAACTTGCACTTTACTAATATAGTCTGAATCCTGATGGGGAATTAAGAATGCATTTCATTAAAAACATTATCACTTCAGAATTCTGAGATAAGGTATTCTCTAATATTCAGTAATAGGAAACATAATCTCCATGTCATAATTTATTGATATATTTTCTTCACTTTAGAACCAAGAAAAAATCTTTTCTTATTTGATGCTATTTACTGATAAATGCCAAAGACTTTAAACAAAGTATTCATGACGAAAGACGGCTTTCATGGGGAAGAAATTGTGTGGAAAACCAGTATATTTTCTCTCCTGTATGTTAAGAGTGACATAACTCCATTCTTATTTTTCTTTTTATGTTGTTGAACCTCATGAGCTTTGCATGGGCCCACTTCCTGAGATTGTCCAAATTCCTCTGGCTGGCATCCCATCCCTCAGGTGTGTCAGCTGCACCATTCAATTTGGTGTCATCCACAAACTTGCTGAGGGTGCACTTGATCCCACTGTCTGTGTCACTGAAATTACACTACAGCAATGTTCAGAATTTAAAAAATGGAGGTGTGGAGCAGTTCTGCATAGTTGTCTTCCGCAAGCGCCAGTCCCCATCTTGATAATGTAGTGTGGTGTCTTTCCAATGCTTTTGGCTCATTACTTATTATAGAAAAAAAACCACAAAAAATTACAAATCCTTGACTTGGGTCCCTCCCTCTCCTCTCCCTTCTTATATTTACATCTAACAACCTATTCTTTAATGTTTCCCTGATAATAGTCCTATCTAATTAATGTAAGTATCTAGAGATCAAGTTCTCATCCTCAAATACTGTGAAAGGAGTTTGACAGGAGATTTTCTTTCCTTAGATCATAATAACGTTCTCACACAACTGTTTTTTGAGGCCACAGTGAGAGTCATGATCCGTCAGTTGACAAATATAAGTAAAATTAATGAATTCACATTGTCAGGAACAGTTTCAAGGATCATGGGCAATATCAGCAGAAAAGCTTTTGGAAATCATGAGAAAATGTGCTTTGAAATCAGTCATAGATGTAAACCTGTTTCATGACTCTCCACACTCCAGACTTTATGGAAAAAGCCTAACAGTGTATCTTGCACTGTTGATGAAAATGTTGTCTCTGGTATCACTTTAAATAGAGATGCCGGTAGTAACAGTGTATATATTTTGTGAAGGGTCATCAGAAGGCAAGAGCTAGTCACCACAAGATACATTGTAGAAAACCTCAGTGATTTTTATGTTTTCTGGGTGTATTGCTCAGGTTAGATCCCAGACTTAAGGTATGTCAATGCTTTGTGCCTCTTCATTTTCTATTACAATCACATTTCAGGGAGATCTTGTATTGGTTCTCCTCGACCTACATATTGCTTTTAAAGATCACATCACCTCCAGGTTACATGGATTGTATTTTCCTGTGCTTCTGACAACATATTCTTTCTGCACTGAGAAGTGCCAGCTGACACAGGTGATCTAAATGCAATGTAATCCTTTGATTTCATAAAACTTGAACATTATTAGAAGAAAGTACCAACATGATACCGCATGGAATTGCGGTCAAGAGGGGAAATTGCAAAAAACAATTCTGTGTAGCTTGGGCCTTTGAGCAATCACGGCAGACCGTGGTATAGTGTGCTGTTTGCCTTGACCTCATAGCACTCCTGCTCTTCCATTGAGGCTGAAAACTTCCCTGTTCCTGGGTATACCATAATGCTATTGAGCAAGTTGGCTCTGAACCTAAAGCGGAGGTATGAGTAGTTAGGCATGAAATGGGACGCTTCATGATATGGCAGCTTGTATCAGGCTAATAGAGTGGTGATGGAACAAGAGCACTAAAACTTGCACAGACTGTACAGCAACAAAAAGGAATTAGTCAATAGCTAAAAGTACTGTATGTCCAAAGTAGCACCTCATATAATGGCAGTTAATAAATATGGCTGGAGAAACTCTCTGAAGACAGATGTATTAAAACAGGTAAAATACAACCAGTCAGATAAACCTGAATAGAAAACGAGTTTGGGCTGATCGATCTGTTGACTTTTGTGTTTCCAGTATCTAACCTGTACTCTGTGTCCCTTGGCTGAATAGCCTTTCTGATGAGTTAAATCCAAAAATAAGATCAATGACCATAGCACCTGCCCCTTAGAATATATGTTTTCCCATGCTTTTAGATGGAGATGTAGTTTAGCTGTTATTTTTGCACCTGAACCAAGCACTGGATTCCAGCTTAACTGAAATACAATGCTGTTTGACTCTTGGTTTGAATTCTGCTGCTAGCGTTTCCCATGGAAGTAGTCTGTGATCACTAGATCTAATCACTTATGAACTCTGGGCTTCAAAATTAAAGACTGTGTGGGACTCAATCTTTCTCCAGGTTGTAGCTAATATTTCTTTAATATTTTTCTTCTATCTTTTTTTTTTTTTTTTTTTGCTTTCCTGATTTCATTAGTGTGGCAGCAGTCATAGTGCTTTTTGTTAATATTGTGTAGGGTTAGTCTGTGTAGTTTCTGAAAGGGAAGGAAATTCTCCATAATTGAGTCCTGTCTCTCTTAGCAAGATGCACTTAAAGCAGCTCTTCTGCAGACACAGAAAGATGCTTGGCTTTTATGGACTTATCTGAGGAGACATAGAGAATCAATAACATTCTTCAAGGCCAATCAGAAAGAGCTCACAGAGGAAAAAACTTGTCAGTCACCATGAGAAAGTGGATAGGGAAAACTAGAGTACAAAAATGGCTTCTGATGGGCCTAAGATGGGGGGCTGATTAATTTTAAGGATTCTGGGTGAGGTTTTGCTGTCTCCTGGAGATCAAAAGGAAACAGACGAATACTCGAAAGGTTGTCTCTGGCCTTTCCAGAGGATGCTGTGGAAAAGCACCAATTTTCTTCTACCGCAACCATCAAAAGAAATGCGATTGGTACTTGCCACTAAGCTAACCGCAGAATCATTGATGTCATGGGCCCACAGCAGAATGAGAAAATTTTCCCGGTTTGTGAATAGCGTAAGTATGACCAGTTAATAATGAAAATATTCATTAATATAAAGAACAAAAAAATTCACTCTGAATGACTTCTTATTGTTTTCCTTATTCACATGCCTTATTCAATAAGGACTTGGTGGTTATTTCCATACTCTGATATTTCAGTCACTGAAACAGTGTCATAAGCATATTCATGGAATGGCAGGATATGGAAAATAAGGCACTGAGAGCATGGTGGCAGATTATTGTCAACTTAAAGTGATCTGGATGAGTAGGGTTGTTTTATAGTTGCTCTGCAATATTTTGATATCCAACTGTATGCTTAAGTACAAATTTATGTCAAGCCTACGCTTTTCCCTATCAACTCAGTTTGGTAAGGTCAGGCTCATGAATTGTAGCTGTTACTATATTTTTATACTGTTGTTGTTGTTGTTGTGACTTCTGCAGCCAGATAACAGTACTAGCATGACTCCTGGGAGCTGGAATCTGCAAGAGAACAGATAGGAGTGTGATTTTCCCCCCCAAAGTGTTGATTACAGGTGTCTTCAGTCACGTCTGCCTGAATTTTCATAGGAAGAACTGATCTGTCCTAATATGTGTCCTTCATGATGTGCTGTGATCCCTTCTCTAGGAAGCAGATTTGGTGATTTCACTACACACCTCTTTCCGTCTTTATCAGTAATGAATCAATAATCCAGCAGGATGCTAGTGGCCCTTCTACTAGTCTAAGTGGTGTGTTTAGGTGAGATACAAATTCTGGATTACTTAAAGAATTTGTGTCCTTTTTTGTACAAGAGGGAGAATATGGTTCTCAGTAATCATATTCTGTCTTCCAAATTTTCAAGCTCTCCCCTTCTTATTTAAACTTCACAGGGTATTAGTTGAGACTTTATGCTAAACTCTTCTGATTTTTGTTACAGATATGGCAAAACAGCTGCAGTGCTGCTTTCTGGAGGCAAGTGTATTTCTTCAGTGACAGAATGACCCAAATAGATCCACAAGCTGTCACACAGAAGACTAAACAAGTTTCTTTCACTAGTGATTTAGAAACTCTGCCTCCACCTTCAGCTAAGACTTATAGTCTTTGTAATATAAAGAGTTTAAAAATAATATATTCCACAACAACATGTGTTCTTCAATAACAGGTTTATAACAGCTTGAAGAAAATGTGAGATCTTTGGGCAATCACTGAATCCTTTTACAACTTCCATGAATTATTTTACAAATTAAAAATATAGAACATTCACCTTCCTATTTTGCTGCTTTGGCAGTGCTGAAAATCAATTGCTCTCAATAATTTCTAATTTACACTTAAAAGCAATTAAACCTCCCTTATGATCCATTTTTTCAAATTTAAGTTACCTTGCAGAATGTTATAAATATGTTGTCTCTTTATATATCTAGTCTGTTGTTCAAGTACACATCTACTAGATCCTTGTGTGGGCCTTACTGCTGAAGTATCTAAGTACAGCTATCAGGGAGTTATTTTCTTCAAACACCTAGCCAGGTCACAGATTTACCATACCATGGAAAGGAAAGATCAACAAAGCTGAAGAGGTGGTCTGCAGCAAATCTTATCCTTTAAATACTAGATAGTCTTGCTTTAAATAATTATGTGTTTTCTTTGTTGCAATGTACAATTATATTGTCTAAAGACTTCTAAGATTCTTCAAAAAGCACCCACATGGTAATTGGAGAGTAGTAACTCAAAACATGTTAGAATAGTAACGTATTTACTCAAAACATATTTGAGTAGTAACTCAAAACACATCAGAACTGACTTCTAAGGAATCTCAGCATTTACTGAAAGTCTTTTTTTTTTTTTATTTCAAGGAATTACCAATACAGAGCACTGCATGCATTTGCCTTCTGGTGACTTGAAGTGATATTGTTTGTGTATGCAGAATTTAGTGATCATTCAAACTGGGATATGATTTAAAAAGGACATGGAGTCAACACATATGCAGAGATGTGGATGTTGACAAAGAATCTTTGGTAGAACAGCTACTGAATACTAAACTTAGGCAATGCCAACAAATTATGTTAATAAACCACTGAGGAGCATCCTGGCATCAGAAACCCTACAGAGAAATACTGTTTCCCATCTAACACACTGGAATCTGATACTGTATGACACAAGAAGTAGCCTCTAAGGAATACTGCATTCTAAATATATTCTTGACACCAATGTACAACCACTTCAATCTGTAAATTTAGTTACTTCTTTTTTTTCTGTGCTGGGGGACATCATTGTGCTTGAATGGGAATTGAAGTCACTTCTGATGTTTCAATTCATGTATGCAGTTGATATCTTTTTTGCTACTATGAGCTAGTAATAGACTTTTATCTTTTATTGGTTATTGTTTATAGTAGCTTCATATTTGCATTTTGTATTTTCACTTGGAACAATCAAAACCAATAAGAAAAATCTTGCATCTGAATTTCATTTCCTCTTCTCACCTATTAATATTCATGTTTCATGCCATGCACAAGCATTAAAGAGAAAATCCTCTTTGTTACGTGCAGTGAGACTTCGAAAAAGACTGAGGAAGATTCACTTTGTGGTATTCTGTGTAGGTCATACAGAAGAGCAAAGTTAAGAATGTGGCAGCATAGCTTTTTGGCAGGAAGTCTGTTTTAAATTGTGTCAAATGCTATTCCAATACAAAACGCCTCGATATTGCTGTTGCTAATTAAAGAAAGGTTGGTTGCCGCAATCTTGCTGATCAAGGGGAAAAACAGGCAAGGAGTAAAGGAGCTGTTTAGGGAGTTCCATGCTTGGGAAAATAATGCTGGCATTTAGGTAATGCAGGGCTCTGCACCTCGGCAACACTTGGAGGGAGGAGGGGAGTGCAGGCCAGGAGGGAGGGGAAGGAATGGCCAAAGGGACTGACCAGTTTGCTGCAGCTCAGAGCTGCAGTCACTGAGTTGGCTGAAGCATCTGCATTGCACAGATGTGTGGGCAGGAGAAGGGTTTTCTATAACTCTGTTTTTATTTCTATTCCATCTTTGCCAATAATCATCTGTTGTCCATTAAAAAAGTTTATTATTCAGGTTTATATTCAAATGAAAACTGTGGCTTCTTTTTAATGCAAAAGCATTTTGGCCTCTGGGGAGTTCCTCTGCCTAGACTTACAGGAGAAGGTCTAGGCAGATCCACTGCAAAGCTTCAAAGCTTTATCAAAGAGATTTTATAGATCTGATGAGTGAGGCAGTAGCCTTGAACTCTCTCAGGCATATTACCATGGAGGCTTCATCTTTGTTTCTGGTCTAAATATGTTAATGATTAAGATGGTAGTTATCTGTCAGAACACCTGTATTAAGAACACAGGTATTAAGTTTCCGCGGGTCTCTGATGTTCTATTTGACTAGCAGATTCTTGAACAAACCCTTTGTAGGGAGACTGAAGCTTTCCCTGCTCTGCCCTTCCTGAATATGTTTCCATTCTGTTCTTATTCAACATGATGTCTGCTACTACTACTTCATTTAAACTGTCTTCACCAAATTCTGTTAGATTCACCAGCACTGACAAAGCCAAGGTGAACTGCAAGCATTTTTTTGACATCCTATTTCAAGCAATTTCCTCTTTATCATCTTTTTTGTCTTATTCACATGACTTCTTTTGCTGAGATGCACACTCTTGTGAGCCAGTCCTCATATAATGCTTAGTAGAAGCAACAGTTATACATAAGCTGCTTAATCTTAGGGGCTGTTTCTTTTTAAAGAAGTGTGCACATTTTATGTAGAATTTTCTGACAGTGAAATGAAGTGACAACTTTTTTTTCTCCCCCTTATTATCTGCTCCCTCTAGTGTGCCCATAGACTTCCTTTATTTTGTGCATTGTGAGTTTGTGTGCGTGCATGCTGTGCATCATTGTGTTAGGCAATGCAGAAAATACTGCAGTTCCCTAAAAGTACAAAAGGAGAACATTCACAGAGGGAAACCTGAGTAGCTTGAAAAATCAGGACAATATTTAGTCCGTTTTTTAGATTAATAGCAGATAAGCTCTTAGCTTACATACGTAAAGATTCACAATAAAGAGCTATAATTCACATACTGCACTTCTAGTTGACTTGGTAAAATCAATCTTTTCCTTCAGCTTTTCTGATGGTATTTGAAGAAAATAAGAGATTAGGCATTTCTTACTATGTATTGCCCCCTACAGATACCCTTGAAGATGACAATAAACTGAGTACAGGAGAGAATATGTAACTTTACTGCAGACTGTCACAAGTCCAATTTTTACTAATTTCAAAGTTAGCTTTTGAGGCTGAGAAATCACGTTGCCTATGTTAATGAGGTTTTAGCTTAATTGTTTATTTTAAAATTCATCCGTGGTCATACAAAAAGCAAAAATGGAAAACAAAGAAAAGCAAGCAAAACAACACGTCAGACTACTGATTTTGTCTACCAATGGCAAGACATCTTGAATGTTGTCGTTTTTCTTCAAGCCTCTTTCTCCACTGCAAATAGAAAATATCAAAGGACCTTTCAGCTTCTCACAAAATCTATGCAAACCAATATCCATCAACATTTTATGCTAATATAAAGGAGAATTAAAAATAAATTAATAAAACTTGATTGACAGGGAATATCATGCAGAGAGAAACTTACCAGTGAGACATCTTTAAAAACTGGTGTTCTGTATTCATATTGCATGAATATAGAAGAGTAAATTAAGCAAGAGTGTGTGGGCACTCACAGACACTCACATACACAGAAAAGCACGTTTTTTTTAGCCTGCAATTACAAAGGAAACTAGTGCAATAAATGCAGAATGTAGTGATCTCATAATGGAATAAGCATATATCATATTGGTAATTTTATGTTAATTGTTCAGTATTAAATACCGTACTTAGGAGAAAACTTTGGCAAGCAAAGATTAATTGTAACTTGCTTTTCTAAATACATAATGTGATAAACATGGTTCCAGAGGATGATCGCAATGTTCATTAAAATATGAGGGCTCATTCTACTTCAATTTGCATTAATGGTTCTGCAATTAGGTAACTGGTCCTGCAAAAACCTTCCATGGGTCTATACTTCTTAGGTCACCCATAGGATGTTAGGAGGCACCTTAGGAGACCAGAAATTTTCTCTGCCTTTCAAGGAACAGTGCCATAGCTGTGGCCTTGAGCTACGCTCCAGGGTGTGACAGAAATTCCTCAAATGGGAAGGCATTTTAATTCGATGGGAATGGGCTGAAATGTGATGACATGACCCGTGTCCGTCTGCCTTTATTCAGTAGCCAGCTGCAGCTGTGAAGATATGTCCTTCTGAACCAAGAATCCCGGATGGCAAAATTGTCTAATAAGCAAGAAGAGATTTCATGTGTTGTTATTTGACAAGTCCAATCCAGAATATCTCCCAACAGTGTCACAGGCATCCAGCTGCCAGGAAAGCTGAGGAAGCCACCTCTCTGCTTACTGACTACAGATCGCTTCGCCATTACATGATGCTCCTTACCTTATGGCTTTAGCCCAACAGCAAAGATCTGTTATTGAAGGTTTACTCATGATATTTTGCAGAACTGACACATTTTTTCCTGTATTTCCAGGATATGTTTATTATAAAAACAAACTGTTATTACAACAAATAAATTAGTATAAGTGCTTAGGATTTCTTCGCTGTCATTTTGATTTTTGTAGCAAACATAATTTTGTCAAAGCAGTAGGTTTTTGCAGAAATATACTTCTTTTGAACAGTATTTTCACTGAGCATGCTTCTGAGATCCAAAGTATAATGCATTTATCAAAGAGGAAGAGCTCACACTGCCCAGGAGTTTTGCTATTCAGGCACCTGCACAGGATGTGAGATACCCAAATTCAGCTCCCTGCCCCCAACTGAGCACCTTTGGTCAACCAGCTCTGAACTGATCCAGCTATTTGTCTGGGGAGAGACTGATGAAGGCAGTAGAAAATAGGTTTCTCACGTCGTTCTGTATCCAAGATAAATTTGCTCATTAGAGCTTCACCACAGAAATGACACTTTCTGGATAGAAAGAACCTGGAAACCAGATGCACCCACAGGAATATACCAGGCAGTTCTACTTAAATCTTCAAAAAGCTTTTATAAAGGCATTTGAGGATGGAGACCTGCTGTGCAAAGAAAAGCTGTTCTGGTCTGGGCAATATTAATATGCAGACAACATTTCAGAAGCATTGGTCCAGCTTCTCAAAATGCTTCAGACTCAATTAAAAAACTCCTCTTCGGGGGTATTCTTTTAGTGTTTCAATTTCTTGGTTGGACATCTGGTTAGGAAAATGTGCAATTAAATCTGTTGCCTTCGAAGAGGGCTTTTTCCCAAGCTACTTATTTTCTTTCTCTGACTGTGATACAAGTTTTTATCAGGATAATGGAAATATGTTTAAGTATATATGCATGTACATGATATATACATGTACATAGCACACATGCTCACGCACACACATATATATAAAGTATGTATATATCACTTATATACATTATAAATCTTTATTAATATGTATTATATATGCTGCTTGACATGCTAAAAGACCAAAGTTGTGGAATTTTTTAGTGCATTTCTTATCGTATGGCGTTATTTCAATTCACTTCACTATATAACAGTGGGGTTTGTTTGATATTCAGATCATTGAAATTTAAGAATATGATGTTGGATGTTGCTCAGTATTCAACAACCTTAGATAATATCCTGAAATAGATGTAGGGTCATAATGAGAGCTCCATCGGACCCAAACCCTTTTCATGTAATTTTCTGGTAATCAGAAAAATAACAGTGAGCTCAAATACAGTTATAATTTTAAAAAATACTGAGCTGCTGTGAATAGGAGATCATAAGCTATTCCTAAAAAGCCATCAATTTTAGGTGAGGTGTTTGGAGCGATTTTTTTTCTTTTTTTCCAATCTTCATTTAAGCATAATTTTAAAATTACCTGAAATTCATTATGTGATTATCATGAGATAATATTAGCTAGCATATTTGTGGCAATTTAATATAATTACCCTTGTGCCGACTCAGTATTTTGAATCAGTACTCAGAAGAATAATTTCTGTGTCTGTTTTCATATTATTTCCTCTTTTTGCTTTCATTCTCAAAAAAAATACCATGCTACCTAACAAGCATGGCATATCTTTTAAATCACAACTATGTCAATCAGAAATAAAATGCAATGACAAATTCTCTGTCTCTCTCACCCAGTTTCTTAACCTTGACTTTAATGTTTTTAGTGAGAAAGACAAGATTTTTAGCAATGACTTTTCTTAACCATTTTAACATTGTTAAAATTTCTCTTAGCTAAAAAAAATATTTAGAAAGCAGAAACTTTGCATAATTATTTTTTCTTTCGTGAGAGTATATTTTTCTTCACAAAGAACATTGGTATGGTTTTATATGCTAGCTCCACAAGTTATGCTGGTGTAAATAATCATCATAATCAAAAATACGTCACTGAGCAGCTAGAGAGGCCTCTTAATTTTGGCCCTAACATTGACTGTATATAGCAGGAAGAGCTGGTGACAGTGTATGAATCCCTAAGTTAAACACCCACCTAAATTTAGAAAACAATACCATTTCCTTTAATTTGAGAGAGCACATACAGTAAGTTACGTGGCTCTGGAGACAGAATGGATAAGATAACCCACATGAGCGTACTTGGCTCCATTGAATGTGCTTTGATTTTCCAAGGCTCAACTGCAATTTTTTGAGCTGTTTGTATGATTTGATAAGTTCTTCAGAGAAAATCATAAGTAGAAGTAGAGAGGAGCATTAGAAGACCTCGCAACTAGATTATTCTCTTAAATTATCCCAAATAAGTTACTCATCCTAACATTGTCTGTGGCTGTGCTACAGGTTTTGGAATAATTTATGTTCCTGCATAACTAATAGAAACATTACTCTGGGAACGCATTAAGCTACTTTAGGCTTTATTTATTGGGCATTCCAATTTCAAGCAGTCACTATTCTTACGCATTTTTCTGTGAAGACCCCAAGAAAATAGCGTGTTTTCTATGAGCTAAAAATTTGATGAAATAATATCAAAGAATTGCTTGCTTCTGTCTTGTTTCTATATTAATAGATTATACCATCTATTTATGAGACTTTCAGCACACAGGGGAGTGAGTTTTGCATGCTCATGCCAGCGTCACTTTCAAACAGACAAAACTGAATCACAGAAACTGCTCTATAAGCTACAATAGTGAAGGAGAATGATCAGCTTCTCTTAAGAGCCTTTGGCACTTCGGAGGATGAGGACCCACAAAACCATGTGCAATACCTGCGAATATTAAGTGTCTCTGCTGTAGTATAAGGGCTGTTCAAATAGGAAAAACACAGTGTCAATCCCAGGTGAGACCATAAAGGGAGGAGAGTTAATAGCTGTTTTTTAAAATCCCACCCTTGAAGCAATCTACAATCATAAGCACTCTATTTGTCTACATTAGAGTCCTACTTATGCAGTCTCCTGTTCATGGAAGTTGCTATATGCACATGATTTCCTGCCTGGAACATGTTGAAGAGAACCTGACAAATAGAGATTGCCAAAATGAAATAAGGGGGAGTTAACAAAAAAATGAGAAAATATAACAAGTTAACTAATTCTTCCATTTTATTTTCCTGATAATCTGTTACCAGATTAGCATTTATCAATAAATACAAATCTGGTCCCTGATTATTAAAAGACAATTTAAAAGATACATCTCTCATCTGAAATTCATGGGAGCAATTTCATATCACATTAGAAATAGAAAAAATATCTTTAATATATTCATCACATACTCATCAATAAAATATATAACCACAAGAAAGATTACTCAGTGTTTTACTTCATGGGTACTCTGTTAAGGAGGTAAGAGGATTATGCTTGATTCCATTGGGATCTGCTTCTCGCTGAAAGAATGCACTTCAGTGCTTCTGTTAACATGAATAATGCTCTTACCTGTTACACAGAGAGAGAAGATAAAGGGTATGGGTGGAAACCTTGCAAGTGAGGAGGCAAAAAGCACTGCTCCTATTTCCCTTTAATGGAGGCAACAGTCTTCTGAGGCACTGTCCTCCTGGATTGTCTGCAGTGACTGCTAAATAGAATCACTCTTCTCCTTTTTACCTTTTTCTGTAATTTCCAGGAGATTTCACAGGCTGCTAATAACATAAATGGTGAGTCAGCACGATGTATGCTAAATATGATGGACACAACATTACGCTGGCAACAATTAAAATATGTTTAATTATTCTAATCTGGTGATTTTTGGTGCCTGTGAAAAGATTTAGACTCTTAGACAGTAAGATGGCATGCTTATCTTCAGAATGACTATTTTGTATGGCCAATATTAATGGTTTCATTTAGTGATTCAGAAAGGAAAATTTTATCTGGCATAATTAAAGGAAAATTGTGTCATAGAAGTGATCATGCTTTTTGTTTCTGTGTTGAAAATGCTTGCAAGGATGAGAGTGAGGGAGCATATAACTGCCAGAAGGAAAAATCCACACCTACTCCATGATGCAGCTAGAGTAGGAAATAGTTGCACAAACTTTTTCATATGACGTGGCATGACATACGACAAGGAAAAAGGGCTGGAAATCAAATCTGGTTTAGATCTAAAATCATCTTTGCACCAATTAGAGTGGCTATTTGTTTTGTACTGGAGAAATGTCATGATTGAGGAAACCTGGCTTCTATTCTCTTTGAGATCTTTTTTTTTTTTTTCCTGAAGGAACTCCATCCTCCCGACCTTTGGTCTCCTCTTGCTTTCTCATGCTGTGTCTGTCTTATCTATGTAAGTGGTAAAAAGCTCCAAAAGTTTTGCCTCCCACTTCTCACATAAACAGCACAGAGAACAAGAGAGCCACTAGGTGGTACTGTGCTATAAAAAATAATTAGGAAGAGCAAGAAAAGTCATGAGACCTACTTAGCCACAGTTCAAGATTTCGCTTAGATTGTAAAGGTAATATTTACAAAAGAGAGCCCTTTTCCTTTCAGGTGAAATTCACTCCAACAAGCTAACACTCGAAACACCTGCAGTGTTTTAGCTGTGTCAAACCAGTGCTTTGCATTTTCCATGTTTCTAACCGAGCTCTGCAGGATCCTATTTTGTACTCATTTTCACTGAGTTTACGTAGTAGTGTTAAACACTACTAGCTCATAATTTCATTGCAGATTGATTCTTGTTTAGGTGTAGCAGAAAGTCCCTCTGACAAATTTGTTGAATTGCTTTCACATTGGCTAGAATATAACCAAACATCTTAGAAGAGAAGCAGAACACTAGCTTTCATGTATGACTCTTTCAAGAGTGTATAGAACAGAGCCGAAGTGTGTGCAAGTGGAGGCACAAATGTGTAGCGTAGAACAAGATAAATGTTTGAGGTGACATGCAATTTGTGGTTAACACCAAGGGAAAGGACAAGTCATTTTACAAGAAATGAGTTCTCTTTCAAGAAAGAAATAGAAATTTAAATAGATAACATTAACATTACTTTCTTTTTTTAGAGGAAAAGAGCCCAAGATTTGAGACAAGAAACAGTATCCTGTAGCTGCCTTGTGGGTGTACCCAAGCTCACATTCTACCCTAACACAATGAAAAATCTGTGAAAAGTCCCTTCAAATATAAATTCTGCTTGTGAGTGTGATTTCAAGTAACTTTGGTCAGTGTAACACAGAGATAATTGGAGCTTGGTGAAAACATTAAAATCTCACTATATTTTCTGTTGCCACACTCAGGAAGGAATAGTATATGGGTACATGGGAATGAATACTGGATGATAATTACATTTTTTATGCCTAATGTTAGCATTTAAAATATCAGAGGTTGTTAATTTAGCCTGAAGCTGTAGGTGGCCCAGGAGAAAGACAGTCTTTCTAAAAAGCTGGGCTCTCTAACTCAGTAGTATGGGTTTACTCCCACAAATGCCAGCCTGCCAGCCTGTGCCAAAACAAATCATGTCACGACTTGGTGTCTCCATTGCTGTGGAAGGCTGATGAGCTACAGAGGGAGAAGAAAGTTTGTGTCATGAAGCAGCGGGACAAGCTGCGTGTCCCTACCACACGTACATCAGTGAGTAACTCTCAGCAGAGAGCCTGACATCTCCTGAGATGAGGTGTAGGTCTCTGCAGGAGCAGTGGATGGAGCAGTGCCCTGATACCTGTCTTCCCCTGAGCCTCACCCTGGGAGACAGGGCAGGACTAGTAGTTGTTAAACTGTGCTTAACTATTGCAAAGACATCTTTGTCTTTTTTCTGCTCCTTCCATTTGTTTTATTCCTTTCCCTTCCTTTGCAGTGTGTTATCGTTTCTCCTCCCCTTCTTTCCACCCCTTCAACGCATTCAGCCTCTCTTGAACCTAATCCCACTGTCTTTTGTGCCAGAGGCTGCAATGATTGAGCTGATGATAGATCGATTATGGATTCTGCCTTCTCCATTCAGTGGCTCTTGTCAGAAAACCTGTCAGAAGCAGTGGCAGAATTGTCAGAGTGGATTAAGATAATGGGATATAGAAAGCAGGTAGAGATGTACCACAGAAACATTTTCTCATTTGGCTTGTGTCTGCTGTGGGATTAAAACTGAAACAGCTACCAGCCTTGTACTCTCCTACCCAGAGAGCCGTTAACTGCTCACATCATGCATACAAAGTAAAAAGAGCAGGTGGGGAGCATGACCAGTGGGAATTTCTAGCCTGTTCACAAAGACTCCCCAGCAGATGTGCTGTAGTAAAGCCTTCTTTTAGTTTCTGAACTTTAATTTTACCAGTAAAATTCAACAGAAGTAAAAAACACTTCTTCATACTGCAGCCTTCTAGTCAGTATGACTATTTCCAATGTAAAACTTTTCAGTTTTCAGTCCTAGATCCTATATCCTTCTGCATAGAATATTGGTTCTGGTAAATAATCTAATCAGACCTATTATTATAATTTTACTTATTAATATATCCTCTGCCTGGGCATCTCAAGCTAGATTGATTAGCATGTGATTCCTGGTATAGAGTCTGTTTCACAGCAGTAGTGTATTATGTGACCTATTTTTTAATCACAATTTTAGTGATTCCATCTATCAGGTAAAATATGGCTTTGGAAGTTGTGACATGGAATGCAAAAAACACCATTTAGATTACATATTTCATTCTGGCAAGGCCAAAGAATCTATGTACAAATGTCATTTCAAAGCAAGTAATTAGCTTAATCCAATCATCCTATTTCATTACTTAATAACTTATCCTCAGTACAACAGGTCATCACATTAACTAAACAGCAAATGAACAATTCATGGAGTATACTTATGCTATGTCTTGATGAATTGGTGATGAGTTTTTTGTCTTGGCCTCTACTTTATAAAAAGTGTAGATCAAAATTCAAAAGGACAAGAAATTTACCTGACCTGGAGAGTGTATGGCCTATTATAGAGATCTTTTAAATGAAAATAGCATGTTGTCTCTTAAATGTTTTATTTTTGTAACTTTCATTCTTGCATGCCTGTAACTGAAGTAGATGTACACATTTTGCCTAATGGATATTGGTGCTGTAAAGTGACAGTTACTCAGTCAAGCATTATTAATAGAATGCTTTTTAACTAGTACAAAGAACAGATCTAAAGACCAAGTGGCCCACCAGAAAGCAGCTGTCACAAAAAGAGGTTTTTCATTTTAAAAAATAATTTGTACTTATGTGAACTACTGACCTTGTTTCTCAACTGGTTAAAAGTTTTCATAAATGCTGCTAAGCTGACGATTTGAAATTTGGGTAGTTTATTTTCTTTTTAGGCTTTCAAACAGCTCTGAATTTGTCTGGAGTTACTTTTCCCCCAAATGGCATGGAAGCATTCAGCAACTCTGGAAGCTGTAGATTAGTTTAGGTTTCTAAAAGTTATTTCACACTGTATTTTTAAGCATTCTCATTTCAAAATGCTAACCTTTAGTTTCCTTGAGCTGTTTCATTTCATGATTGCCAGCAATTAGTGATTAATATGAAATTACCTAGAAATGCCTCTTTCCATTTTAAAGTAAGTAAAAAGAAGTATATACGTCAGTCAAAACCGACCCATAAATGAGCTAATCAACACATAGTTTTGGATTTTTTTAAAAAATAAAATCTGTCCACAAATCCACATAAGTATGTATCTACCAGTTTCCTTTTTTTTTTTTTTTTTTTAAGTTCAAAATGTGAAAGGTAATATTCAGGCAATATAACAGAAAAATAAAGGAGTGTTATCATGGATTTTTTTTTATTTTTTTTTTGTCAGAAAAATGTTGCACTCTTCTAAATGTATTAATTAGAATGAGGCAGTAAATAGGAGACCTGTGCTCGAATTGTCTTGTTGTTTAGGTTGCCTGCTCTCCTACTTGATAGTCACCAAAGAGCAGCGATTCCCGGCGGGTGGCGCAGCCCCTCCAGCAAAGCCGCCCCCGTCCCGTCCCGTCCCGTCCCGCCTCGTCCAGTCCCGTCCCGCGGCGCTGAGCGCTGTGTCGCTGCCGCCACCTGCCCCGGGAGAAGGGCACAGCAGTGACAGGGGCAAACACAGTGGGCAGCCCAGTCCTATACATACCGTGCTGCCACCTTTTGTTAAGACTGTTTTAAGGTTGGTTTTGAGTTTTTGAGTGAATTCCAAGGGACTGGGGCGCAGGCAGCTTCCCTGTGTTTTGACGCTGAACCCCTGGGCAAGCTGGGATTCCTCCTGGCTTTCTGTGTAAGGAAGTAGCGAAAAGCAACGCTGGTTTGATGTGTCTCATAACTAACTTTGCAAGTAACTCGTTTTTAGTACTTTTGTGAAACAGTAACTGTGGTGAAAAAAGAAAAGAAAATAAAATGCTGAAGCTGATGGTTTAAGGGTTTGATCTTCTTGTTATGTCTAGAACTGCAGCATGTTAATGACTTCATGTGCCACTCAATCTATATAATGTATGATCTGGACGGCTCTACAGGCTTGTCTCATTTGCAAGATTATCTGTGAGGGAAAGTCTCACCTCTTTCCCCTAGAACAGTGCTGTTTCATGTGATCAGTATTGGCACAAATGTGATGAAGGAAATTGGGCCCCACATCCAACCCAGTGTTCATTCTGCTTTGTCATTGGCAGACAATGACAGTAGGAAAACAAATAAGCAGACTTGACAGATCAGAAGGAGACAGTCTACTGGAGAGCATCCAAAACTTGTAGTACATCTGGGATCACCCTACTTACGTACAGCAGTGGGTCCAAACCCATGCAGATCTAGAAAGGTTGGATCTCTCCTTAAGTAATCTGTTCAGTTTCTCTCTCAAAAAAAAGAGGTGAGACTTTGGTCTTGCAAACTGTAGAGATGCTTATGGCATGATACTAAGGCTCTGAGACCTGGATGTATGGTTTGGCTAGGCCTTCAGCACTGGGACCTGAACAGGCTGTCCATCAATTTGTCTTACACATGTTCTTTTCTACCTCAAGAACTCCTACATCCATTCAGCCAAGATAACTTGGGTTAAATTCCTCTTTCTCTTCATTTTTTCGATGAATGAAGTCCTGTGAACTCAATGTATTTATTCTATATTTGCACCTGATTGCAAACCTAGTTGACTGTGGCCTTTGAATTTACTCTTCGTACTGCAGCCGGTATTCACAGATGAATAATTGGAGAGCTAGACAGAATTCTTGTTACAATAGAACTTACTGCAAAACATGGACTTTGCTCAAGCTCGTTCATCTAGGCCAATGTGCTGAACTGGAAAAAAGCCCTTTAAAAGAAATGAAATATTTACTGTTGAAACCCATAGAGTCGATAATGGTTCTTTGGTCATTTGTTTTAATTACTCTCACCCTTGCTGACTGTCTAGTTTAAGCTTCACCAAGTCCAAGTTCCTTTGTTTAAACCCCAGATATATGTACGCTGCCCAGTAAAGTACATCATAAAGTTGCCTGAGAGAGCACTGAATGAGCGAGTTCAGGTGAGGCAGCGCGTGTGCTAACGGCACAGCTTGGGCATTTCTCTGATACTTTATTGAATCATACTGACATTTTTCTGACTTTTATCTCCGATACGATTATGAGTTAAGGGGTCCCATTGCTGCATTTATGCACACTTCAGAACAAAATTTTAAGTTGACTGTACATTTCTTAACATGCTTTTTACAGAGTCTATCTGCTAGATGCTGAGTACTGTTCTCTAATATCCTAAAGAATTTATGCATGGATTAAACTTCATACAGGGAATAGCCCATCGCTTGCTTAGCTGGCCTGAGGCCAGCATGCCCAGTCACTTGCGGGATAACGCATTACTGATAAATGTCACCTTGCCATATATCTTGGTCTAATTTACAGTTATTTGCAGGCCATTTACCTGACTGAGTGGGATATTTTTCTTTTAGATACCAAAAAAAAAGGTTTTAAAAGCAACATTACTGCCCTAAGCTCTTCTAAATCATCAGAAACATAGCTGGGAATTTTGCCTTCAGAAAAAGTTGGCTCATAAAAAGCTGGGAAATACATGATTTTCAGTGTATTTAAATGGAAAATGTTTGAAGATATGAAAATATTTTATTTTTATATTTTTGAAAAGGAAAGTCCCATGTTTTGGGGTTTGAAATTACTTTTATTTTGAACTGAGAAACAGGCATAGATAAGAAAAAATTGTTAATATTATAATGAAACATTTCAGAAATAAAAGGTATGGCTATTTCTAGTGTAGCAGATGAGGTTTCAGGGAGAGTTGTTTTTCCACCTATGAATGCTTTGGAGTTGAAAATTCTATTGTAATTTTACATTACTTTTTCCCTCAAAAAATCTTAAAAAGGCTAATGTCATAAGACAGCAATTTCCTGATAAGATCCACCTAAGTTCTTTTTTTCAAGTGTTTCAAGAAAAGCACTGTAGAATATAGAATATAACATTGTACACAATGGTGATAATTTAAAAGAATCTTGAACATTATAAATGTGGGAATAATTCAAGGATAAATTAAAAATAAATAGAAATATGATTTTTTAAATGAAAGTTCAGGTTTTTTTAGAAAAAACTATTCCATCCATTTCAGTATAATTTGCACTTATTTCCACTAGATTTTTCTTTAAGATTTATGAATATGAAAGCTATTT
This sequence comes from Charadrius vociferus, assembly GCF_000708025.1. Lineage (NCBI taxonomy): Eukaryota > Metazoa > Chordata > Aves > Charadriiformes > Charadriidae > Charadrius > Charadrius vociferus. Next base: position 1,981,748 of record NW_009649308.1, read on the forward strand.
CAAACTTGTGTATCAATTCATTTAACCCACAGAAGTATCATAGTAACAGTCTTACATTGTAGCTAAAAAAATTATTGAAGGCAAGGTTAACATTTAAAATTTATTTTCTGTAACACAGTCCCACCATAAATGCAACCATTAAATAATAAAAAGCACAATCAATAAACATATAACAAGAAAGGTCGATCTTTACCTGTCAACATTTCTAGGTTTTATGGGGCAATGAAGAAAGTCAACGTGGTATGTCAGTGTCCCTGTATTACATAGCATGAGGTTAGATCCTGCCATACGGAAGGGATGCTTACAACCTGTCTCCACAGAAGGGCCTGAGGACCCCAATCCTGCTCGAGTGCTGTGAGACCCGTTCTGTAAAGTCTTGTCCTGGTTTGAGATAGAACAGAACCAATTTTCTGTTCAGTAACTTTGCTTTTCAGTTAAGTCTCTTCTAAATAATGGCACTCTCTGAAATTAACAGCTTATTTTTCAGACAGTGTCAGCTTCTGGCAGATAACATCTGATGTCTATAGTTAATACCAAGGAATGGGGTGCAGAGAGGCTCTTTTTTTATACTTACTGCTATAACAACCAAGGTCAGCTCACTTGGTTATGTATCAAGTTGGAGAGCTGGAAGCAGTAGAGTGTAGAGGGGTTGATACTGGTTTTTCATACCTTGTCTATATTTCATTATTTTCTTATTGACATTATTAATTTTCTTTTTACTATGAATATCTCATTAAAGTAGTTCTGGTTTTCTTTTCAACGCATAAGTCTCCCTCCCTTATTCTCTCTCCCTTCTCTTCTGAGAAGGGAGGGAGACATTAAAGAGAGCATCTGTCCCTTTAGTGGCCAGTCCAGCCTAAACCACCAGAAATCTGTTTTAATGTGTGATGGGACCTATTTACTTTGAAAAGTTTCAGGCTTAGTACTATCTGCTAAAGACTTTCCCTGCTTGCTGTAAATGGAATGTGAATATAAACTCATGCAGAGCGGTAATTCTTAATATTGGTGGAAGATCCGAACATTAACTAGTCATTCATTGGCACTGGGCATAAATCGAGTGTAATTTGCAAAACAGTGATTATTCTGCTAAATAAAATGTCTTTAGTATAACTGAACTGCGCAACTTCAAAGTTAGTAAATCTTTCTGTAGTTCTTCGGCTGTGTAGAATTGCAGTTAAAGTGCTCAGATGCAGAGCAGAGATCTTTATTTCTATTTATCAAAAAGCCTTTTTTTTTCCCATTTAATGCAAGAAGGGTGCAGAATCTTTATAGTATACATGCACAAATCGTGTACTGTGTCTTCTGCTCAACTGCTATAGCTGGGCAGCATCTTCTTCACAGTATTGTACTATATATTATAAATTAATTCTAAATTTCTGTAGTTTTAGGCAGATGCTTTCAATTCTTGCTAATATAAATGGGAAAGAAGGTTGGATATACCTATGAAATCGCCAAATATATCTTTAAAAATGCACAAGAATAACTGTTGACATAAGGGCATTTTCCAGTCAAACTTTAAAAATTACCCAATACTCTTTATACACTAATAGCAATGAAGGTTAGCCAGATTTCTTTTAAAAAAAAATAATAAATTACACCAATTCTATTTCAGGCTGAAATTTTTACTTTTTTTTCCCAAGAGGACTAGCCAATTTCTGACCTATCATCAGTTGTTAAGAGTTCACTAGGGAGAAATAGACTTTATAATGAAATAATGAAGAGTCACTTAATAATAGAATTCATAAAAAATAGGGATGGGAAGTTAGATGACAAACTGTTAAGGCCAAGCTATAATCAATATGCAAACACTGAGCTTGAGTATGTGACCCACATAGCAGAGTAACTACATTGCAATCACACGGATGATGATTTGCTGCTTTCTAGTGACTGTCTTCAATAAAATTGGAACACAGTCATGACAAATCCTTGGGGCTAATGCTCAAGTAGCCCATGCAAGAAGAATCAAGGCAACTTTCACTGACACAGTTCAATTTGCTGTGGCTGTGCTGCTGGTGCTATATAAAAGCATTCACTGCATGGCCTTCAGCAACTGTGAAGATGACCTTCACTCTTAGAAATCCTCTTGTCATATAGATACTAGGTTACGAAGGAAAAATAGTTATGGCCAGACTCTTTCTTTTAATTTGTGTATCTAAATGCTTCTCAGGATACATGACTTCTCTGAAACTGCAGCTCTGGCTACAAAACCAGAATAAGTGACTGATGACACAAATGAAATGGTAACATTTTGCAAGCAGTGTACTGGATAATAAGTGGGTATTTGCATACGCCGGTTCCAGGAAAGTCTGCTAGCACTCTGATTTTTGCGCACGTGCCATAATTTCTTTTCATGAAGCACACATTTAAACCCTTTGCTGAACTGACACACTGACAACAAAATGTGTTTTCTTGGGAGTGCAAACCAAGGGGGCACAATTCCCTAGGAACCGCAAGCAGAATTCCCACTGTCTGCCCACCTTGGACAAGCCACTTGAACTGTCTGGTTTAGGGGTCCTGGCTTCCAGTTATGTGATACTGGATTTTGCATTGTGAACGTTGCACTGCTGGGGGGCAGGCAAATGGCCAAACTTCTGGGAGTTTTGCATACCTTAGAGAGCTGGAAAGCTAGCCAGCTGCTGCCATATCATCACTGATGGACAAATAAGCCTGTATGGGGCTGCAGCAGCTGTAATTACTAGGACTATATGTGTGTCAGCAGCAATTACCAGTCACATCTTCAAGGATCTCTCCCTGGCTCCATTACTGTTCCCCTGTCTTACTCTTATGGTTACTAGATTAATTTCTTAGTCTGTCTCCTTTTATCTTTGGAGAAGTAAAACTTGTATTACCCACATTTCTGAGTTGTCTTGAGGTGAATATGACCTGACAACTATTACTTGAGTCTTGTAAGACCTAAATGTACAATGCCCAAGATGAGTGAGTATTATAAGCTGATGAGTACTGTGTGTGGAAGTGCTAATAATTAGTGTTGATATTTTTAAATCATAACTAGGGATGAAATGCTGGATTTGGGAGCATAACTCACTGCTGAGTTCAGCATAATCTGGTTTCCATCCTCATTTGCTGGGTTAGACAACTGCAGTTTACATGGCAAGGATGAAATACTGCTAACTTGACTCCTATGAAAACCTTCAATACAATCAGTACTCATGAAAGTCAAATAAGTGGGATTCATCAACTTACTGAGGTTGTTGATTTCCTTTTATGTGGTTTTGATGAGAAGAGATGTGTGGGAAGGACTACAAGCTGTAACTTGATTTTTAGAATCCTTTTATACCTCTCCAGCCTCAACTATTGACCCCTGCCCTGATGTTTACAGCTCATTCTTGTGTGCCGTGCAGACTGAACCACATGGGCATACCAATACACAGGTATTTAAGAGGCCGTTGCTCAAAATAAGTATAAATGGGTGATATAGTCCATGCAATAGATGAACATGTCTCAGGAGCATTACTGCTAAGATTGTACAATAAAAAGAAAATCAGAATGTCTGCTTAACTTCCCTGTTTATTCGTGCTGGACATTTATGTAGTAAAATGCAAATACACTCCCACAGCTAGAAGTGGCAGGAGTAAGAAGGCACTCCGGTAGTCACTGCATCATATAAACAGAACAACCATCTAAAAATAAGATAGTAAGTCTTATAAAAACTCTGAAGGTGTGTAAGAGTAGAGTAGTTCAGAGTGTCAGTCAGTGAACTGCGCCAAGCCACTGGTGCTGTCTATAGGAAAACTACTGTAAGTATTAGCCTAAAATAAGTTTGTAAAAGATAGGGAAGTTAAAGCCAGTTTCTGACTGATTTCATGCTGCTTATCTGCACACTTACTCTGGCTCTGTCAAGTATATTTTTAGATTTGTGAGCAGGTTTGGATGTTCCTGTGTTTTCTTTCCAGAATCTTCATTCCCAATTTTTGTTTCTTGTTCAGTTTTTCTTCTTCCTAAAACCCTCATCCAGCTTTATTTTTTTGGTTTTTTTTTACTCTAAAGGTGTAAGTTTGATCTTTATGCCTTAAAGACTTGTAAATCAAAGGAACTTCTATTCAGTTTGATATATAAGAAAAAGACCAAGATGCCTGCCAGGCAAGTGGTCATATCAGAAAGCTATCAGAGCCCAGGTCTTCATAGCAGGCAGTATGTTTGAAAGAAAATCTTCCCCAATGGATTTCACTAGCTCAGCTTCTGTAAACTAAGGTAGTATAAGCACAAAAAGAGAACAGGCCATGGGCTCAAACACATAATGTCTGCAAGTTTCAACTGCAGTAATGCTATTAATTGCACCCTTTAACAAATCGGGCACTAAACTTACTATTTATTGAATAATCATATCTTCTTTGCTAGATATCCTAGGCCTCATTTCTTAGCGTTAATTGCAATTTATTTTAGACACTGCACTTTACATAAAGGTCAGTGGGAAAATCAGAAATGTATTAGGTCCCTAACAATCAAGCTTCAAACACTTGTTCTTAGCCTATATGTCATGTTCATCCATGGATTTGAATTACTCATCTTTTGCACTTTCAGTTATAATCAGGTCAGGAAGGAACTGGAGTGGTGAAATCAATGGCATTGCACAATCTAACTTGTATTGTTTGGGATATAATGACAAAGTGGCTCTATTTCTTACATTATTTGAAGAGTCCAAGCCTTGCTCTGCATTTGCAGTGAAATTCATTTCAATAAGAAAAAATAGGTACGAGCTCTTTTTGGCTATGTGAAAGGTGACCAAACGTATTGGTGCTTGTGAGATACTGTCTATGGAACTGGTGTGTTGCCACTGGGTCACTTATGCAACAACAGGTTTGGACTGGTTTTATTTGTGCTATCAACTTATTAATTTCTTGTTTATACTTAGACTCACAGTTTGCTGAATACCTTCCACTTTTATTGCCTACTTCAAAATTCACTCCCTACTTTGAAAGCATTGTGACTTTTACCCTCCTCAGAAGCACCACACAATAGCTCAGGGTGGACTGTTGAATGTATTTTCAACAGAAATCACACAGAGAATCTTATTACTGGCTTTGATCTCCAGGCTGGCCATTGAACACAGCTCTTGCATCCTAGTGACACTTTTTTAGTAGAAGTTCCAAACCCATTAGTTTTATATAACAGCCAAACACAGAGTATCCAACATCGCTGACTCTGAGTGGCAGTTAATAAAAAAGTCACAAATACATTACTCATGGACATAAATTTTCTTATGCTGATAACCACACACACACAAAAAGCACCAACTATTTTAAAACCTTTTAAGCATAATTAAAGACTGGCATTCTGTTTCTTGTCATTTTCTCACTAAAAGCCTATTAGAGGGTTTTAGTGACCATTCTGAGTTAAAATGATTGAAAAATTTGCAGTTTGTGTGATGAACTTGGTTTGGGTAGGGGGTATTATGCTTATCCTACTGTTGTCATTGAATTTGTATTAGTGTCAGTGTGATCAGAACTGGATCCCAATCAATATTGTCAGAGATATTTTATCATAGAGACGGAGTTGGAGGAGTCAGCTGAGTCCTCTTGACTATGTTGTTGTTAAAAAGGTTGTTAAAAAGGACAGAGATTTTTGATGAATTAATCTGTTTCACACACTATACTGAACATCATTACTGGTTCTGAATGTGCTGAGGCAAAGAATGACCTATCTGCAGTGGACACTCCAAAGACAAAATTTGGCAACAGCTTTAAATACCTATTATACATGTTCTGTATAAACCTTTCTTGACCTATGGCCTCTTGTGTTTCACTACAGAACACTTTTATTTTCTCAAGTGCAGACTGCTTTCCGTATACTAACTTGAAGTTATGTTCTTTAAAGATTGCTCTTTCCCCGTCTCCTTCTTGTGCTACGTGAAACACATTCCAACTGTTTTTATTATAGTAAATTCAGCAGTAACAACAGACTATTTAAAATAATTTTAGCGAAACATATATTACTGCTTCCATGAGCAGAGCCTGAAAATTTCAGAAGTGCTTTCCTCTCTTTTCAGTGCCGGAGGGAACGGAAGGTAAAACATAGTGCTTTAAAAGTAAGCCTCTTCCATTTGGTCAGCTACCCTTAAACCTACTTGAGTCTGCCGGGAATAGCCTAAAATTGTTTCCATTTTTCATCTGTAGTTAAAACACTAAAAGGCATAATGAGAACAGGAGCTTTTATAAAATTACTGACTGCCACAATGATGAATTTACCCTCTTCTATTAAAATGCTGCTGTGTTTTGGGTTTGATGTCATTTTATGCTGTTTGGCTATTACTCTGCTTTTAAAGTAGCTGTGTGAGTTTTTTCTTAATATTATAGGAGCACTATTCCTATTGCTACACTTCAGGGCCTCGCAGATTTTCCTTATAATACTTTATTTTCAAGAGTTTTTGACTTCACTGCAAAATAATCCTCCAGCCAAAAAATATATCACAAAGTCTCAGCTTGGGAGTAAGTCAAGGATTTTTTGTTTAGGTTTATTTAAAAAAAAGGGGTTTTTTAATGCTAAGGCTTCTTTTTTAGTTTGGGTATATTTGAATGCGTGTGTGGTTATGTACTTCAGTGGTGACATAACCATTTTGTTTCATAAACTCAAAGTCTACTTATATTGTACCAAAACATCAAGTCCATGATCTCACAGCCCAAAAAATCAACAACATCAGGACAACTAAGCAGAGTGATGAATGTGACTCTGGAATCCTACATAGTCGTTGAGATTCTCCATCCTCCATCCTGTTAGGAGTAGTTCCAGGAGGAGAACCTTCATCACCTCTCCTCTCCTCTCCTCTCCTCTCCTCTCGCTATGTTAGCTCCAGGAATGGTGGCAACAGGACTTGTTAGGGACTCTGGTATCTGGGGAGAGTGATAATGTTTTGCTGTAGAAAAAAAGAATCCACGTCAGTGGTAACAGGTCAGCCCAGTGTTAGCCAGCTAGAAACAGCTTCTATGCCTTTTCCTGCACAGGTTTGCTTCATGATTTCTCCTTGATAACACAAATCTTTCTATGGTTTACTTCCCCATCTCTCTTAATATCTGCTCAGGGGTGCTCTCTAGCTAAATATTTAAAAAGTGCTTCTTTTTATTGGAACTCTGATAATGCAATGATACTTACCTGTGTAAGTACAGGAAAGATGCCTTGCGATTTTGTTGAGCTGCAGCAGTTCACTGTCAGAGGACAGGATATAACTTGCTACAGCTTTCCAGGCCTAATACCTTAAAGGTTCAGTGGAGATGAATGGAGTTGTCTTGCTAAGCCCGGTGTTCTTTTTTCTCTCACTGATGGGTTAAAACTGTGCCTTCTAATGGAATAAAATTGTTCTTTCCATGAACAGCAAATACTCTTTATGCTTACTTTCACGCAGGACATGTTTGATTTTGCTGAGGCCCATGTGAGCAGTACGGAATATTGCTGGGTTTAATGGATTTACACGCATATCATATTCATGTTAATTTGTTGGGCTTTTTAAAATGTTACATGTGTCTGCTTACACATGTGCCTGAACAGGTCTTCATTTTAAAACCACACAGACAGCAAGCTGCATGCGCAGACTGTGAGGACTTCCATCAATTGCTTTGTGAAGGTCAGTGATACATAATCTAAGGAATAACCATTAATACCATCCAATGTAATGCCTTTAAGATGAAACTTCATCACTTTATCATCTTTACAGCAAATCTATTTATAGGTATTGAAGCCTGAAGTGAAGATTTTCAGGATTAATTTACGCAAGGAAAATAGGTGCATGAATTTACACAGTGGAACAATATTCCAGTTCCAAACACTGTCAATAGATTAAATTAACAAAATTCTTGTTATGTTCCATTCTTTCATGCACATCTGTGTTTCTGAAGTTGATTTATCTTTTTGGTTTTAACTCTTAAACTTCCTCAATCAAAATTGTCTACATTCTTAAGGCATCTGAAGCAGGGAACATCTTATTTCTCATGCACATCCATTACAGGGATATACCTCTAACTCAGATCAAGTAATAAAAATTTTGTCAAGTCTGACTTCCCATTATGCGCTAAACATAGCAACTGAGGAAGTGATAGTAAAGGGTTAACAGTCGTCATTTCCCTCTTTATCTCTAGGTCAGTTGCTGCCATAATATCATTTTACAAAATTAATCTACAATCATAAGATCCCTTATACAATGCCTGTTGTTTCCTCATCCTTGGAGAACTTTACCTAGGAGAACTGTGTTATAAAACTATAACTCACAGAGGCTTATATCACTTCTGCTTTGACACGTCACAGGTATTAAATATGTTTCATTACTGTAAAAAACCAGCTGATTTTAAGTACCTAGTACTTAAAATCTAGCTACTAGTAAAGTAGTTAGATTTCAGGAATACAATGGAGGAAAAACTCATTTGATAACCTTACTTTAAAAAGGCCGATAAATATTTGACAGTAATCTTAAATGACAGTAGTCTTAAAGCAACATCTGACAGATGAATATGCAAGATCAGGTATTACTAAATAGCCTTCAACAAAGTTTTGTGAAAGGAGCAATTCACCTCAGTTTGTGTGGGCAACACCTCCAATCAGAGGCTGTAAGTGGCTGCTAATGAAAGAGGACATTTCCTGCTAAATAGCAAATGGCGGTACAATTCAGGTGCAGCAGGTTATCTAATTCACTTTGTTTTTTTTTAATGATCCCATATCATATGAACAGAATCTAGACCTTAAGGGTTTTTCCTTGAATCCATGAGCCATAAAGATATATATTGCATACGTAGAGAGAGTCTTGGTAACTATGTATGGTGGTTTTGCCTCTGTTGGATGTAGTTCCTTTAAAACTAGTCACTGGTTTAGCCTCTAAAGCTGCCTTCAAGAGATAAGATATGTAGAAGAGATGAACCAGCTCAGGCCTGTTTTGTTGCAGGTTGAAGATCGTAATGTGTGTGTACCTGCATCACCCTTAGCCTACAGAGTTCTCTTACCTGGTGAGTAAAATACAAATGACTTAGAAGATATTATTTGGTATGTTTTGATACTGCCTGCTTAAGGTATCATGGGATGATTGGTAACTTAGGTAGCACAAGTCAATATTTTTACAGCAGATTTTAGCCTTACATTTTAAAGTTGTGTTACACTACAGGTGTTTTTTTTAACCTGCCTTTAATAGCCTTTTGGCACAATGTACAGCAGCTATTTTTTCAGTTAAGCTTAATGTGTAAACAAGAGGAAATACATACCAAAAAAAAAAAAAAAAAAGACCAAAACCGTAACTTATTGTGGATGAATTTTTTGTAAAGTCTTAAATGCATGACATGACATGGAAAAACTTCCAAAAAGGCTGTTTTACTTGAACTTAAGTGTTATTTCTCATTTTGAAGGTGTTTCTCTGAAATGAATTAGCTGCAAAAGAGGCTGAGATATAATCAGTCCTATGCATGGCTCATCTGCATTAAATAAATGACTTTAGGAATGTAGTGCTGAGTTACTTAAACTTCTCCTTAGTGTCCTACTCTTGCTTCAGTTTCTACAATTATGGTCCAAATCCAGTTTGGACAAAAAGAACCATAAAATGGAATAAAACAGCTTTTGAGATGCAGCAAATACATCACGATTTATGTAAACATTCAGCATTCATGTGTTCATTATGACCCTAGAAGATATTTTTTAAATGATGGAATTTTATGAAGCTTTGGCAAGTGGTAAAATGTCATTGTTGTGATAGATAGCCAGTTCTGCCTTTCACCTCTTTGTCTGTTGCCAGCTTGTGATTGTATCTTCTTCCAGTTCTTTGCATCAAACTCCCTCTTCAGTTTCAGTAATGTAAACACTACCAAAGGCAAGTGGAAGACAAAAGAGATGTACAAAAATATTTGAGTAGTACCATGTTCTTCTGTGAAACTACTATAAAAAGCCAGTCTTGGAGAATTCTTTTATATGGGGGTGGGGGGGAAACGATCCACAAATGTGGAAATCTATTAGGTTAAGTATACCCCTTGGCCATGTCATGGATATGCGTTTTAAATCGAGACAAGGTCTACAGGCTTATTTTAGGAAAAGGAAAGGAACGAGGATCTTTGAAGGATAGGATTTCATAGCTTAGCATTCTCCAACTCTTTGTACTATGAAGCAGACTGAATTACTGAAGCGTGTAATAGGCAAAAATTTTCTGATAGGAGACAATTACTTAAAACCTAGGAAGCAGATAGTACCGCAAGAGAGTTATTTTTCCTAATATTTTTTCAATCAAAGCTATTGTAATTGCTCCTGTATAAAGAATGGTTCCTATTAAATGGTGTTCCTAATGTTTCTTGGTTATTAATCACAGAGCATCATTGCTAGATAGTCTAAAGATCACTCTCAGAATGTATCCTCCTTGATCATCTACTTTGGCATTTTCAAACCATTAGAACGATTTAGCTGCTTGAGGGCTATCTGCCCCCCTATTGAGGTAGATTCTCTGTCACCAGAATCTTTTCTGATTCTGGTTTGTTCTTACTGGTGGTTGTGACTTAAGTGTGCCTTGGTCTCTGAAACTAGTATATTATGTGTTTAGATAATTTGCATGATACCAAAGAGAAAGCAAGTACTGAGGAGAAGATAATAGCTCTTATCTTTCTCTTAAAGGTCCCTTTCTCTTGACTGTGAACTAGCATATTTTTGCACACTTACCTAGTTTTGTGATTGTTTGTTCTTCAGTTTCAGTTCGTGACTACACAGCTTTTCATCTATGAAATTAGTGTTAAGAAACAATATTAATATTAAAAAGAAATGGAGATATTTTTTTTTTACCTTGACTTCTTTTGGTAAGACACTAGAACAAGTTTGGAAAAAAGGCTTGTCCTCTTCCACAGAGAAGTGGAAGAACAGTTCATCTTGCTGATTTGCAACTGATTAAGGACTAAGGTGGTTAGGAGAAACTTCAGAAAAGGCTTGTAAGGAGTATCTTCCTTAGGCTTTGAAATGAAGGGTGAGGAGAGAAAGGAAAAAGACAGCCGCATTGGAAAATCTAAAGTATTTGTATTGGAAAAGAAGTGTAGAGACACACAAGTCAGTGCAAAACTTCTTATGGTCTCTAAACAGCCTTAGTTGCTTCTTGTTTTCACTAACCACTTTCTGTTGATGAAGTTTCAATATCTAAGTCAAATCTCATTTCTGTCAAAAGCAGATAATATAATTGACTCAGAAAAGAGCCAGAAGGCAAGTGTCATGTCAATGTAAAGCCTTAATTGTAGGAAATTGATGATTTGGAATTGAATAGAAATGTTTTTTTTTCTGTTCATCTTATTCTCCTTCAAATGATCACTACAAAGGTTCCTGGCTAAAATTATAAATGAATTGTTCTCAGGAACATCTCATGTTCTAATTCTTCTAACCTATTTTGTGAGTAAAAGTATGCTTGTGACTTGCTGGGAACCGAAGGCCTCATTTCCATTATTAAATGAAATGAACTAAATCTATTTGAATTGTAAAGGATTTACTGTGTTTATTTTGAAATGGCCACATTTTAGCATATTAAAATGTTAATAACTCACATGAACAAAAATAATCAAATTAACCTTTACTTTACAAATGTCGAAGGGTTTTGCAAGGGTTCAGCTTGCAAGAATGATTTGGACAGGATTTCAAAGTGCTGCTTATCTAAATTATGGAAATAAGTCATTGAACAGAAAATTTAGTCAATTTCTGATGTCACATTGAAATTTAGTATCAATGTATCAAATTTTAAGAAGTTTGCACATAAATGAAAGGGAAAATACACCAGCTATTCAGATAGTGTAATCTTTGTAGCTTGATTAAGGTGAATGGGACGATGGTGACTTATGCCAGCTTTCAGTGTGACAGTGTTCAGTCCAACTGCCCTTAGAATAAGCTCTCCCCTGACCTTCTTTTACAACCAACCTGACTGATGAATGGATTTATCTGGCTTATCCTTGCAGAAAGTTATATAGTCAAAACATAATATTTATGTAAGGATTTTTGTGATAATGAGACTCCTGTTTAGATGGTAGTGCTAGCTTTCAGGCCAAGCTGAATACCCATACCTCCTAAAGGAAAACTAACATCTCTGGAGGCTAAACTATTTTTCCTCTTTGCTTTTTATTCTCTTGCTGAGCTCCCTCTTCCTCAGGTGGCTGGCAGTGGCACAAATGCACATATTTCGGGGGGGAGGCATGGACGGACGGACATGGTATCTTGTTTATGAAAGTAGGTACCTCAAAGAGATCATGCTCTTAAAGGAAGTTGCAAACTTTGCTAAAATTTATATATCGGTAGACTAAAAAAGTAAAGTCACATACAAAATTTTGGGAATAAAACAGTAGCAGTAAAAGTAGTATCAACAGCAAATGAAGATGTTTACCAGCTTTGAACTGTTCATTACAGTAGGAAACATTTACCTAATTTACCTGCTACGTAGATACAAGAGAAAAGTCAACTGAAGAAGAATTCCAATTGAAAAAGTAGGGAAGTTCTAGGAGCAATATGGGCTGCTTGTAGTGTATTACACACACAGTTGCAATTGGAAAAAGCCAGATCTCAATGGTCTAGGGTATTTTTAAGGATTTTTTTTTTTAAATAAAAACATGCAGGTATGTTATGATATTTCTTGCAGTACTGGTTACCTAACAGCCATGGGTACTGTAAATACTAGCATGAATAAGTTAATCTGCCCTTTCAGGAGGTATTGGTTAGAAAAAAAATTAAATCTGTTTACTAGAAGTTAGAATAGGAAATGATCTGCCTGATGTGGCAATAAAATGAGACATTGTGATAAATCCTAAGCTTGATTTTGCTTGAATGTCTTGGGTGAAAAGTAGAAGCTCATGACTTATTCTGAAGAAATAAAGTCTTTTTCTGGACTGACTTGTTCAATCTGCTGCAAAATCATTAAGCTAATAACTTGCTCCTTATACTTGAGAGAGTGTGTTGCTGGGTGGTGTCTGCGTGTACTCTGCAGGGGTTGCCGTGCATGGTTATCCTGCAGTCTTGATCTCTGTTGGCAGCAAGGAAGCTGTCATGCCTTCTAATGTCAGCAACTGCAATATACTGCAAGGGATTTTTATTTATAGGGACAGAACAAATCTTGCCAAACAGATTCCAGCAGCAAATGGAAGCCTCTCTGCTGGAGCCTCTCTGAGGGAGGAGTAGGATGCATTCTAGGCTGGGAGTACTTGTGTGATGCCCAGTGATTCTTTGGTCCTACAGGGTCACTAATGTAGATGGGGGAAACTCCGGTACTGCCTTTATGCATGCTATGGACCAAAGAAGCCTCCATCAATCACAGAGTTGTCATGGGGTTGTCATCTACTCCTCCCTTGGACAGTTCAGCACTCTGTATTCTTTCCTATGCATTTTGCTGAGTACCTTAAAAGGAGTACTGTTTGGAGAGGTGGTGATCATGACAAATATTTCCTATTTCTATTATTGAGTAATCATATTTGTAGTGAAAGATGTTTATAAAGGGAGATCTAACCACTCTTTATAACCTACAAGATAAGGTTACAAAACGTTTAGTTCAAGGAGCTCAAATTCATACTTTTAAATGCCAAGATGTAAAAAGAGTGGTCGGAAGATCCAAAATACCAACATATTCATGATGTGGTTCTGCATGTTTACATGGGAATACTGTTACTTATGTACCTACCTACCTTGTATGAGAAGTTAGATACAATGTTAGATAGTTTTGCCTGCTCAAGCTGGAACACTTAAATATCTGTGTGGCCAGAAATGCCTGCTTAGTTTTACTTAAGAAAAAAAAAAAAAAACCCAGGAATAATTAAAAGCCGTTGTCTTTTATTTCACTTTCTCTTTTAGTTCTTACCAGTGTTCAATGTCCAGAAAGAAGAACAACTTTTATATCTGATGAAATTAAATCATTGTGATTTCAATTTTCTTCCACTTTTGTACTGCCATGTTTCATAACACTCAGACTGGGGGGGAAAGCATTTCAGGTTCAATAATGGAAGAAGATGTATTCTATTTGTCCTGTACTCAAGACTATGTGAGTGGGGTGAAATTAATAGTTTCTTTTGCTGGCTGTTGGAAACAGAAGTGCAAATGGTTATTTTAAATTTTGTTGATGCTTTCTAAATGAAGTTCATTTTTAATAGAGGAAAAGACTGTTCAGGTGGTACTTAGGTAAACTATAACATTCACTGATATGCTTTTCCAGGACAGACCCTGTGCCAGTGCGAATCGAGGCATATTATCATTCTCTTTCTCAGCATACTTTATATTCTAGTATAAGTACCACTATGTGCTCATCTTGCTTCAGGCTGTTTCACAGTCTACAATTTTATATTTCTGTCAAAAGACTCTTATCAAATGGGACTGGAAGAGACCTCATGTTATGTGCATAGCAATCCATCTGAAGTCATATATTCTCTTTTCCATTGTGTTTTGGGTTTTGTGGTTGGTAGTTTTTGGTGTTGTCATGTCTGTTTCCCCCACCCTCCCTCCAACTGCTTTCTAAAATACCAGAGATCCAGTATGTTCTGCCAAATGATGTGGGTTTCTTTTAAATGTTTTATTTTTATTTTTTTTATTTATTTTTAAATTATCACTTATGTGGTGATAGTCACCACAGATGCATCTACTGGGCAGGTTCTAGGAACTTTTAACTCTTGTACTTTCTCTGTGATTGTAACTTGTTGAATAACACCCGCTGTTGCGGCAAAAGCAAGCTGTATGCTGTTAAAGGGTTTCAGTCTAGGAGCTTCTTTATCCCCTGCAAGTGCCAAAAGCCTCCAAATCTGAAAGCTAAAACTTAAGAGACAGGACAAATGAAGCCATGGAACTCTGAACCTGACATCCCTTGATTTACTGCCAAAAATAAAGCTGTGTTCCCTGACAACTTGGCATCAGACTGGCTAGAAAGTCATTAGGCTTCTGCCCAACACCAGCTTCACTCTCACCAAGCTTGATTAAGTCCCACTGACATCCAAGGAATTACTTCCGATATAAAATAGATTATCATAAATAGGCAGTAAGAAAAGAAGCAGAATTAAATACCGTGTAGGTTTTGGGGAGGGAGACTGAATTTAGTGATGTCATGAATTCTAACTCCTTATATCTTTTGTAAAGCTTTAGGATAGTAACCAGGAAAACTTGGTACCTTAAATTGACGTCAAGTGTTCGGTAACCAAATGTGTCAGGTTTTGGGGTTGCTTGTTTTTTAAACTGAGGATGAACTGGAGTATTTTCTCATTAACGTTCAGCACAGTAGCATGAAAGCACTGTATCTTCAACCGCTGACATATATTTGCCCACCAATGGCTACAATAAACTTGAAAGCAAGGGGAATACAAAGAAGCAACGAAATAAAACAAAACATTGCTTAACTGTGCTGGGGATTATCATTCTTGGATTCCTTCCCAAATAGATTTCAGTGTATGAGGAACTTCAGCAGGCAGTTTGCATTTGCATAAGTTACAAATCTAGGATAACTGGAATGTACCGCAGGCAGCCTGACATCACTTTGCTTAATTATCTAGTCTTTAACTGGTTGGGACTTCAGTGTTAAGTCACTGCTTTCTGCAATGCATGGTCAGTGTAAAGGATGATTCTGGGTCAAAAGGACAGCAGAAGAATGGAAGACAATACTGACTACAGCCAGGTTTACTTTCATATGCTTAATTCTAGTTTAACGTACTTTAGGTTTATACTAGTAATATAAAGTACGCA
Source organism: Charadrius vociferus (assembly GCF_000708025.1). Classification (NCBI taxonomy): domain Eukaryota; kingdom Metazoa; phylum Chordata; class Aves; order Charadriiformes; family Charadriidae; genus Charadrius; species Charadrius vociferus. The sequence continues at coordinate 1,997,390 of NW_009649308.1, forward strand.
AGGAAAGCATCCTAGGGCAAAACAAGAAACTTGGGTCTATGGGTCTGCTGGCTGACCAGAATTGTGCAGTACTGTGTATAATATTTATGCTCAGAGGAAGTTATTCATTCTCCTTTTTAGAATGATATTAGCTTTATTAGGTTTAACTTGAAACTAAAGCAAAACTGCCTTGCAGCTATTTAAGTCCTTCAAAAACGTTTTCCTGGGGGGGAGGGTGTGGGGGGTGTGTGTGTGTTCTCAACTACATTAATATATCTGCTGTGGTTGGATCATAAATAAGGCACACTGTGGCTGCAAATACTCTACAATAAAATATTATGGAACACATGCTTAAAACGGTATGGATTTTTCCAGGCCTCTCTTCTATAAAAGATGTGGACATACGTACAGAGATTCATGGCAGGAGTCCCTGAAAAATAGTAAATTCTCCACTTATTTACATCTTCAAAGTATCTTACATGATTCATTGTGCATTGAATCATTCTGCATATGCTACATACATTTGTTATTGGTTTTAGTTATAACTGCAGGCAATTAAAAAAGACATTCTGAAGCTTTGCTTGAGATAGCAAAATGCAACACTCTCTCCATGAACTGAGTATTCTCTTCTTTCTCCTGCAGAAGCTAAAGCAGTGACAGATGTACACACTTTACTTTTTCCCCGCACAGACAGTATTATAAAGAAACCATTCTGATTCAGCTGTTCCAATCTACAGAAGCAGCACATTTGACCGCAATATATAGAATGTGGCTGTGACCATTCAGCTGGTCAGCAGAAGCTAGTGAGTAATATGTAAAATATGCTCAGTTCCTGGCAGAATTTGGGGAGCTATATGTAAAATGTGTGTAATATTTCTATATATAATTGTTTATAATAGTTATATTTTATTATATGGAAAAGTTCTGTACTTTTATCTAGTAAATATATATTAATATTTTAAAACCCAAAGTAGGCATAATTTTTCTTGAAATAAGCTCACTGAATTTTGTTTTGGTAATATTAAAGCAAACAGCTCTGACTACAAGAAGACCATTGGCATGAATAGGGTTAACAGGAGCGGGTCTTAATAGAAACTGCAGTAGGTGAGGCATTAGCATTACTGTATGTTGTAAATATTGCTTTCATGTATTCATTTAATCAAAATAATTATTTAGAATGCTCATATGATATCTTCATTTTTTCCTTCCAATGGACGTTTCTGAAGGTATCCTGGAATGTGTTCAGGTTTTTGTATTCCTGAAGGAGATATGGAATTTAACAACCTATGAACAGTACAAATGTCTATGTAATAATCATGAAGAAAAACAATTCTGATCTCTGCAGCACTGTCTTAATAGAGGTAATGACACCTGAAATATCAGCTGCAAAAAGCTGACTTAAGAGTATTGGTCTAAAAACAATTTTTAACAATTGATCCTTTTCAAAAGTCAAGGCATTTAATTGCATTGCTCATGTTAAATCACCCGCTTTACTTAACAGTAGCATTTCATGTACGAAAGAAAGTTTGTCACAGTTTCACTCATTCGAAGTAGTGCGTTACCAGCAATTCCATTACAACTCGCTTTTGAAGCGAAGTACATTACTTGTTGGGAAGGGTTAATTCAGTCTACTTTGGCCCACAGTATTCTGAAATCTGAGGGAGGGCAAGTTGACTAACTGTAATGGATCATTCTCTAGGGAATACTACTACTGTGTGCGCTCTCTATTCAAATGTTGCTTCTGTGGGTAAAAATAGTCATTTCAGGAAGATCCTGTGTTGAAAAGAAATGTAGAGACTTAAGTGAAAAAATATTAGCTTCCTAACAAATAGATCCAGCCCTTAGCAGTTGTTTATGGAAGGGAGGGCTCCTTTGTGCCCCTATCCTCCAGCAGAAACTGAAAAACAATTTAAGCCTGAATTTTTCTGTGATGATTTGTCATAGGACAACCTTAAATGATGTCATAAAATCTGCCTGCAAGCACACTGTAAACAGTCTTAGTTTCCATAGATTTGTGTGAATCCCAGTAACAGTGACCTGAGTCACAGAAGTACCGTTCCTCCTCTAGTTTTCTTTCAATGGTATTCCCTCTAAGTTTTGTAATATATATTGGAAAAAGTGTAATAAAACACTGAGAGAGGCCTTAAAATTTGAAGATGTTCTAAATCTTTCTGCTACTTCACTCTCTGACTCCTTGAGTTTCACATAGGGACTGTAGACCTCAGTATTTATCACCTCACCTTTCCAAACTTAAATTGGGACTTTGCTGATTCTTTTAATCATTTCTCCTAATCTCCTGCCAGAACTTGAATCTATATTACCAAAGTCAAAGGTGATATAGAAAATAACAAATTATACAAAGCTGCAAAGAAGATCAACATCTTCTAAGAAGTGCTTGTTCTACTCTGTTCCCTTAGGTCATTCAGCATCCGACAAGATCAAAACAGATGGAAAAAATTATTTAAACTCACGAGTGTACGGAAGTTAATAGACTTCAGTTTGACATTTAAATTTAACAGATATATTATATTTTCATCCTGATAAAATTATCACTTTTCTGCATAGAATAAAACCAAAGTAGCAGAAGCTAATGTATTTAATTTACCTTTCAGAAGACCTTCCTCTCAGGCATTTCACTGACTATATCTTTCTTGAAGGGTACAAATTGTTCAGACTTGCAGTTTATACATGTTTTCCTTAAGCACTTTGCCATGCTAGATCTGCCTTGCATCCAGATAAACATTTCATTGAGGTTTTGGAAGAGAATTCTGATACACTGGTTAAAAAGTTGATGGCACTTAAAGAACTGGACAGCAAACTACTAGTACATAAAATCTGCTTAGCCCTAGTTTTGAATGATAGTCTGACAGGATGATTTCAGCAGACATGTTTGCACAAATGCACTATTCTCTTAAGGGTCAAATTATGTCATCTTTGTTCAATATGGAATTACACAACAAAAATAATGGATAGAACTTCTGCTACACTTGCTTGTGTGGCACCAAATTTTGATGTATTGTTCATCATAACATCATGCCTGATAAATGGTTCCACATAAATACAGCTTTTTCTCTATAGTGTCATGATAGTCTCTGACTGGTTCTGGTGGAACACATTAGAAAAATTAATGTGGATAGCTCAGATACTTCCTTGTGAATAGAGCAGTGTTTTACAGTGAAATTCTTTTTAATCATAAAATACTATTTTATCTATTAATTTAAAAAGTTAGAATATGTGTCAGGAAAGATTGTGCTGATCGGCAAACTGGAAAGATATGAAAAGCAGGGAAGTAAGAAAGGAGCTGTATCCATTAAAGAAGGAAGAAGTGGGCACCAAAGAGGACTGGTGCGTTGACCTTGGCTGGATACCACATACCCACCAAGTCTCTCTATCACTCCCTTTCCTCAGCTGGATAGGGGAGAGAAAATATGCTGAAAGGCTTGTGGGTCAAGATACGGACAAGGAGATTACTCAGCAATTACTGTCACAGGCTAAAGAGACTCAACTCGGGGAAATTAATTTAATCTATTGCCAATTTAAACCAGAGCAGGAAAATGAGAAATAAGAACAGTCTTAAAACACCTTTCTCCCACCCCTCCCTTCTTCCCAGGCTCAATTTCAATCCTGATTTCTCTACCTCCTTCCCCCGCTAGTGGAGCAGGGAGATGGGAAATGAGGGTTGCAGTCAGTTCATTACAGAATTGTCTCTGTTGCTGCTTCTTCTGCTCACTCTTCCCTTGCTCCAGCATGGAGTCCCACCCATGTGAGATAGTCCTTCACAAATTTCTCCGATGTGGGTCCTTCCCATGGGCTAGAGTTCTTCACAAACTGCTCTAACATGCATCTTTTGCATGGAGTGCAATCCTTCAGGAACGGACTCCTCCAAGATGGGTCCCCCCGTGGGGTCGCAAGTCCTGCCAGGAGCCTTCTCCAGCATGGGCTTTCCTTCAGGCACATCCACCTGCTCCGGCATGGAGTCCTCCACAGGCTGCAGGTGGATATCTGCTCCACTGTTTACCTCCATCAGCCAAAGTTATGCAATGTGTGTTCTTAGCCTCAGCGTGGTCTCTGATTCCTCCTTACTGGGGGTGGAACATAAGCTACCTTATTCACTTACCTGTAGCCTGCTGTCTTACTTTTCCACCACTCCCATTCAGCTGTGTTATGTGCTTTAAGCACCCACAATATCTGCTTGTTCACCTTTCTTCATATATAGCATCAGGTGAACACCAGCAACCTCTATTCTATACTGCAGGTCAATGGCTAGGCCAGCAAAGCAGTCGAGTAACACACACAAGTTTCCAGTTTTCCTGTGGGTATTGTAGGTCATGCTTTGAAAATGGCCTATTACACCTCCTAATTACCATGTGCTATTACAGTCATGGGTGATGACTTGGTGGATAACATAGCAGAGAGTGCTTTCAGCAACAGTATGCCAAAGCATTACTACTCCAGATATTCTTCAGGTTTGGGATGATATCTGAAGGTGTAAAACCTGCAGGTGAAAATCAAAAATTATATTCTGCACTGTACATCGCCAGAGGCAATACAATTCCTCTTCTTTTTTTTTTTTCTTTTTTCATTACTTTAGCAGTTTATGAAGGCTCATAAATGTATGGGTTGCACTGTAATATGGGTATCTGCCCACCAAATGTGAAGGCTGTTGTGGGTCTTGAATCCTCTGGACCCAACTTTTCCTGCACTGTTAAAGTGGCTAGAAATCAAGCAGCAGAGTTTCAATCTCTTATTGTATAGCTGCAAGTGACTAAACAGGAGTCAAAATGTAAGCTAGTTGGGCTGAAGCTCTAAACTCCAGGTAGTTCCACTTTATGATAAATAATACATGTGGTTCATTTTCAGTTATGTAGTTTATTTGCTTTTTATATAATGCAATCATAGACATGCAGTCTATTCCTCAGATCTGAATAAATTATTTCAAATGAGACACTAAAATCCATGATTAATTACATTATAATGCTCAAATCAGATTCTGCTTTGTGGCTGGTCAAATATACAGTTTCATTACAAGATTAGAAACCTTTTAAAATTAAGTAGTAACAGGCATCCATAGATGCACAAGCTAACACTAATTCAGTTAAGGATGTATGATTACTAAACGATATCTTCAGAGGGTTATACCTTAGCCACAAAGCTTTATCCTGTTTTATATTGCATAGAATTGAATCTTAGTCACAAGGTGAACCTAGTGGGGTTTTTTGTTTCTTTTTTTTAAATTACAAAGATATTTTCCAGAATTGTATCCTTCAGTTTAAATGGCTGAATTTCCAAACATTTGGCCCGGGATTTTCTGTTGAAATATGTTAAGCCACGCTTTCCTACCACCCTCCCCCCGTTTCAGTGATTTGCATAGGTATATCCAAGATGAGCAGCTAGGATGTAAGTAAATTCTCTGCTGGGTGTTTAACTTTGAATCTGTCTACAGCTGCTTTGCATGAAGATTTTGGTATAATTATTTTTTTAAAGCATTGCAGAAAAACTTCCTGGTTTCAGTGGGCAAATCAATGACTTTCATGTAGAAATGTCTCTGAATTTTTCTTTTGATTCTTCATTCATATTTCAATATTAAAGTAATCAAATAATACTAGCCCAAATCTTGGTAATGTTGTTTTGCTCTATTAAATCATATGATACATAGAAAATGCAAGCTTTTTATTTAGTCTACAGGCAATGATTTTTAAATAACATTTACTATAAATCTCCCAAGATGATGCAATGGAATCCAAAGTTGGTACCAACAGACGTTACTATTCTAGTTTGTTTTTAAATCCTTGAAAATGCAAGCATGACTATTACACTGTACTCCTTTCTGTGTTTCTAAGATGTACATGGCAAGAAAGGGGGTTAATGCAGGAAACACTTGAACAATTGAAAACAGGCACAATGGCAGAGGTAAGGGCTAGAAATATTTAAAAAAAAAAAAATCTTTCCTGGATGGAGTGGAGTTGGTGGGATTTGGTCTTCAACTGGTAGTGAGACAAGGCTCCAGAATTTGCTGTGCTAAAGGTAGACTTAGAAGGACTTATATTAAAATGTGATGCACGGGAAAACAGCTGTGTTACAGTGACATCTTACCTGGGGGAGATGCGTATTTAACAGGAATAGTCATCACAGGCATTGTCATAGTATTACTCTACAAGGGCTGTTGGTAATTAATAGGCTTAAGAAGTTTCAGTGGCTTCTTCATAGATGAAAGCATGCTACATGCTATGAAGAAGTATTGAACTTATGATATGTCAAATATGAGGTGTGGGGTTTTTTTGTAATCTGTCATAACTGAAGCTATGCAGTTCAGCCTACCCTTTTACCCATTGAGCCAGTGTCCAGCTGAAACAGGGGTATCTTGCTGTGCAAAAACAAATGAAGAATCAACTTTTTCTCTGGCCATGATGAAGAAAATCCAGAATATAAGTGGAAGCCAGAATTTACTGTAGTATATGCGCCACAGAAAGAAAATAATCCTGCTGTTTAAACAGGAACTTGTTGGATTTGGCCCTTCTTCATCTGACAAAATTAATTTTTTGCAGTAGCTTTTCCTTGGAATCAAATATACTATCAACATAGCATGGAGCCATAGGCACATAGAAACATATACATATTTTCGGTTGATGCTTATCATGAGTGTCCATCTGGTAGTATATTGACAAAAAGAGCTAGTGATGTTACACTAGTGTCCAGTTTAAACAAGGTTTGTTTATTGGTCTGAATGTAGGTAGGAAAGAGCGGATCAAGCAGTCACTTGACTGGACTGCAACTAGGGCTGGGTGTGAATGTAAAGCTGACATGGGGAAGACATTCCCAGTCCTAAAAGATCATCTTGGACAAGCTGTCTCCTTTCTGTTTCACTTTCCCTTTCTGTAAAGAGATAATAAATTACTTTCACATTGCCTTTTTCATCTGTAGCACTTTTATAAGTACAGCTACGTTTTTTGGAAATAATAAGTCAACTGAAACGCATGGAAGTGTGTGGCAGAGGGTCGAGTTTCATTTCCCCAATGATATCAGACATCTTCATGCTTGATCAGTGGTGAGTAAGCTTGCCACAATTATGATTCTTTTTTTCTTTGGTCTTTCTTCCCTCCTTCATTTAATCCCATTAACCTTTAGTCCTTTCTTATTTGCTTGTGTTGTTCTGAAATTCAAGAACCACCAGGACACTTTCAAGAATCTCTTCAACTTGCATTTAATAAAGCCCCTCTGAAGAAAATCTCCCATGGAAATCAGTTGAAAAATTTCTCCATTTAACCTGAAAGTCCCTGAGATGCAAGTATAAAGTAAGCCAGTAAGTTTGTGAAATCAACTCAGATAAATAACTTCAGATGTTACTGCAGGACGTAACTTTAGCTCAAGGACTCCTTGGATCAAAGATGTCTTGAATTTTTATAGTGTTTGATCAAAATTAATACTTAGATAGAAAGCTCCTATAAAAGTTTCCTTTGAATTAAGTATCTCTTTAGCTTTCACAATATATTGCCTTGATTACTTAGGGCCTAACTGAATAATTTACTGTTGTCTTGTATTGCCCATCTTTTTTCTAAAATCTATCTCTGATGGCACTAATTCAAAACAATCTGTTCTTAAAACAACAAACCCACCAACTTCGTGTTCTTTTAATTTCAGTTACTAGTTATTTTGAGCGATGAAACAGTTCTGATGTAAAAATAAAACTACCTCATTATGGTGCAGGAACAAAAAAAAAAACCACCTGACACTTTCTGGCTTTCATAAATAGTTTTTTGTAATTCAGCTCTACAATCTGAGTTGGTCATAGCAACATTTTTCAGCATGCTGTGTGTTGTAATTATCTGCTTTTAGGGAGGTACTGTTGAAAGTATCTTACAAACTACATGTTTTTAGTTGGGTTTTTTTCCTCTTTACTTCTAAGCAAAAGGTCGTTTGTGGGAAGAAATGTTATGAACTACGATCAATTTATACTACCTGTGTGCTTGGTTCTACCTGTTACCTGTCTACCAGTAACAGACCATCTCTGCAAAAACCAGAAAGGAAACAGAATCTCCCCATTTCCTCAAATATCACAAAAATGTAGTTGCACCACTTCCTCTCCATTAGTGAGATCAGAATATACTGAGGTTTGGGTGTAGGGTTTTTTTTTTCTTTTGCTCTCCAGTCTCCCTTCTGTGTGATAACAAACAGAAAGTGAGACCATGACATTGTGAACTTTTGGTTGCAGAGGTGAGAAGAGTTGGAGTGATACTATGGATATACTCTTGGTAGCCCTTACAGACACACAGGAAGGATTGGTATTTGCCTTTTGCGTCTTATTGATTGCTGGACTGTGTCCGCCCTCTAGGGTGAAATAAGGCACCTTTGGGATCTGCCTACTTGCTTCTGACTTCTGTAGAAGACTACCTGAAACCCAAATGTCCTGCTTTCACCCATTGTCAGCATCTTTATTCCCGTACTATTACATAGTGAACCTACAAATGTAGTAAGGTTAAGCCTTCAAGAGAAATGTAATGGTGTTCTGCAAGGCTTACTTCTAAAAGTATTTAGAAATTAAGCTATCTGTAGATATGACAGTTTTATATAATTTCGTATTTTTAGCTGTGATTTGAAAAAGTTGCTTTTTGTGTGTGTTTAAATAAAAATAACTGATCATTCACTGTTAGTTTTATGAGTAGTTTTGTATGAAATTAGGCAATAAATTAAAACTAATAGGTGGTATACTTTATCACTACAGCAAACACTGATGGAATTATAGGTACCAGAAGGCTTTATTATGATAGCACTAACTAAAGAAAATAGCAACCTGTGAGACTTATACCGTGCTGAGTGAACACAAAACCTTCTCGGAGGGTCTGCCACCGTGTTTTTTATTTATCTTGAGCTGCTGCCTGACATTGGCATAGCAACAGAGGAACTAAGAACAAAATGAAATGAGTGGTAGTTGATACTGCTGCTCAGCCAGTAACACCTGTGTCACTGGAAGTGGTGGATGAGGACAGACATCACTTCAGGATATATATACATATATATATTTTTAATTATTTAAACTATTTATTTAGATTTTCCTTGGAGGTTTAGGAAGTGAGAGAATCCATAGTTTGTTGTCTACCTCCAAGGGTTTCCACCTTTGCAAGGAGATATGACTTTGAAAAGACATTTGGACATCAATATAAGCACAGCCTTCCTTGTGTGGTGATCTAAGGCTTCTCTTTATCACCCTGTACTGCACTGAGGCTGCTGTTGTTGCTCTTACTAGTAACTGGTACACGTGCTCGACAGGCCAACTGTCCCAAGTGTTGTCTTATCCTCTCGTAACTGAAACTTGGATTCAGATACAATTTAGTCCATACCACTTAATTTATTACGTTAAGTAATGGATTAAATTAGGTGCTCTGATCATATTCCGTCTTTCACTGTTGCACAAGCAGGACCATAACAATATAAAGACTGGGCTGGAAAACATGAACTGGGATGAGTTCAAATGAAGCCATAATGTTGCTAAAGCAACTGAGAAAACACTGCTAGATCAAATTAAGAAGCCAGTTTTTCCTCAATACTTTTTTTTTTTAGGTTTTCAAGTGAGGTGTTTCTCTTCTTAGTCTTGTGTGGTTTGCTGTCTTTACTAAACTCTGGCATTTATCATTAAACAGTCTCTCATAGGTTATAAATGACGTGCTGCTGAGGTATGGGATGATGGTGCTGGGGTGTGTTCCCAATAAGATTCAGGGTTAGCAGGGCAAGATCATTGGTATGGGAAAGCCACAGAGGGTTGAAGCCTTTGCAGAACCTGTTGTTTTGTGAACATCTTGCATTTTTATCCTAGATATTTTGGGTCCTAAAGGACTAGCCCCGTAAGAGTCCTGCCTTGCCTGCTAGTTTGCAGGTAGGCTGAGATTAGGGCATTTCCTATGCTCTGCTGCTGTTCTTGAGTACTTTTTGTTGCCTGAAACTTACGGAGGAAAAGCTACAAAATTCTGTCTCATTCAGGTAAAATCTTGCCTGTTCATCAATGGTGTAGAAAGGCAGTACAGGAGTCATTGGCTCATCTTTCTTTCTTTTCCCCCTAATAGAAGTGCTATGCCCAAGCAGACATCTCTACAGACAAGATGCTATTGCTGTTGTGAGTGCTACTTTGTCTGTGATAAGAAAATTGTATCAAATATCAACACTTTATTTTATTTCTTAACAGTGATCAGATCCTGAAAAAACATAATTAGTGACTCAGTGAATGAGTTAAAACCAAAACAGTATGAGCATTTAGGCTGTGGCTCTGTGCTGTACTGAACTTCAGCTCCCTTAAATGAAACAGAATGTCATCTGGTGCATTTATGTTCCCTATGTGCTGCCAGTGGAATAGTCTACTTTAACCTAAAGAGGACATTCACTACTCTGACGACTTTAGAACCTGTTTCACCTCAGTCACAAGGTAGTCTTAGGTCCTTTATGAATACTTAAATTTCTCTGACAAGAAACACTGGAAGATTACTTTGTTATATAGTGCAAATGTGCTTCCTTCCCTACAATGTTTCTTTAAGTAGCATCTTAACTTCAGAATTTCATTAATTGCCTAAACTTTATTTGCCTACTGTGAGATGAAGTCAATGAAATAGAAAATTTTCTGAGCTACCTGAAGAAATACTCTCTTAAAAGTATAGTTCTGACCAAGGTAAATATTTCTTCTGGGTATCATCATTCCAATTATTTCTCTCCCCCCAGCTGGAAAAAACAACTTATCATAAAGACATGACATATTGTAGAAGCAAGAGGAAAAAAAAAATACGGTTCTAATTGATGTCATTCTATAAGAATCTAGCTAGAACAGTCTGTTATCCGTAGACTGGAAAACTTTAAATTTAATCTACAACATCAGAATGATTTACAGGAATTGTCTTGCCTTCAATTTACTGAACATGTCACCCATCCTAATGTATTTTTGATTGCTTTCAGATCCCTCCTTCTGATAGGGAAATCACATCTTGAGCTTGGATATTTTTTCTGAATTTCTCAACATTGAAAGAGGCGGGGGGGGGCGGGGGAGGAATGCCAGGAGCGATCTTCTCTGTAGATGGGCAAAAGGTGACAATATAATATGTGCTCCTCAGGATATCTTATTGTCTATATAGAAAACCTATATGGTTATGGCTTACATGAATTTTTGTAATTAAAATATCCCAAGATACAGAAGTACTTGCTCTGATCGGTGTGAGATCAGCTCCCATGCTGCTACATCTTTGTGGCTCTGGTTATCCTTGTTGGAAAGACAAAACTGAAATGAACATGGTAGCACGTGCTGTAGGCATATCACAGAATCACAGAATGGTTAGGGTTGGAAGGCACCTCTGGAGATCATCTAGTCCAACCCCCAATGTGTTTAACTTCCTCCAGTGTGCTGTGGGTTCTTTGGTCACTTTTCTGTGCCTTTGAAAAAGCTCTCTCATGCACTCAAATCTCATTGTTTGGGGGGCTGGGGGTGGGGTCTCTGTGGGATTTTGTGGGTGGTATTTCCCTCTGGTTTATCAAAGCAGTATGTTGAAATCGGGATCTCTGAGGAAATTCTCATGCACTGGAGTCTAAGGTATGAATCAGTACAACCGTATGAAAGATAGTGAAGTAACACTAACTGTGTATATTTTATTAGTCTGGACAGAGCACCTCATCGTTACAGCCGTACTGTTTTGAACCTAAGCTTGGGTTCAAAGCTGGCTGGGGTAGTTCTCTGTGACCTTGTACTTCACCAGATAGTAAGTTTCAGAGAGTCATTCACACATTAACAGAAAGACCATTATGTCTAATTTGGCATATAATCTGTTCTCCTTTCTGTTGTATACCTGCTGAGTGCACTGAATAAACTTAAAAGCAATTTAACAGCTAGTCATGATTTGATGTCAAGCAGACCTCAGGGAAAGAGACTTGTATTTTTCAGGCTAACCAACCTGCCATACTGTTACTTCCCAACTTATGTACAACGTGTCATGTCACATTTCTAAGCTTTTGGTGGCAGATCTAGCTGTGTTCCTCCTACAGTCTAGTCAGCACTCCTTGTCTTAATCCACACTGCATTAGGTATGATAGCTGAGATGAACAATTTTAAAGAAAGTAATTTTCTTCCAGCTGAGATAAATTCATAGGTCTGCAATAACCATCTACAGCACTTGAGATAACAATACCCCCAACCTGAACAAATTGTCCCGCCTGCAAACCTTTATCTGCAACAAAAGACTTAGGTTGTGGCTTTTCTAGACCTGCTGTGTTGAAGTGTAAGGAGATTCTACACAGTCAAACTCCCAGAAAACAGCACTCCGGTAGATGGCTTCCAATAAAGTAAGAACATTCCATCAAAAATGGAAGCATGCATACCTATGTGTCTCTTCTGAGGAAGCGTGTGCTACAAAATGAATGATCTGGCAGGTGTCAGGAACAACTGATGATCCTGGTGCACCAGGATGAAAAGCCATAGGACTGAACTGGGTGGTTCTTACTGATCAGTCAGTCACCTGTTCCAATATATACTCATTCCATTATTGCTGTCAGCCCAGAAATTGAAAAAGGTTTTGTAACAGACTTGTGATGAACTTCAAAATTTGATTTCCATTGTAGTTTTCTAGGTCATACAAAAAATGTGGCTAACGAACCTGTGACTGAATTGCATTTATTGGAAGGTCACAGCAAAATTGAGTGTCCTGAACTGACAAGGTGGCAACCCATTATGTGAGACAAATTATTTTTCATTCCTTGACCATGCATTATAATATCATTAATCACAATGAAATCTTTAGGTATTAATGCAACTGTGCTGTATAATTTCAGAAGATTTTCAATTTATTCTGGCACTGTTCAACATCCACCATAAAGTATCTATTCCAATGTTAGTGGCTTATGTGTAGAGAAGATGCAGTAATATTCCTGCTTTGATTATAAAATGAGTTCTGTTTTTACGAAGAGAACTTTGTTTAAACAAAGTACTGCTTATTAATTTAGAGTAAAACTGTAGGCAATAGCATGAATACTGTTATAGCATTAAAAAATTGGAATAACTCAGTACAGCCAAACAAACTTTACATGTAGAGTCATATTTTCCATTTCCTTCTAACAATCGTCTTCATTGTCAGTACTGCAGACCTTTTTTTTTTTTGAGAACTTTGAAATGCTTCATCAATAACTCCAAATGTTATAGATTAAATGCCCTTCCTTAATTAAAAGACAATCTTACCCAGCCTTCTGAGAGAGGAAAAATGTACCATTTTAGATTTGTTACTGTTAAAAGGTCAATGTTTATCCGTACATCTTGCAGTAGATTATCAGGGGTGTTTCTGTTCTTCTGGGTGTTAATTTCTTTTGAATATACAGTCAAATACTGTGTTATCATAGGATGCCACAGTGTGGTAGCTGTTGGTAAATGCTAGGTGATTTTGGGTTTATTTATTTATTTATTTATTTTTAAGACTTACTTTTTAAAATGTGTTTTCATGTGTTTGCTTGTTATCTTGTTGAGTTTTTAATGTTATCTCCCTTTCCCCAAAATAGATCTTTTTTCTGAGACTGAATTTTGAGAATTTTCACTACGTTACACTTGTTTTTGTTTAGTGATGTTTTTTGGGCTGCCTTTCCAATGGCCCTCACAATATGTTATTTATGGACACACAAGTTGAGTATAAAACATTGCTACTAGATGGAAGTGGAGAGTTCAGCTATAGACTAAACCAGATTCTCTCCTACACCAGGAGTCCTTTAGCAGCAGGTTGTGGATTACAGTTCCTTGATTTTGCAATCTGAATGATGTTTATATGACCAACAGGGAGCTTGTGATAGTCATGCCAGATCTTGCAGTATTGGAGAAACAGCAGAAGCACAGATGGAAGTGACAGTACCAGGTACATAAGTGGTGAAGGATCAGATGGTGTGCATCTGCTTTATAGAAAGTAGTATATAAGTATAAATGAAATATCTGCATATTCATCACTGTTCTTGTGGGAATTCAAAATTGCAACAATTAAAATGCTGGTATCTAGGAAGAAGCTTGCAGGAAGTCTAGGATCTCCTTATCTCTTTTTCCCAAAAAAAAGATTTGCTGCTGTAGTTATGTTGATGCCAATATTTATTTCTGTTTCAGAGACAAAGATTTTTAAAATTCCATATCTTTGGATAGTGGGTCAAGGAAAACCAAAATAAGAGGGGTTTTTATATCCCTCTGGCTGAGAGGCGTAGGGTATAGTTACTTTATTTCTTAGCCTGTCAATCAGTTTTCTGTGTTTAGGACTACTTACCTTCTGGTTATGGTCCATTACCCTGACTGATCACTTTCATTTCAGGACATGGGTAATGGAGAGAAACGAAACTATGCTTTGTCAGGAGAGTCATCTCCTGCTTCTTCAGGAGATGGAAAGCATGTTGTAGGTTGTGATTCAAGTGCTGCAGAAGAGAATGGCTCTATCCCCATCATAACTGATAACGATAAGCCAGATTTATCCTTTCTTAAATTGTTCCTCTGAAGCTAGTAGTAATACACTTGAAAAGAACCTTTTTCATTCCTGAAGGCTCTGGTAGGATAATAGAAACCAAATTCTGTCCTGCCTATTATGTGTGAGGTTTTAGGCAAAACTCTGACCACTGCAGAGCACAGTACCCAAGATGATAATTTAACATGTGAACTAGGGGGCTTATTAGGCTGCTCTTTGTAAGCAGAACTATTTCCCTTTCAGTGAAGCAATTGAAGGGACTCTGCTTGAATTAAATCGTGGGATCACACTGTACTTAACTGCTTTGTTTGTTTGACTAAGACTTCACTGAGGGAATTTCACCAAGGCAGACCTCTTCCATTGCCACAAGACTTTAAGTCTAGGCCAAAACGCTGCCTACCTTGTGGGGGGTTTGTGGGTTTGGTTTTTTGTTGGTTTTATTTTTCTCCTTTTCTTGCTGCTACTTCCCACACAAGTTGTCAGTGTTCTGCAAGGAGTGAGACAAAAGAATGGAAAAATAAACTGAATGTGTTCACAATAAAATAAAAACAAGAAAGTGACAGCTACTGACTGAGAATTAGAACTAAAAATACTCCTCTCTATTCTGAAGGTGAGTCTTTGACATAAGACTCATTTTACTAATAAAAAGCAGCACAAACAGCTACTTTGACAAGTACAAAAAACTGATGTCCCACTTCAATAGAGTCAATGCAGCATATTCTGCCAGGAGTTCCCACTCCCATGTGGGTTGTGGTTTTGTTTAGAAAAACATCGAGCATGGCTGAGCATTTGTGAGCAAAACAGTTCTGGCAGTTCAGTCTTCTTTCAACTGTTTGTTACCACTGCTTCAGGTAAATTGATAACATGTGGTAGAGGAAAATAACATTAACAGCCCCAAAATATGTTGTTTGGCTCTCTTTATGCTGAATGTCTTGTTCTACCAACTTACAGGTAGGACGATTGACCCAACAGCAACCATATGCAAGAAATATGTCACAGTTCTGAGGACACACAAAAAAGACTATTTTTAAGATTTTTTTGCATAAGCCTTTTGGAACTGGCTGTTGTATTACATGAGAACAGACTGATAGAAAAAGCCTCTGAGCTCTTTGGTTCTGAGTAATTTTTTAACACATAATGCTGAGAGTAAAACAAACTCAGAAAAACACTGACAGTAAAAATGGCAGAGTGAAAAGTGCTGTCAGGTAAATTACTCTTGAACTGTAACAGATGAAAAAAGCAGAATTTCTCCTTTTTTGTCTGAAATCAATGGGTGACAGCAAAATAAAGAAGAAAAAGTAGTTTTATTTCTTAATTTTTGTATTGCTTGAACAATGAAGCCAAGACAACTATACCATTAACTCAAAGTGAGCTAAAAGACTGCAGTACAGAAAAGGAGAATTAGGGGACTTTTGTGGGCTTGTGAACTCTCTTATGTTCTATATAAGAATGTACAAGGAATCACTGGAATATAAGAAAAATGTGGAAGTTTGTAACTTATCGGCCACTTACAAAATTTCAAGGTAGAAATTCCTGAGAAGAGTGCAATATGATTGTGGTCTGGAACAAAGCACATGGAAATACTGAAAAATCCAGAAAGTGCTGAAGCTGTTCATCTGCTATGCAAACCAATATGGTGTATGGTAAGAACATAATACTCTTACATCACCCATTTTAGATTTTTCTGATCATAATTCAAGAAAATAAAACAATCCAAAAGGGGTTGCATCACCTGAAGTTATAGCTGCAGCAGGGAAAATGTTAAGTGTTGCAGCAACCACCAAAACCCACTCAGAATAAGAGGGGTGGGGAGGAGGAGGCTATAATCTTTCCAAGCCGGCACACTTTGCCACAAGGGCTAGGAGAGTGGTCTACTCTGAATAGAAGGAATCTCTCCACAGCAACATAAATGCAGAGGGTTTATTCTGGTACTCAGGAGAGGGAAAAGGGAAATAGTGTAAACTGTCTCCTAAGAAATCCTTAAGAACTGCTTTGTATCATAGGATGAATGGATGTTAATTTTCCAATACTGTCTCAATTCCAGCTGATCAATTTATGAAGCAGGAAT
>NW_009649308.1:2013980-2101846 GCF_000708025.1 Charadrius vociferus
GGAATGCACTGAATCCCCACGTTGTGAGTAATTACTCAACAGCAGGAGTACATAATCTTTGAAAGATGGTCGTTCAGTCCAGCATGTGTCAGTGTTTCCTGAGAAATACAGTCATGATTTGTATGCATGGTAACATCATACCAGAGAATCACAGAATAATTTAATTCAGGAGGGACCTCTGAAGGTCTCTAGTCCACTCTCTGTTCAAAGCAGATCAAACTGCAAAGTCAGAGTAGGTTGCAAGTTCTGAATACCTCCAAGGATGGGGGAGGATTCCCGAATCCTCTTTGGCTTTTGTTCCAGTGCTTTACCACTGCCATGGTGAAGAATTTTTTTTCTCATTTCCACCCAAAATTTTCTGTTTTGTAACTTGTAACCGTTGCCCCTTCCTTTCAAAGTATACCTGTAAGTTAGAGGGTTGTGCCTGGATGATGATAACACATGGAGAACTTCAAACTGTTTAAGTATGAAGTCAGTTTCTGGAAGCATTGGGTTTCTGAGAAAATAGACATATTTGAATATTACAAGTATAATGTTTGAGACATGCAACACAATATATTTTGTAATAAACTCTTTCAGTCATAGCAATACAATTGATCTCTCCTGCCTGTTGGATTTTACTGTCAAATCATTTTTATAGTTCAGAAATGCTTACAACTAAAACAGTATATTGAAAAGTGCTCTTTACATGTATTCTTTATGATCAGAATTGTGTGAAAAATGGCCATCTTTGCTATTTCTCGTTTTGTACATGCCCATAAAGATGTTCAGACAGGGAGGCAATATGAAGCACTGAACATCAACCTCAGCCTGAGGCTTTGGGGGTGGGAGGAAAGGGAAAACTGCTATTTTAGCTTGTGAAGTGTGCATATGGCTTCTTTCACCCTGAGCAGCAAATCAGGAAAGATAACGCTTCCAGTGTGCAGATAGAGCTGTACAACAAGTGAAAGAGATGCATAGTGTTCATGTCTAACTGCTAATTTTAATAAATTTATGTGTGAGCTGGAAGAAAGTGACTTGTTGCGATATTCTTTTGTTATTAGTACCCAAGAAAGTCCTTCAGGAGGTACTATGGTAAACTATTTTTATTTGTCCTGAGAAACTTTAATCTGATGCAAGTGACAGGAAGCCTGAGAAGGGATAACTTTGGAGAACACAAAGGGAATAGATTGGCTCAGTCCTGAAGGGCAGATTTCCAAAAATATTTAAGCATCTAAAGGTTGCAGTTACACTTAAACTATAAAAGCTGCTTGTGCTGGGACATGCATAGCCAACTGATACAAGTGGTGTGAATGCTTTCAGAAGGGATTTTTGTGCTACTCAGTGCATAGTGTTCTGTGGAGAAAAAGAAATGTTGAGGGATGGAGAGATTTCAAATCCTAATTTTGTTTAAAGAGATTGTCCTTGATCTTAGATACAGTAAGTCTTTGATACCCAGTGCAGCCAGAAAGGTCCCAGACCCTGATATAAAGCAAAAGTGAAAATTCTTTGAAGTGCAAGCATTTTTACCGCTGTTTCTCAAGCCAGGCAGAGCTCTGAATGCTTTAGACAAAAGAAGTAGACCTGACTCAGGAGAAGTTGAATGGTATCATGAATATTCTTTTGCAGTCACTGAGCCACATCCACTCTCATTCTGAAAGGAAAACATAATGTGCTTCCATAGATTTCTTTGATGAGAGCCTGAACACTCTTAGACTTTTGATTACCGAAGCACAGATGAATATCAATGGGAAAAAAAGAAAAATCTTAAATTGCTGCATAAATGTAATATGTTCATCAAAGGCATGCTATGAGCCAGACTTTCACTGTTGAAGCTATGTACTGTTAGTACTTGTTTTATTACCTATTCAATTTTTATTATATTATTTCATTTATGGTGGATGTACAAATGATAAAACAAAGGAAGGCATCAGTTGGAAAAATAATAATTTCCTAGTGAACTGAAAGAATTTTATTCTTTAAAAAGCAGATAAAGACCTAATTTATTTTATTATTTAGGAACATAGTTGTTATAGTTCAAGAGAAATAGTAGAAATAGTTTTGCTGTAGGACACTTTCAATCAAGCAAAAGAACAAAAAGCAAAAGCTGTGACAGTATTCAAAACTAATTATATTTCCATTTACTCTTTGGACCCTTAAAGACCCATATATCTTGGTTTTGCTGTGGTATAAAGTTTCAGCAATAACTCAAACTGGTGTGATTGTGATAAAATATAATAGGATGTGGTTACTGACTTCATGCAAATATCTGGGGTTTTCAGCATTAATAAGGTCTCAGGAGACTGCTTTAGCTTGAAAAAGCAGTCTCATGTATGACTTTTCAACTAATTTTTTTTTTAAATTGCACCAGGTTTTACAAGACTGTCTCACACAATCTTCTGAATTGTTTTGTGTTTATTGTAGCAATAAAATCTTTCAAGTCATAAATGAGGCAAACATTTTCCTGTCACTTCTTCTAATTGTCTTATGTTCAAAAGGCACACGGGTCACTTCCAAACAGATTTTATAACTTGTCTTTGATTGCACGTTTTGGATGCTTTCATCTAGGTAGCTTGTCTGCTGAGAAATGTCATACTGTTATTAAATTAGTCATAGTTATAATTTTTTAAAGGTCTTGATGCTAGATAGATTTTGAGTGATTGATGTTGATTACTTTGCTTTTGAAATGTTACTACCAAAATAGGCTGCGCACTTACCAAGTCTTCAACAGTTTTGTTTGATGGAGTGTAACAACAGTATACATTCAATATTTGGACAATGGGAATACTTCTAAGAAAACCAAAAACTGCCCTAGTGTAATCTTCTCAACAAAGTTGTGATTATACTCATTGTATTTAGTGCTTTACAGACACTGTAGGTCAAATCAACTTCATACTGTAGCAGCTTAATGAAGTTCAGCTTTCATCAATATTGCATGCAGTTCAGTAATTTTGACTCTCTTAAAAGAAAGATGGTCTAGTCATGTAATCCCAGGCCAACATTTGGGTGAAAAGACTCTTCTGCTCACTCTTTTGAGACTTGGATATGTTCCTAATTACAATGACTCTGCTTGGGATAATCCAGGATCTTTACTAATTCCTTATCTTCTATATTTTGAAATCTGAGGAGCATCCAACTCATCTTTTTCATTAATCTCTTATCTCAACACTCTTATCTGTATGAACCTAAAGGATTTTAACATAATTTGACAAACTGTTAGTTCTGGTGTGTTAGACAATTGCATCTTAGAAAGTGTACCATGCCCTTTTCTGATGAGGGGCTGAACTGAATTTTATTGAGCCAGAACCCTTGCTAAGGAACCACAGCCCAAGGACAATGACGATGGATGGATGCACTGTTCCAGCAAAAAACAGGAATACTCATGGCTCCCTAAAAACTCTGTGGAGATCATACCTTATTTTAAAAGCATCACGTAGAGTGGAGCTGTTCAGTACACGAGGCAAATTGTATCTGAGCCTTTGTGAGATGTTCTGTGCTGTGCTCAGCAAATGCAAGTATCACAACGCTGAGCTACCTCAGACACCAGCAGCAATGATAAATTTAGACAAATTTTGACCAGTTTCCTTCATCAATACTGAAAAGGAGACTTGAATGCTGAATTATGAGTGAAAGTCTTCTGCAAAACCTGCTGGGTTTTAAATAATGTTTATAGCACTCAAATTTGCTTTAAAACTTTGCTGCTCCTTAACAAAGAATCACATTTTTTAAATGTTCTCGCTTTGCATTTGAGGAGCTCTGGTCACAGCAGTAATGTTGGGAAGATGATATATGTAACAGAGAGTAGACCTTATGATCTAGTTCTAAAAATTACTTCTACTAAAGCATCTGTTCTGAAGGAACTATAATAGATTTCACTGCGGCCAAAATTCTCTTTCTGTTAAATCTGACAGAATTCTGTGGCTGATTTTAATGGAGGTCAAAATATTACCTCAAGTATATTTATGGGTAATTTTACAAAAATATCTTTTCCTTGGAAGTTAAAAAGACTTTACTTCATTTGCAAACTCCAGTAATCGTCTATCTCTGTGTTGTTTGTACATCTCTCTTTAGCGAAGTCTGAGAACAGGTGGAGCATCCACTGTGGAATGGATAGAGCTGCTGCCCGCTCTCAGCCATTGTATGGCATGGCAGTTGTTTGAGGTCCCTCCTTCTGGAGGCTGTGTAAACTGGCGATGTCAAGCCTCTGAGCTGAAGTCCAGAATAGCTTACAGTCACAACAAATGTATTTATTCTGTGATCATAGCTTGTTGTGTGTGAAATGAAGTTTTGTGCACTTCCAAGTTCAGATCAAAAATATTATTCTGACAATTGCCCTCCTTTCTGGTGTTGTCAGTAGAATGTTGAAGGATGTTTTGAGCAATAAAACAAAGAGTAGACTTTCCTTCCGGTTTTAATTAACTCTTTCTAATGAAATTACTGTTCTTTTTGGTAAGGGAAGTGGGGAATCCTTTACATTTCTTTCATGTACAAGGTGTCAGGGAGCAGCAAAAGAGGGGCTCTGCAAAGGGAGGTGAGCC
This sequence comes from Charadrius vociferus, assembly GCF_000708025.1. Lineage (NCBI taxonomy): Eukaryota > Metazoa > Chordata > Aves > Charadriiformes > Charadriidae > Charadrius > Charadrius vociferus. The sequence goes on from NW_009649308.1 coordinate 2,018,498, forward strand.
AGGAGCCAAGGGCAGCAGCAAGGCAGGCAGGACAGTGCCCTCAGCGAGAAGGGGTGCAGCTGGCAGTCCAGAAAACACTAGAGAAGGCTAATGATGAGGCGCATCTGAATTCAGGTCAAGAAGCTAAAGAGAAAGGCAGGCAGTTGTCTACACCCGCGTTATACCTACAACATAGCTGAGGCAAGTGCTGAGGACACAGGCGGCTCCTGAGCACTGGATGGAGGGTGGTGGCATGGGGGCCCCAGATAAGGCTTCTTATTGCTCTTTCTCACAATTTCACTCTGCTGACCTGATCTGAGGTTACACAACTGCCATACTGGAGCAGACTTTGAGCACCAGCTGCTGAGCTTCTGGGGCTGGGATGGAGGAGGTTGCAGAAGTTTACACAGAAGGAAGGCTACAGGTGCTTGAGGGCAATCAGTCTGGTGGTGGACTCCTGACTTGAGAAACATGTGTCACACCCTTGCCTTATTGGCTCTAGCTCCATTAGTAATAAAAGCGTCCTTATTGAAATTAGCTGAGCTGTTAGTGTGTATTCATCTGTTGCCATGATTCTTACAGCTTGCTGCCATTCTGATGCTTATTCACAGCACTAGGACCCAATTAAAAATAGAAGGGCACCTGTTACAAATAACAGCAGCTATTCGGCTAAATTTGGGGAATAAGGAAAAAAACTTTTACACTCTAGCTGTTTGAATTTGAAAATCCCAATGGTTTTCTGAGGGAGTTACTAAAAATGGATTGTGAAGGTTGAAGTATAGGAATGACAGTCTTAAAAAAAAAAGAATAATATCAAGGTGAAGTGAAGATGTAGCTATACTATATATACAGTAATGGTTAGTACAATGAGATGGGTTAAATACAGTTTCACTGAGAAGTTGTCCAATCATCTAATGGTGTCACATCCCCAGTGTACACCAGTCTTTATTGGAATCTCAATTTTCTTGCTGTAGTCTTTAATAACATACCAAAAATGGAAGTACTCCTCAATCTCGACCAGTATTGAAAAAAAAATTGACCTTTCTCTGATTAGCCCCTTGGGATTTACAGCTGTGCCCATACTACTCTTTTAATTTTTATTTTTTTAATCCACCTGTAGACTGAACCAAGTGGGGAAAAAAGCTAAGTGTTTACAGTATGTACAGTCACTGAATAATAAATGTGTACAGGCTCCATTTTCCTATAAGAGTATTAAATACAATAACTCTATCTAAAGTTTCAAGCGGATGACAATAGAAATTATTCCTAAGTGTCCTGCCAGAGTATTTCTATTTTGGCATGCAAATCAAAGTCATGTCAGATTTTCAGGAGACATCATGAGTAGTTATTTATTAGCAGCTTGCTTTTAATCAGTCTGAGTAGTTCCTTGACCACATCAGGCTTCTGTAAGCACTGAAGGAAAACAATTTCTTGCAAGAGGTGAAGCATCCACCCTTTTAAAGTTCCACTCCAGCTGAAATGAAAAGCTTTTTCTTTTTTCTTTTTTTTTTTTTTTTAAAATGTGTAAAAGACTGTATGTAAAAAAAAATAAGGCTGACTTTAATACCTCTTTAATATCACTGAGTTTAACATTGGGCATGGTGAGCCATAGTACCTTCTTTTATCAGCAGAAGATAAGATTCATAAATTAAGTAGTCCTAATGGGAAAGTAATACTTTTGGGGTTTTGTTTTGAGGTGTAGGTATCCCCATTTATTATTCAACTCTGTTGTGGTTTAACTGCATCTGGGACCACACAACTGCTTGAGCAGTTCTCCCTCTTGCCCCAGCAGGGCAGGGAGAAAAAACGGGGAAAGGGGGGAAAGAGAAAGGAAAAAAAAAAACCACAACAACTTGTGGTTTGAGATAAAAACAGTTTAATGGAACAATAACAGAAAAGGAAAATAACAACAATAATAATGACACCAGTCACTTTCATCACCCAGTCAATTATACCTTCCAGAGCAGTGATCGTGTATTCCCCCACCCCCCATTTATATACCGAGCATATGTCTATGGTACAGAATATTCCATTGACCATTCTGTTGTTCTGTCCATACTTCTTGTCAGCTTCTACGGGAAGCTGAAAAGAGTCCTTGAAAAGTATAAACTTTGCCTAGCAACAACTAAAACAATATGTATTATTGACATGCCTTTCACAGCAATCGCTAGTAAGAAAACTAACTCTTTCCAAAGCTGAAATCAAGACTAACTCTTTTAATTTAACATAAAAACTACTGAGAAATAAGTCAAAGAATAACATTTTGCTTTATCTGTGTAAATGATGCACAGGTTTTTGAAAATTATGACAGGAAGGGGGAAAAAAAAAAATCCTTGTCAGGAAAACAAAACAATGGCTTACAAGTACTTGCATGGTAGAAGCTGTAAGAAGTAAATGAATCTTCTCTAAATAGGCTGAAGATCGATCTGTTTGTTACAAAAGTAATCATTGGGCACCAGCAATGATACAGAATGCTACACACATCTGCTGAGAGTCCTGACTACATTGTATACATTTCCTCTGATACCCTTGGTCCTGCAGGACAACCATTCCAAAATTGGAATAATAGAGTACAAAAGTCATTAGATATATATTCAGTTTTGCTCTAGCCATAGGATGTCAGTGGTAATTTTTCCTGAACTACCACTTTCATCTGATACATAATCAGATGATCAGAAAATAAAGTTCTGGGAACTTTGACTATTATTGAGAAATGTTGTATGTTTTTTTTCTGCTTTATTCATTCCAAGAAAAAGATGAGATTTTCAAACCTCCAACCCTTACTTAATTTGATGGATCTTCTATTGAATTTTATGTGACCTTTCCAGAGGTTAGAAGCATAGAAACATGCTTTCCATGAACTCCGTGACGCTTATTCTTGAACGCAATTTTTTTTCGTCTTTGTGTGGCAGCATGACTGTACATATGCTGTCCTCATCAGTCTTTTATCTGTTACATCCACAAAGCAGGCATAGACTGTCAGCTACGCAAATTGTACAATTGCCTAGGAATAAGGCAGCAGTACTTTATCCACATACACTCAATCATTTTTGACTGACTGCCACAGAGATGTCTTACATTGAGTTGGGGGAGGGAGGAGGCTGTCAGGTGGCAAAACATATTTAGCCTATTGCCTGCAGCACTCTAGGGAGCTATGACTATGTTTGATTGCACAATTGCAAGTACATGTGAACAGCACTTACACAGACTCTGTGTTTAAACACAAGGCCAGCAAGATGGCACATCTCCAGTCTGGTGTCCCTGTGGCCACTAGCCTGGCCTCAGACGCAGGACAGCAAAGCTTGCTAAGTAGCTTGAGTCGAGTGCTGCGCAAGGAAGGCTCACCCACTTTTTGCAGAGCGCTAACTTACCTGGGGTAATACCAGGCTCCTTGGTACTACAGAGTTGTACCCAAGAAGTTCTACTGCAACCAGTTGGACTATTTCCTTTTTTAAAATATCCAAAGCAATTTGCAAGATTATAGCCCAAATTAGATGGTAAACTCTCTGGACAGAGACACTTTTCTCTCACCTCATGATAGTATAGGGCATAGCATGATATGATCTTGGTTCACATAAATAATGAAGTTCTGTGCTGGAGTTATTCACATTACTCCTAAATGTTCAGTATAGGCTAACCCAAATGAAATAAGTCTCCAACTGACATTTTCTTCCCATCATTCTACTTTAAAAAGAGAACAGGAAGCTAGAAAGGGCATAAACTTTATTACTAATGTTTCAAGCTCTCTCTAACAGTGCCTAATAAAATCTCCTCAATGTAAGTAATGTTCAGTCTTTCCAAACCCAAATGTACAGTGGAAGGCAAAGAGAGTAAAATATACATTTCTTTTTCTATTTCCCCTGAAATAAAATCTTGTTAACTCTCAGAAGAAGCTGTAAAAAGAAGTGATTGTATTATCTCATTAGCCTCTGGTTATGGCTAACTTTGCCTTAATGGGAATATGTGAACTTTTCCTCAATTTAGATGTCATTCTTCTGGCATATGGAATTCACAGGATTCTTACTGGGTCAGTAGGTATTTCTTCTGTCAATGGTATTTGCAAAAGCAAAATCTTACTGCCAAGAATAAGGGTGCTGCAACATCTTTAATATGCAAACGTATGTTCATCTTAATACTGCCCTTGCTAATAGCCACAAGCTGACATCTGCTTCTGTTAACGAGCCTTGTCTAGGTCTCCAATAGCTATTTGAACAGGAAAGCCTGTGCTTAGATGTAGAATTAAAACTATGAAGAAATTTTAGCCATTTGACCTAGAAATACTTGAGAAAATGTTTACCCAGAATACAAAATCTTCCTGGAAATCATTGGAGTAGCTTGGACCAGTCTAGTGATATGATGCAGAATATAGAGCTGCATTTCTAGAAACGCGTGTTGAGACACAAGTTTCAGTGTAATATTTTCTAAACTCATTGTGGAAATGTTCCAGTTGAACACAATTAGTGAGTTTAATGACTGGATTGCCCAGTTAGTTTCCTTCCCTGGCATGTCAGCAGTGCATACAGCTATATCTCCTTTGCTCCAGTCAAATAAATATTAGTTAACTGCTAAGGGCAGCCAGAGCGAGACCGTCATTTCACAGATATTCTTGCTGGCAGCTATGTCAATATAACTCCAGTGCCCATTGGCTCTGATCCCTTTTTCCCCACTGCTTTCTCAGTTGTGCATAGCCTCAAATGCCTGGATTAAAGTACTGTACAGCACGATAAACCAGACAAAAGCTTTCTGTTCTGCTTCTAAGGAATGTAATTTTACTCTAGGACCTACACAGCTGAGGAGGAGGCAGCGTACAGAAAGGAGGAGAAGGAAGTAAGGATGATATCAAAGATTTCTGTCTGGTAATGGACAACAGTACTCACTTCCTTTAACATTTGCTTCTGTAGAAGTTTGGGCTAGAAATGCTTCCTACAGTCTAATGAGGCAAATCTGTCCTCTAATATACTGATCCACAGGCAATATTGGGTTAATGTTAGGCTTGCGATTGTTGTAGGTTCAGACAGCCCCATTCTTTTTTTCCTCTTAGTCACCAGAGGGATGTTCCGTTTGTTCTGGTTAGCACTGAAAGGCTTTGCAAAGACTTGCAACTCCTGAACTTTTGCCTCTATCTCCAGCGGTACTGAAATAATAGTGGGTGAAGGTTGTAAAGTTGAGTGAGCATTCCCTCTCTAAGTACAAACATTACCTTTGTGTGTCTGCAGGTATGGCGGTCTTCTAGGCTGACTATTGTCTTGATGAGGACTTCAGTTGATTTTTATCTTGCACTGGAATTAATAGTGTTTTTCATGAAGGCTGCATGAATTTTAAGTCTTGCTAACCTGGATGGACCCCGTCTCAGCCCTTCTCAAGTAATATGTAATCCTCACAGTCACTCCCCTTACGTTATTTAATAGTATATGTTGTCATAATATTGCCTGTGCTGGTTTTGACTGGGATACAGTTAATTTTCTTCATAGTAGCCAGTATGGGTCTATGTTTTGGATTTGTGCTGAAAACAGTGTTGATAACACGGAGATGCTTTAGTTATTGCTGAGCACTGCTTGCACAGAGTCAGGGCCTTTTCTGCTCCTCACACCCCCCACCAGCGAGGGCCGGGGGGGCACAAGAAGCTGGGAGGGGACACAGCCGGGACAGCTGACCCCAACTCACCAAAGGGACATTCCAGACCGTATGACATTATGCTCAGCAATAAAAAAAGCTGGGGGAAGAAGAAGGGGAGATGTTTGGAGTTACGGAGTTTGTCTTCCCAAGTCACTGTTACGTGTGACAGGGCCCTTTTTTCCTGGAGATGGCTGAACACCTGTCTGCCCATGGGAAGAAGCCAATGAATTCCTTATTTTGCTTTGCTTGCATGTGCAGCTTCTGCTTTACCTATTAACCTATCTTTATCTCAGCCCATGAGTTTTCTCACTTTTATCCTTCCAATTCTCTCCCCGCATCCTACTGCAGGGAGTGAGTGAGCGGCTGTGTGGGGCTGAGCTGCATATCAGGGTTAACCTCTCAGGCCGTGCGGGTTTCCTCTGTCTATCTTTCAGAAGCCTCTTTCAGTATCAGCATTTGAAGTAGCCTTTGACAGTCCTGCCGTGACATCAGAGAAAAAGGTCCTGTCAACGGTTCAACTTAAAGATTTTTTTTTTTTCACACTTGTAAAGGAATACTGATAATAATTCACCTCTCTTCTACATTGAACTATTTAAAAGATGTCTTTCTGGACTCTATGCTGTCATCTGCAAACTTACGAAGCTGAAATTTATAGCATCACAGCCAGAAAGAGGCGGGCTGCTCCTTTACACTAAGCTGCTTGGTTTTGGCATGCAGATCCCAAATTCCTGCACCTGCAGATCCCAAATTCCTGCAGTTTCTACAATATTTGTCCTTAAAGAACAACAGCTACTGACATTAAGACCAAGTCTGGGTCGGCTGCATCTCCTAAAGAGTAGCGTGAGTGAGGGATGGTGTTTGCCACCCTGTGCTAGAACACAGACTTTTTAAGGAAATGGATTATTTGAAGGAAGATTAGACAAGATGACAAATGGACCAAGTATTAATTAGCCATGATTGACTCCAGAGGGAGGACAGACAGCTTGAAAATAATTTGTAGGCTTAGTCTGGGAAACTGTTTACCTTCACAAGTGCTCCAAAGGAGAGCTGTGGTCTTGGAGAAGGAGGTGGGCAAGCTGCTCAACTGGGCATGACACCATCTGAAGCTGAACTGAAGCTAATGAAATGTTCTCCCTGTATGTGGCTCTCTCCATTATGCCAGGTTAATGAATGCTAAGCCAAATTTAACATTTTCATGACTAGTAACGAATTCTTAGGATTTAGAGGAATCTGGTTTTTATTCTTATTAGCACTAACTGTCCCAGTTCAAAGTACATGTTAATATAAATGAGGTTTGCAGTCCATAAAATTATTTAACTGTAGATTGCGTGAAGACAGCTATATATTTTCACACTATTTTTATTTGGAGAAACAATAAGCTTGTAGCAAGTTCCTAATGTTTGGATTTTTGCCACCCTGGCACGTGATTAGAAGCAAAGGGTGTTATGCATGTTTTGTAACCAGGGGTCATAAGAGAGTCTAAATACCAAATGTAATGATGTATTTTGCAGTGAGGTTCTGCTACTAATATATTTATCTTCATCTTGCTCCTGTGGGTATTTTGTTTTTAAAAAATAAATAAATTAATGAACTTTTCAGTTTTCCAGTTGTTAAATAAAATTAGAAGGACAATTCTGACCACACAGCGATCAGCAGTGTCTTCACAAGATAGTACAAAGAGCTCACTGTTGGATATGGTGACCTGCTTCAATACAATCTATCAGAAACAAAAAAGATACAACCTTTAGTGTGCTCACTTGTTCAGTACAGTGGAATGTTATATATATTCAATATTTATTCCAATTTATTTCTTCTTTAAATCATTTTTTTAATTCTAGATCCTCTTTAAAACAGCATATGGATGTTTGGTTTTGTTCCTGTCACCCTTGTACAGAGCCCAGATCATTGTGCTCAGGTCTTTGGGCTATTGTGGTGAGTTTGGGAATGAGGACAGTAATTTCAATGGATTGTGGCCCCATCAATAGGAACACACCAATATGTGGAAAAAATAACAAAACTGGAACCGCAATAATGCCCAGCGGCAGCAGTTCCAAAGCACAAATCCAGTATTTTATCAACCATTTTGGGGGGGGGAAGAACAGCTGTGTGAATATGTTCAGTGACAGAGATCAGGGAAAAATGAAAAACAAACAAACAAACAAAAACAACACACACACACACACCCCATTTTTCTAGTTCAAGAAGTGGCAGAACTACCTGTAATAGCTTCTGAAATGTACTGTCACAGAGGGAAACTGCTGTCGATTGTATTATTTTATTGTTGAACATGACTATGCAGGGGCTCAAAAAAATAATTCTCAAAGGTAATTAAAATTTGTAATGTCTATGATGGGTGAAGGAAAGGGGGGAAAATATAACATCTTGCGGTTAAGTAAATCATAATCTTGGGAAGAAACTGAGATTGTGTATGACCTATAATTGTTTGGAGCATAATGGGGGAAAGGGTCATATTCTTCTGAAGAGATAGAAGCTTACCTGGTGGCTGATAAGCAGCTTAAACTCTCTGCTCTGGAATCTAAATTAGGTAGAAATATTCTGCTCTCAAGGTCTCCTGCCTTAGTTATTCCCTTGAGTAGTGGAAGTACTATATATTCATCCACTGTACTGTAGTAACCCAATATGTTGCTCAGCTTCTCCTAGTTATCTTTTGAAGGACGAAATCTTTTTTACTCCCATGTTGTTAGTTCAGGAAGTTTCTCTTTTGTCTTAAATTAATAAGACTCCCAGAAAGTCTTTGTATTAACTAGCATAAAGCACGCCTTCAAAGTCTGTGAGCAATCATTGAATATTTGTCAGAGTTTGTGTGGAAATGCCATTGTTTTACTTCAATTCAGTATGTTTTCATTTTATGTATGTATTTAATTGGATTTTTTTTTACCTATAATATCTCTATGACATTATTTTAGTGTAAAAATTAGCCTCTGAAGAAATTAACTTTTAGCCACCTGTACCGTTTAGTCCTTAAGTAGTACTCAGGTTCCCTAGTCCAGATTTCAAGGGGAGCCCTGCTTATGCAGTTCAGTGTGTTGCCTGATAGTGTCCTATAAGTAGCGTACCCTTCTTGCTTGATGCATGAGAAACTCAAGGATCAAGATCATCATCTTTATGATTTTACATGCTTTTTTCTTTGCTCCCCTCAAGGCTAATTTCTAGTATTCCCACTCACAAGTATTGATTGATCCCTGAGTTACTTCCAGTGCAGTGGGCAAAGCTCTTTTCATTTACCAGAATTAGCAAGGTGAGATAACTTATAAAACCTGAATCAGGCAACTTAGAGGACGTGACTTTGAAATAAAGAAGCCTGATTATGCTTTGGGATTTTATAGTTAATCTGAACTTTATAATTAGCATGTGGACCTACAGTAATCTGAATTTAATCTCTTCAAATTCAGTGTCAACCTCTTTCTCAACAAAATGCCATTTGAGGGCTCCCTCTTACTTTATTTTAATTTAAACCTTCTTATGAAGCTGATTTATCAAAGTCCAGAATAATTCCCTTTTAAATTAAAAATAATACCTTATTCTCTTAGCCAGAAATTGATGATTTTGTGCTCTCCTTCCAGTTCTCTGAGAAATGGGAAAGTGCAAAGTTCTTACCTTTTTATGTTAGCTTTCTAGGTGGTACACTTTTTCTAAGAAGAAAATACCTCCAAACAACCTGTTGTTCCATAGAGGACATTAACATGCTGGGCTTTAGTTAAAAAAGAGCTGCTATGAATGTCAAAACAAAACCATTAGGGAAATATTAATTGAATTTTTCAGGTAGTTAATTTTTGTTAAAAAAAAAAAAAAAAAAAAAAGGTTGCAACACTTCTTAGTTTAAGGATTGTTTGGGGCTGTTTGGGGTTTCTGCTGTTTTTTTATTTTTTTTCGTATTAACTTCTGCCATCTCACTTCCAGAAACTGGAAGATAGATAGTATATGGAGCAGGAGACTGTAGAAGGAAAAAAAGACAGTCCTATGATTAAGATAATATAATTATGTAGAGAGATATTTTTTTTCCCCTTCCTCTGCAGGTTTCCTTGCAATGCTGGGGTGGCCTTAGTGTGAGCAGTCCTCATTACATGGGCCTGCAGGCCCTCTATAGGTCCCATTCTAAGGACCTTCAGGCTCTGTGGAGGTCCTCAGAGTATCACCTGCAGGCAAAGATGAGCTTAGACCCAGCCAGACACACACCATCTCTGGTCCAGATGCAAAGGATCACATCAACACTGTGCTGTGCCTGCTGCAGTACCCTGCTTGCACAAGATGCTTATTCGCATAGGCACACTGCTTCTGCACCAGGGTTGCTTACATACATCAAAGCCTTTGTACACCAGATGAGCCTCCTCCTATCAGCATTTGCCCAAAAGATAGTATAAAAAGATACATTTTCTGACAGTGATAGCTTAAGCAGCTCAAGCTACCATTTATTTCAAAGCAAATAAACACTTAACACTCCTCGCCTCAGTCTTGCATCCTTAAAATGTGCAAGTAACATCACTCTTTATCTTTCCAATGTGTGACATTAGAAATGTGAAGGGAGATTTTCACCCTAGAGAAAACTCAGAAGCTCTTTTCATATCTTACAGTGAAATGAGTTCTGTGGCTACACCATGTGCAAAGAGAAGATCTTAAAAACAACAACAACAAAAAAACAAAACAACAACCAAAAAAAACCCCCCAAAATACTGAAAGTATTTCCACTAGCTGGGCCTTGTCCTATTCATGCTGGAGACCAGCGATAGGACATGAGGAAATGGCATGAAGCTGCATCAGGGGAAATTCAGATTGGAGATTAGGAAAAGGCTCTTCAGTGAGAGACTGGTGGGTCACTGGAGCAGGCTCCCCAGGGAGGTGGTCATGGCACTGAGCCTGTCAGGGCTCAAGGAGCATCTGGACAACACTCCTCATCATATGGTTTATGGTGGTCCTGTGAGGAGCAGGGAGTTGGACTTGTCGATCCTTATAGGTTCTTTCCAACTTGCGGTATTCTATGATTCTATGCCACCATTTCAGTGACAGATTTTAATATCTACAGTGTAGATAGATTCTCTTGTGGTCCTTGCTCTCATGGAGTCCATGCATACAGCAGTGTGTAATGCTGGCTAAGTTTACTGTGGGAAGGAACAGACACTTCCCTGGGCTTTCAATGGAGATAACTTTGAAAGTAAACGTTATACAGAGGGCAGAAAAAGTATAAAGGGATGGTTGTGGTTTTGTTTCACTTTTCTTCCCACAAATGACAATTTAATTTAGGAAGGTAAAAAAGAGTATGCAGAAAGTGAAGAAAATCTTCCTATTGCAGAGAGCAAAATTAGGATGCTGTCTCTTTTTTTTTTTTTTCTTTTTTTTCTGTTCAGTTTCCTGACTTTTCCTTTATGGCAGAAATTTAAAGAAAGTTTGTTTGCTTGGTTTAAATTGGTTATAAAACTTTGCAAATTATAGTGATTCAAGTATCTCCTATTCATCAGTTCTTCTGATGGAGACAGCCGCTCCACACTAGTCTGGTACCCCATGGCCGCCAACTGAACCTCCATTTCAAAGTAGTGGGATTTTCCAGAGACAAAGTCCTCCACTATCTATTGCATCTAATTGCAGAATCAAGGCCTTGAGGATTTCTGTCCGTCTAATGAATTTCCTTGTGACCTTGTTTTCTATAGCAGCAGCAGTTTATTTCTCCTTACTTCTTGCCAATAAGAGCTGCAGGAAAGTTACTTGTATGACTTTGAAGTACTGAATCGTTCATTTATTCAAAGAAAGAATTAACAGATGTGGTTTCACATGAATTGTTTTGCTGTTGTGCTAGATAGCAATTTTATCCAGATTTTAAATCGTCTGCAAACGTTAACAAAAAAAAAGAGCCAACCAACCAAAAATAAAGTAGGCTTTCTTCTTAACATTGAAAGCTAATTTCTCTTTTGTGTTAGATGACTAAGTACCTACCACCAGAAATAAAATCTTTGAGTACGAAACAGCTAAGCATAATGCCTATTAAATATGGAAAAGACCAAAAAAAACCCCCAACAAACAAACAAAAAACCTCAACCCACACTGCTGGAATTGCAATTGAGACATTAGCCCAGGTGTTGGGAGACTTCTGCAGCATCAGCTTGGTACAGAGGTATTTGAAAGAATCCATACTCCTTTTAGCTTTGCCTTGGTAGGGAGGGGCAACACGCAGGAAACTAAACTAGCCTTCTGCTGAGGTCAGAAAGATGCTTTCCCCAAAGGTCTGTCTTACAGTAGCTTTGCCCTGCTGGAGCCTTTACCTCCCCCTCTAAGATGGGCTGGGTGAAGGTAGTGAGAGCCTCTTTGGGAAGGGCTGGCCCCTCTCCAGGGCGGCGGCATGGTACAACGCTTTAAACCAAATGCCCTGGAGCAAAGAGGGTCTCAAAGCACATTATCAAGCAAAGTTTCTGTTTCACTGGTTCATCTCTTCAAGCTGTATGATGATCAGGTTTTAGAAAGCTCTGGTATATCTGTTGTTATGCAAATTGTATAATAATTAAGAGCTTTCTTTAATTTTTTTTGAGGGTGTATTCAAAGGTAGACACATCAATGGAGAATTCCATCCCTACATCTTGTAATTAGACTGGATGTTACTGACAGCTTATATTTTCTGTGCTAAGCTACCCTCATGTTAGTGGCTTGTGTTGAAGGTAGTGGGGCTCGATAGATATCGGAATGTCATTTTTTAGTAAAAATGTTTTTGGTAGCAGGTGTGTAGAATTTCTCATGCAGAGTTTAATGCTCAGAACTCACTACATTTCAACTGGACTGCATATGAACTAGCTTTTATACTGACATTAGAAAAAAGTCCCACACTGGTTTATAAAAATATTTCTACTTCAGTAATGAGTGCAGGGGAAACTTATTACCTGAGATTTTTAGATCAACTCTGTCTTTAATCGTCATTACTGCCAATGATGCTTTGAAACTCAACTGTAAGTTCATCTAATAACATTTGGTATCAGCTGTAAAATTGTCCAATGTTGAATGAATGGCAAATTTTATTATCCTCCCAAAAGGTTTTAATTAACATGTTCAGGGGCCAAACAGCTGTGCATGGAAATGATTACTTCAGTTGAAAAATCAAACTTTAGAACTCTTAGTCTCAAATATTTAATTTATGTGCTGTATCTTCTGCTTGTTATAGAAATCCAAATTAATTGAACTAGTAGAACTTGCAGACACACTTCTGCTGGTACAAACTTGAGAGCTGGAAATGAAAATGAGCATGGGAGTAATTTTTTTTTTTATATTTGTAGGACATCATATTGCTCCACTTTGGCATAAGTGAGCCTCTACGAGAGCAGATTGAGGCTGGGACACTGGGGGCTGAGGCTGGAAAAACACAACGACTTGAAGTAGCGCATGACTCTGTGGTTAAAAGTAAAGATTGCTTGTGTCACTTTTTTTTCCCCCTATGTTTTCCTAGGAGTGTTCTTTCTTGTATCCATAATACCCATGTGTAGGGCATCTTGTGATCTCAAGATGACTTTTTTGTAATGCAGGCTATTTTTCTGTTAAGGCTGTGTCTGTCTCTCACTCAGTTTTTACTTATGACTGAAGCTGACAAGGTTTTGAATACCAATCTTTAGGAATCCTTTTGTTTGGTGGGATTTTTTGCGTGCTTATTTTTTTTTGGGGGGGGGGGGGGGTGCTTTTGTTGTGTAAGGGTATTTGGTTTGGGTTCATTTTGTTGGGTTTTTTTCCCAAATCCCAGTCAGCACATTGTCCTGCCACCCTCAAAAATGCACTCTGTGTGTGTGCGTTGTTGTTAGGGGGCTGTTTTTTGTTTAGAGGTGTTGTTTGGGGTGGGGGGTTGTTTGGGGGGGAGTTGGGTTTGGGATGGATTTTTTTTTCAGTTTTGTGGGGTTTTTTGGTGAAAATCCTGAAATATGTAATTCTGGCAGCATGCAGGTAAATTTTCAAAGCAGAACAGTCCTCTTCTGCCTTGACTGACTGACTCTTCTGCCAATGTAAACTGCTGCACGCTGGAGTGTACTAGAAGCCCTGGCATCTGTTGAATTAAGTTGCTTTAAGTTTTTCTACTTTACTGACTGAAGAGGTTTGAAAATTGGAAGTAGCCTTGAAAACTGAGTGGAGAAATATAGTATTTTGTGCCCTCCAAAGGAGCTAGAGGTGTCCAAGACCAGGGGATTGAACATCCTTTTAGCACCTGTTCTTGTTGCAAGGGCTGGATCCTGCTAGTGTGTGACGGTGGTTGTAGGTAGTGAGATAGTCATGGGGACCCTTTCCCCTGTGCTGTTCATCCTCTGTGTGTCTCTCTCACCTCTTTCTTTTCCTGAAACAAATTCCTAAAATATATCTGAAGAGCTGTGTGTGTTGCCTCTGTGAATTAAAAAATAATAGATGGCCCATTTTAAAAGCCTCTTTCCTGGCAGACACATCTCATCTGTCATAGTAATCTAATTCAGAGGCACAGTAGGTTTCCAGTCATTAGCAGTTGTGGTAGGTTACGTTCCATTCGCTAACCTTGGAAAAAATTCCCTGCACATATTTTGAAGAAGATCTGTGCTTCTTGGGAAGAGGCTTGCCATGCTATAGCACTCCTACTTTAAAATGTTTTCCAAAAAGGAAGAGATGTAGGAGACCTTCCTAGAGTGGAAGGGCAAGAAAGCAACGTTTACACCATGTTCACTTTCCAATATGCAAAAGCAGCTTCCCTAAGTAAAACAAAAATGAAATCAGAACTCCAGTGGCAATAATAGATAACCATTTTTGTGCCAGCATCTTTCAGCTGAATTTCACGTTGTGCTTTTTTGTCTTGGCTGTTGCACTCCCCTGCAACTGATACAACACTGGCTGATATCTCAGAGATAGAATACAAATCAAATTTATGGGGATATCCTCTCCACATCTTCCTCTCCCAAGTCTTGTGTAGCTCTAATGTGGTCCCTAGAGGATGGAGGGCAGGATTCCCCTTCAGTCTTCCTTGAATTCAGGAGGTAATGATGGGATTTACCACTGCATTCACGAAACAGCTAAATGATACTATCCAGGAGTCTGAAGGCAAACTGTCAGTCAAGAGAAGTGTCAGTCTTGCTCTTCTGCACTGTATAGCTAAGGGCAGCAGCAATCATGGAGGGAACTGCATCATGGCAAGAGTACAGCTCTGACAGCTCTCTTCAAGCTTGTGGAAGGAACTGTCATGCCACATTGTAAAGGTGTCCTCGCTTGCAGCATAGTTATATATACATGGAGCTGCCAGATTTCCCGGTACCAACGCACTAATTTGCGTAAGGGCACAAACCTTAGGCCACACAGGGGTGAGATAAGAATAAACCACAGCAAATTTTAGCATATGTAGCTCTGCTAAGCTGTTGGGAGTTGCTAGAGGGCATGCAATATTGTTGGGAGTCCCAGAGGAGCCTCACTAATGTATCAGAATCCATTACATGTAAGCAATATTTCTAAACACTTGCAGCAGAAGTCTCAACTCAGCAATAACTGAGAATTATGACTCCCAAGGTGGAAAGCAAAATGTTCTGTTGTTATGGTAGGAAGTAATAGATGTCATCTCAACTAACTATTACACTCCATGATCTGGCTCTTCAGTGCCTGGATCACCTCAGCACAGAGGAGGAGGAAGCCCCGTGTGGCTGGCTGATGCTCTCACAGAGGGGTTCTGGCCCAGGGACACCAGTTGTGGAGCACCTGCAGGAGAGCCGAGGGCTTTCTGCTCTCCTTTGGCTCTCTGCCCTCAGGAAGCACACGCTCCAGTTCGAGCTTTGCAGATTGAATGGTCAGGGTTTGGTCTTGGGACTTCAAGGTGATGTGAAGACTGGCTAGAAAATGGTGTTTGTGTAAAATTACATGTTGTGCTCCTTCATCAGGATTATAGTTATTGCACAATATTTCAATAAGAATTATGCAATAAGGTACTTATCAGAACAGACTGACTGTTCAGATATCCAGGCTTCTAAAGGTTTATTGATCGGCCAAGATAATGCATCTAAAGTATCCTAACTTAAATAAAAAACTAGCCTCATCTTTTCCTATATTTGCAGAATTTAAGGTATAAATCAAAACTACACTTCTAAAAACTAGGATTTTCAAACCCAGGGAAAGCCACGTAAGTGAGAATTGATTTCATTTTCATTGTCTGGCAGGCTGAAGAGTAACTGACAACTAGCCATTTCTGAAAGAGGGGGGACACAAATATTGGAACAGACTTGTCAATATCCTCAAGGTTGCGTGTGTGACTGCACTGAACTACTGTTACTACATAAGATAAAAGGCTGTTGTTCAAGATGTTCATTTGAGGGGGAAAAAAAAAAGGTTGAAAGGGGAAAAACAATCAAAATATTTTACAATGAAAATGACTGGGTGAGATCTGGTGAGCAGAACACAACAGAACAATTTAAGAGCCACAGAAAGTTTAGTAAGTAATAACTGCAGTAAAAAGTAACAAACTGCCCCTGTGTTATTCAATTTTCTGTCCAACTTCTCAAATTTGCAACTGAGGTAGACCATTGATTAATGTAGAAGAAAATTATATATGAGCCCAAAAATGTCTCTTTTCTCCTTTTTTTTTTTTACTGAAATTTGACTGACAGTATTCAAATTCAGTGGTACATATTAGATATGGCTGGTGTCAGGTTTCCTATGGAATGAATACATTCAGTACTTTGTTTTATGAATATTTATTTTCTAAGCAAAGATCTGTTTTTGGGTGAGTAAAGACTTCAGCTAAACAAAGGAAATACTAGCTTTTCATGTCTCCATTTCATCTACAGGAAAGCTTGCTATGGCAGTGGCCCAAATCAAGTAATAAGAAATTTTGAGGTGGTCTATATTTGAGATGATATAAATTTTAAACTAGCTCTTAGACAGTTTCCAAAGATCTGGAATTTTTAAAAGTAAATTTTTAAGAAGAAATCTGTGCCCAAGCCCTCAAAGCTACAAAGTATCTTAAGAGTTACTTTTTGTACAAGGATAGTCTTTGTTATCTAGGTAGGCTTCTGTCCCAAATAACAGGAAGTAGGCAAATATCCTGTGTGTTACATGATTAGGCCTTTCAAATTATAGGTAGCTTCAGCCTCACCTGTGAGGCTGCAAGTTACAAGTTGCTTCTGTTAAGGCTTATCCATTGATGGTCCTATCCTTTACAGTTTTGTCTGCAGTACTCCTAGAAAGAAATAAAAAAAAAATCTTCAGAACTGCAGAAGAAACTTGAATTGCCCAGCAGCCTTGGCCCTACTGGATGACAGCCATGGATGAAATCAGGTGGCTGCCTGCTTCCCGAGAGTGCTGGGGTCCCTGTGCTGTCTGCAAAACCCACATCCACAGCCTGAGAAGCAGCAAGTCATCATTTCAGCTGGGTACAGTCGATGGGTTTCTTCTGAATGATCTCATCTCGTGTGTGCCTTTGTGAAAGGGCTGAAACATGTGCACTTAGAACATCTTCATGCTTGAGTACCAGCATCCGGATATATTTGGATACAACAGTAATGAGAGTTGCTGGATTCCATGGTATTGCTCCTGTTAGGGATCTTACAATAACAGTTTTAAGTAAATTGGCATGGGAGCAGTGAGACATAAGACTTAGCTTAGCCTGCTCAACCTATAATAATCATCATCATATGTCTGTTAAACAATGTTAAGCACAATTCTATTTAAAAAGCAATAATGTCTACTTGTGATAACGTCCACTTTTATTAGAAACTGTGAAGATTGACATATAACATGCCTGTTTGGCTGAATAGCATTTTCCCTAGGTTTATTACAGTTTAAGATAGACTATGTTTACATTTCAGAGGATATGCCTTTATTAGTAGTTAAAATAAGAAGTATATTCTGGATGCAGTTAGTATAAGGACTACAATTTCTCACTGCTGTGAGAAAGTTTGTAATTACTGTTATTCCTCCTTAACATGGTATTTGTCTTGATAGACAGAATGCTGCTGAGGATACCAAAATAGTTCATAGCCAGCCAAGCTCCTCTGAGATTAATGATGAAAACATGTTCTGAAAGCAGAAGCACTGGGGCAAGTACTGTCAGCAGTATAGGTTCAGGTGTGAGTGCTTCCATGGGCGTGTATTCCTGAGGCTGAGCAAACCCATTTCTCTCTCAGCTGCTTATTGTATATTCTGTGCTTCGGCCCCCTGATTATCTTGGTTGTGCTGCACTCGGTCCATTGTGTCAGTGTCTTTCTTGTACTGAGAAGTCCAACTCTGGACAAAATATTCCAGATGTAGACTCACAAGTGCCGGACAGAAGGTAATAACCCTCAACATACCAGCCACTACATGCATCTTGCTATCATCTACAAACTTGCAGAGTGAGTTCTCTTGCTCACCATCCAGGTTGTTAATAAAAACCTTGAGAAATATTGGGCCCAGTGATGACGTATCAATTCCTTAGAGGTGCCACTAGCAACTGGCCACCAGTTGGACTTTGGCTTTTCCCTGTCACTTTTCTTGTTTCTATTCTTGTGGCTAGAAATGACTTTGAGGAAGACTTGCTCCATAATTTTCCCACAGACTGAGCTTCCTCAGAACCTCCTTCTTGCTTTTCTTTAAGATGGGTTATGTGCCTTTCTCCAGCCACCGGAAAAGTCGCTGAGCACCATGCCCTATCAAAGTCAGCTTCCTCAGGACCTTCAGCTGTGTCACATCTGATTGCATGGACTTGTACACTGTTCAGTCCTGCCAATAGCCTTCATAATTATAGAAACATGAGAGCTACAGTGAGACACAAATGCACCGATCCAAAACATTGTTGGAGTTTCTGCTGCTGCAAATTGGAATTTTTAATTTATTTTTCTTAAATCAGTTGTGCCATGTTTTGGCACATGGTTGAGCATCCTGTAACACCAAAAAAAGAATATTGGGAATGTGGCTTTACTGATACAGATCTCATTATATTTAATGTCTAGAAAACAATTTTGTGTTGCCAGATACTGTGGTAAAGGTCAAGGTTGGTTACTCAAATCCTGTAATGCTGTTGCTGATAGACATGTGCGAATGACTACTTTTTTTTAATGGATAAGATAGATAAAAATTACGGTGTGGCTAACTGACAGACATGAGAAATCTAGCTCTTCTGAATTCTTGATCAATGCTCTTTCATAGGAAATGTTTTCTGCTTGTTTTGAATGAAGGTCCGACCAGCGCAGAAAGCTAGTAATGAAATTCCAAAATTTTTCCTTAAATCACTACTTACAGACCAGACCAGCAAAGCAGTAACCATAAGGTTTTACTCTCTAAAGACTGATTGATGGCCTGTGTGAAATAAGTTTGTGCTCTCAGTGTAGTTACTAGTGGAAGAGATTCATGTCATAAAAACTAGCACCATAGTGTATTGTCCCTATGGAAATTTCAGCAAGAAACTGAGGACTGATAGAGTTTGGAAATGAATTACCTTTCTTCACCTAGAGAATCTTCTGTCAAAGCGTAAAATGGTGGAAAGACATCAGTGCCACTTTACTGATCATTCCTGTATTTAAAATCGGATAACCAGCAGAATATTTTTTTACTCTTTCTTCTGTTCTTAAAAACCATGTTAGTGATGATAAATTCATCCAAATTACAATATCAAAGGGAGAAGATTGCACCGGATGAAAAGGAAGTTAATGAACAAATGCCGGTATTCATTGCACATTGTTATTTTTAGAGCTGAGTAGGGGGGTGGGGTGGGGAGTTGAGGGGATGTGTTTGTTTCAGAGGATTTTTTTCTTAATTCTTATTTTAATCGGTAGACAGAAAATGAGATAGGAAAGATGAGGTGTATTGTCTCTGTAACACTGCCCAACGTCCATCCTGTAGCCCGAAAGGCTACATCACTGCACACAAACTTCCAGCCCTTCCATGGCTGTTGCAGCTGACTCCAGCCAAAAATGTCTGTATTTAAGTCCATTACGTGCATTGGTGACAGGTCTGTGTTGGAGTAGAGTGTGATTCATTGCTGTGCCTTCAGGATATTACAAATGTACTGCTGTAAAAAGGGGAAATAGTCCTGAATACTCTCTCTGTTGCAAGCCCTAATGTACCATATGCTAAATGATACTGCATTTTAAGTTAATAATGAGATACAGCATAATAAGGTCAAAGCAATGATGATCAAACTGAACATATGCTGTGGCTGCCACTCCTGCTAGATGTAGACCTCCAACTATTGCTGATGTTGTTACCAAGGCAGAAATATTTTTTTCCAGGAGATATTCCTGACGTGCTATGAAAAAATCTTCCGTACGGGCCCAGGGCAGCAGGTATCAAAGTGGCGAAACAGCAGGCTGCTGAAGTTCAATAATTTGTTGAAGAGAGTCTCATAAACATTTCTAGGAAAGAATGTAACTTGATGGGGGAATGGATAGTAACGTAAAAATAATTCCAGGAAAAACCTAAATGTTAGAGAAAGAGAAGTATGCCAAGAACCTATTGGTGGAGAGACCTGATTTTTTTTTTTTTTCCCTTTTTTATAAACATAACCTCTTAACTGAAATAGAAAATGGGCCAATATCGCTTCTTTGATCACTGCTGAATGTCTCTGTTACATCCCCTGTCTTCAGGGGGTAAATGCAAGAAGAAGCAATGTGAGATCTAAGAAGGGAAATGGAAACTGTTGTTTGACAGTTGGCCATCTTATTAGAATAACTTTGATTCAGCAAAGCCCTAACACTATTAAATATTTACTATGAATTTTTTAAAGCAGTTAGGCTCTGTCAGTGCTATCCGATAGGGAATACAGTGTGAGAGCACCCTTCTTCACAGAGCAGTTCCCTTAGGAAAGACTTCACTGCTTGCTGCACCTGTTCAGTGAGGGGTCTTTTCACCAGGTGTTTCTAATTTTATTCATGTTAGTGCATTAGACCCAAAGCTTTCTCTGTAACCTCTTCAGCCAGAGAGCAGAGAGTATTGTAGAGGACTACATAAAAGCAAGAAATGGGAAAACCCATACAGATTCCATGTTGACCTATGGCTAAGTTAATTATATTTCTTATGCAAGTAAGAATTACTCCTCAGTTAGGATTCTTTGATTAAAGAGTTGAAAGACAAGGCAGTTGCAGTGATTTGAGTTAAATATAAACAGAAATTGCTTCAAAATTACTAGAATGTTTAGGGATTTGGCCAACTTCAAAAGGGTTGTGGGATAATGTTTGACTAAGCTAAGCAATGAAAAAAGTTTCTACAAGTTTCTTACCTATATCGAACACTAACATTCATTTTTAAAATGTATTTTATTTTCAATAGAATTGACATGTATATACATCAGTCAGCAATAATTTTTATATATACCTGTTTTCTTTCCTTTAAGTCAAAGTCAACATTCATAATCAGATTCCCTTTAGTTATCTAAAGTTTCTGTATGCAAATACACTGCTTTAAATCTGAGGTAGGTAGAGGTGGTAGGTAGGTACTAAAAATAAATTTAACTGCAAATTTTTGAAGTCCAGCACAGAGTCTGGAACTGGTGCTTCTCATGTGTGCCTGTATACATATGCATTCTCCCAAAATGCCAAGTGACGTTTCACTGTTTGAAATCTGAGTCCTTCAGATTAGAAGTGCCTTTCAGATGGAGATGCTTTTCCATGCTGTTCTTTGCTAAAATACAGTGTTGTGAATTGTCATATTTGGTTATGCTACATTACCTTGTGGCAGGAAAGCAGGCTGTGGGAGCAGCAGAGTTGATGAATGATGAACAGCCCTGCTACCCTTGAAATGACATTAGTATCTGTATGTGTGGTGGATAATTAGCAGGTTAAGTACCTGCATGATAGTGGTTCACTAGAGGTTTTTCTTTTAATTCCTTGCTGTGTTTCTGTCCCCTGTATCTCAGTTTGGAGTTTTAAAGATACTTCCTATTCTGTCTGTATTAGTCATTGCCTATTCAAATATATCTTATAATAGTGCATAAAGCAGTGTCACAAAAAGCACGGATGTATATTCACAAGTGATTGTGTTGGAAAATTAATATTCATTAGCTTGAGCCACAGCTGTTTCATTGTTGTTGTCATCCCTTGCCAATTCCAAAATAAAACATCAAAAGGGAGAATATATATTTCTGTCAGTTCTAAAGGCTCAGATGCTTAAAAATTGCATTAAAGCATCAGTACTCAATGGCTTTCAGTCATCTGTGTACCACGCTCAACATATATCTACCGTTTTTTCTCACATTCACCCAAAACTACGGTGTTTTAGGGGAATTCATGTACATGCCTGTTTATGTTGTTAGAAATAAGATGTTTCCAGGAAGTTTCCTAATGTTTGTTATGCTTACTTGTCTTCATGATAGGGGGACGAGAAACTTCTGCCTTCTACTTAATTCTGTCTAATCTTGTTGCATCATGAATATCAGATATTTTGTATAATATGTCCTAAAACCATTAGCTGGTGATGTTTCATTTTTTAAATTCCGGAATACATGCTTAAGATGCAAGAACCTAACTGCATATCTGTTTTCATTGTAATGCATTGATTGCTATCATTTCATCAGGTTAAAAGGGCAGCATAGTACCCTTTCCACTGCTTACTGTAAATAGTGACACTATATGCAGTTTTCCTAACTTTTCTGAATCTATAGGTAGAGCAAGAGCTAAAATGAGGGTTCCTTTCCCCTTCTTAACCTTTGAACTATCTAATGGTTGTGTCTGCAAATATAAGGAGTTTACTGCTAACTCCCTTCTGGGGGAACTGTCTCCAAAGTCAACAGATACTGATGCTCTCTGTTGATGCACTTTACATCTGACTAGGACAGCAGCAGAAGGGTTTGCTGATTCAGCTTCCACAGCTTATCTCAAGGCGCCTATCATTTCCCTTGAGACAGCTCACTCTCCCATTTATATCGATCAATTGACTCTATGAAGTTAGACTGAACTTTGGTTTCGGTTTGGTTTTGTTTTTTTTTTTTCAGATATTCTAGCCTTTCAAAACAAAATAAAAAAAAAGAATTAATAGGTAAATCAAAGAAAAGATGTAGGACTCAAGGGTTTTATGTACAAAATAGAAAGAAAAGGTGTACAAAAACCTATAAATTCAATTCTTAACCATGCTTAACTATTGCTAGATATTCTAATGAAGAATAACAATGAGTTCAACCTGTCACAGCTGAGAATGAACTAATGAGAGTGCTAATGATGCACTGGATGTTCATCTTTTCAATGTCACCCTCATATGTGGATCTGAAACCAGCTGTGGGAGCTGGTGACTTAGCTAATCCCATTGAGGGCAGCCCTCTGTGAGTTTATTTATATTCCTTTCCAAACACGTCTGAGCTGCCACGAATTCCAGCATAGAACAAGAGGGTATCTGAAATAAGTTCTCATTTAACTTAGTGTCCTTTGCTATAAATTCTGCAGTTCAGCAGCTGCTCTACAGAGACCTGAGCTCCAACAAAGAGGGTGGGAAGGGAATTTCCAAGAAAGGGAGCAATTCAAGGCAGCAACTACTACAGATATCCGAAGGCATTTCCATGAAACAGAGCCTTTAGTATAGCAGTGCTCAAACTCTGCATTCAACATTGGTAGGAATATTGTCTTCCCAAATTTCTCCACCATCCCAGCAGATTGCTCTGTTGACCTATGTCAACTACTGATTGCTTTAGTTTCTTTGGAAACATGTCACTTCACAACACCTCTGTCACATTTTCAAAATACAATCTGACACTGCACTGAATGCGCTGTATCCAAGAGTCTGTGAAATGAAAGGTAAAGAGGTGCTTTAGTATGATGTACTTTGCCATAATTGAGACAAATTATGACCAGTTGTGGAAATTTACAAAATGTTGGTACCCAATATTTTCATCTGAAACCAAAATTAAAGCCATTGCCTTTTTTATAAAAGTCAATCACATTTGAGACTTGCTTTAGTGGTTTGTGGGGTTTCCCCCCTCTTACATTAATGTGATATTTTAAAGAATAACTTTTGCAGCCTAACACCTTTTACGTTATATTTCAAAGTAACAGCCCTGAATGTTGTTGTTGGTTTTGTTTTTTTTTTTATGGTCAAGAAATAAAACTTTGAAAGCAAAGGTTAACAATGTAGAAATAAATCCTTCCACATCAGCAGCAACTTGAGCAGTAAGTGACCTTCAATCTAGCTTCTATTGACATCAGAGAATTCTTCTAGAGAGCAAGGACAGGGCCTTGTAAGTGCTAGTCTCAAATTCACCTTTTCTGCAAGTATTTATATACTAACACCCAGGGTAAGAAAGTGTTATTGCTTTGAGGATTATAAGATTTTAGAAAGATGTATTTGACAAAGTGTGCAGAGAAGAAATTATAAGTATCTTGGATTTCTTTTTCCTTTTTGCTTTCTCTGTTGTTTTCTTCGTGACAAACTATGAAAGAAGGATTTCAGTTCAATAATTGTATTTGTTCTTAATACCTATTTATTGTATTTCAGACAATTTACTGAACTGGTGCCTCTCCTTGTGTTGTGTACACATTAAAAATAATTCTGTATGAATTGTTGCCTGCTGATATGTTTAAATATAATTATGTTTTCTCTTTGCATTGTCAGCCGAACTAATAAAATTCTTGCTTCACTTTTTAAATGTGAGAATGTACAGTTATTGGCATTAGACATTGCAGAGTTTTTGAGGCAGGAAGCTGTGTTATTACTGAGCACACTTGTTGATAATTCTGTGAGCATGGAGTTCTGACAGACTTTTGAAGTCCTTAAGCCACATATTTCTGAGGATGCAGAGTGATAGCCAAATCAGAGATGGGAGGGGTGCAGTAGTTCACCTATTGCAAAACACCACATATAGCAATCTCAGTGCTCAAATGTTGTAAGTCCAGGAGTTACCTGGGTTTTCAGAATAATAAATTCATTCTTCTTGTACAGCTGTTTTTCTGGGGTTTTTCTGTGGGCAGTGGTGGGAAATCAAACTGGAAGGAGATGAGACTGGGCCAGACCTCCTGTCTAGACCACCTAGTCGCTTGTTCACTAGGCTTAGTACGTAGTGTTGAACTAAGGCACAAATACCACATGGAGCCCATCTTGATTTTAAGGTGTCCAAGGAAGAATTTATTACTTCCCCTGGCAGATTATTTCAAATTTGAAGACACAACCTATTTAAACACTTATCCTAATTCTAACTTAAATGTATCTAGGTTCAACTTCCAAGACTTACTTCTGGATTTACTGCTTTCTAAATTCTGTCATCTTTACCTGGCTTAGTTTCCCTTTTTCGAACTGTATACGATTTCCTCTAGCAAAATTAAAATGGTCACAGCCTAAACACCGATCCAAGCCAATCTGTTGCAACAGCTTTGTTATCGTTCCTCATCACTGTGCTACCTTCAAAGATATTAAATAGCATAAAAGAGATGTCAGTTACCCTAGAACCTGAATAGATGCATCCTCAATCATTGCTGATTTCTTTGTAGATGACTGTTATTCTATCTTTCAGTTCATTCAGTGTTAAGTGAATTTTAAAGGGGAGTTGGATCAAGAAAAAGCTTAGAGGTTATATCATCACTGTCTTGTTCTACACCTACATTAGAAACCCCTGCTGTGGTCATCATGGAACAAGGCTCTATAAACAGCTGAATCTTTTTTTCATTATAAATAGTTAACATGATGTAGCTCTCAGGGTGCTTTCAAATGCCCATTTTGTATGGGAAAAGATAATTTGTAGGTAAACAAAGAATACTGTTAAGAACTTGCCAACGTTAGGCAGCTCTTCCTAATGGAGTAATGGAATTTCTTGGCTGTCAGCAATTCTGTTCAACAAATGAAAAATAGAAAAAGCACCCAACGTAGGAAGAAAATCAAAAGATAATAGTATCTGCTGTTAAAACGTGTTTTATTGTACGTGTCTGTGCTGATTTTTAGATGGGGTCGACTTAATTTTCTTCATAATAGCTAGTGTGGGGCTCTGTTTCGGTTTGTATAATTTTTATGCACTGTGGGAAAGATAAATGAATTGTATATAAGGTGTTACTTAGTTCCTGAAAAATTAAGAATGTTTCAAAGAAAATTGGTTAAAATAGTAAATGCTTCTTTCAAGTTTGTTTCTTCTGTATATTCCAACAAAAACTTAAAGGAAAGCAGAGACTAGTTTTTGTTTTGGGAACTGTCTTGGAAGGGAGGAGAACAGAGAAGTCCTTTTAGATGAGCTAAAACTGGACTTAACTCTAAGGCAAGGACAAGCTTTGTTTGTTTTCCCAAGCTGACTGCAAAAAGTTGATTAAGCTTATGTGGAGGACAAGCAGAATCACTTGTTTAGAGCAGTAAGATATTCCTAGGCTCTGCATGGATAATTTGTAACTAAGGAAGAGATAGTATTAAAGTTCATTGATAAGTTGTAAGAGAGTTCAATAGACATTCTTCACTGACAAAAAAATAAATTAATTGTGTAAGTATTTAATCTATTGGATCAATAAGCATGATAAAGCACCTGGAATAAAATTTGCCATGCTTTTTACTCACAGGCAGAGGATATAGCACTTTTCTTGCTGAGCATCAATTGCTTTAGAGCCAAGAATTTAAAACTTCCTTGAATAAGTACCCAGACTGGCTTTTTGGGAAGGTGTTAAGCAGATACCTACACTTAAACCACAGGGATGGTTCCATATAGTATTTGGATTCTTCTGTGTCCAGTACTTCCAGTTCTTTACCTTGCTGAAACCAAAGACTCAATCCTGCAATTCTTATATTTGAAAATAGAACCACTCATTATGAAATGCTTCTGTCAATGTCAGATCTTGTAGGAAAAAATATTGACGTTGTTTTTTTCTTTTTATGTCAGATTTTACTTTGAAAATATCTGAAGAGTATGTGATATGGTATCAAGATTAAACAAAAACCATAATATGGGGGTTGATCATGCAGGCTATCAACTCTTCAGAAGGGATGGAATCATAGAATCATTTAGGTTGAAAAAGAACCTAAGAGCAGGGAGAGCCCAAAAAAGGCTCGCTTAGGCTGTCATATTTATGGAATGAAGTGGTTGACTTGTAGTCAAATTACATGATATGGAAGACGTACGCATGAGACTCCTTGTATCCACAACTAACTTTATTCCTTGGTAAATGGGCCTTGAGAAAGCCATCTGCTATTGATGTATTAATTGCATGATCAGTGTTCCAAGCTCATGTGCATTAATGCTCACTGTGTCACTCTGCTCCTTTGTGGGTTTTCAGAGAACAGATTGGAAATAGAGAAGCTCTTGGCCCAGTTACGGCTTAGGCCTGTACCTCCTTTAGAGGTAGTTTGGTTAAGGAGTCGAGCGCATCCATCACAGAGAGGAAACGGTCTCAAGTTATGCTAGGGGAGAGTTAGATTGGGTATTAGGAAAGATTTCTTTACTGAAAGGGTTATTAAGCATTGGAACAGGCTACCCAGGGAAGTGGTTGGGTCACCATTCCTGGAGGTATTTAAGACACATGTAGACATGGTGCTTAGGAACATGGTTTAGTGGTGGTTTTGGTAGTGTCAGGTTTACGGTTGGACTAGATGATCTTAAGGGTCTTTTCCAATCTAATTCTAATCCATTTTATCATAGAATTTCCAATTCTATGATAAAAGAAACTGCCTGGTCTGGGAAAGTATTTGGTTTGGATATGCAGAAGGAGACGTTCTTTTCTGTGGTATCAGCACAAACTTGTGTGATTCTTAATGAACTTTAGCATTCAGGTGTTAGGTTTTTTATTTAACTGAAATGTTTCATTACTTCCAAAACTTATTTTTATTACTAACCTTGTTATTGAATGTAATTCATAGAAACTTAGTAAAATCTTCACGAGGGGCTGAAGCTATTTCACGATTCACAGACAGGAAAACATTTAGTAGAGTTCCTTGCTTCAGCATTTGCTATCTGAATACCAATAAGAAAAAGACAACATTTTGTTTTCTCCTTGAACTCTAACTACTGTCTAGATGTGGATCATTTTGATACCAGGATCTTCCTTATTTTAATATATATATATAGAAAGGGGGGCAGCTATTACAATAATAAAAAAAAATAATGTTGTGTTGTTCTGAACTGTGGTTATGTTCCCTGGCATTTCATGATTCAGTAGTTATGGAATAATTTATCTGCAGTGAACTGGCTGACTTGCTGAAGAATGTGACTTACTTGCAGAAGAATGTGTAGAAGGGGGGAGAAATTAGCATATATTGTCACTTCATACAGTGCTAAGCCTGAATTTCAAATAGATGATAGTGGATTCATTCTTTCTTTTTTTTTTTTATCGATATTCATTCCAGGCAGCGATGTCATTGATTGTAAATGATGTCACTCAACAAATCAGGCGGGTGCTTCATTCAGTAAAAGAGCAGTGTAGGAGCCCTGAACATATTATTGAGAAGGGCTTAAATGTTTAGCATACAGCTATTACCAGAACAACATATAGGTCTGGTCATCTGAACATGGCACTGATGAGATGATTAGTCATGTTGTGCAGACCAGATATTTTTATAGCTAAATCAATGACTGCTCAAAGGGGTTGATTTTTTTTT
Organism: Charadrius vociferus; assembly: GCF_000708025.1. Lineage (NCBI taxonomy): Eukaryota > Metazoa > Chordata > Aves > Charadriiformes > Charadriidae > Charadrius > Charadrius vociferus. The sequence goes on from NW_009649308.1 coordinate 2,046,530, forward strand.
TCTTTTTAATATGGGTAGCAGCAGCAGTAAAAGATTATGTTTAGAAACAGTGTTGTCTTTCCCACTGAAATTCATTTATCTGTCCTTCTTTATTTCTTTCCTCAGCAGCTGCTTTACAGTTTAATTTGTCTTGTTTTGTTATTTGCACCCCAATGAGGCAGGGATGCAATGGAAACATGATTTATTGCTGAAGATAAACATGAGCTAAGAAAAGCTTTTAGGCCATCATGAAAGGGAAAACATAGAGATAAAAAGGTTGAGGTACCATTGCCATTATTCATGTTAGGGCAGTAGCTCAAACAAGGTGGTGTACCTCTTGAATTTTTTTATTTTTTTTTTAAACACAAAGTAATAGACAATGCCCTTTCTGAAGAGTTTTTGCTCTAATTGAAATAAGAATGGGTGAGAAAATGGCATAGCCCCATTTTACAGATAAGGAAGTGAGAACAAAGAGAAATCAGTGCTTGATTCAGCGTCTATGAGAGCACGTTTGCTTTTAGAGCAAGTAGTTCCATTTCAATTCACTAGTGTATTCAGTGTGATTTATACCAGCTGAGGATCCAGCCCAAGGAGTTCTTCTTGTATCAGTTTGTCTAGTCCTTGAAGAATAACATCCTCCTTCAGCTGCTTTTTGCTATGCAAATGAAATACTGTAGATTTTAAACATGGAAGTGGGTTTTTATCAGTCTGCCATATGTTTTCCATAGATAACTACATGGTCTAATTGGTTTGATTCAAACTACTGACACCAATATGCAAATCTGGTTGAATGGAGTGTGTTTATACTGCAGCTTCCTTCTGCATCATTGATTGAAATATGACTGCTTAAAATAGATCTGTGTGGAATATTTAAGTAGTTTGCAATTACGCACATTCTGTCTTGTCTATGTCAAGTCCTATGAAGCTAATGAGGAAACCGGTCAACTGCTCTTCCCTAACCTAGCACAATGTATTTTAGAGAATCTTAGTGCTTGCAAGATTTTTAAAATTGAGTTAGAGCAAAAGCAGCTTATTTTGAATAACTGTTTATGTAGCACAGTTAGAAATGTGTATATATGTTTATGTGAGGTTAATGTCATATTATTCTAGATCTGAAGAGATTCTGCTGGATCATAGGCCTTTCTGACACTTTTAAATGTATTAGTTTCTTTTTGTTGTTGTTGTTTTTTTAAATAGTGCATGGCTATGGTCCTGTAACGATTGTCTCCGGCCAGTTTCTTGTCTGTACTCTTAGCCCCTTTCCTTTCTTTCAATGTCCTTCCACAATCTGTTCAGGCTAGATATCAGGTGGGTCATGCCATCATGTCAATTATTGCCATTGGAAGGACTGCCAGTACAATCTTCCACTATTCATTTTTCATTACTGTGAAACATCCCATTTCTGTGCAAGAGTCAAAAATTGTTTATGCTTGCATCTCTGGATAGCTGCAAAAATACATAGGTTCAGTATGTAATCATAAGTGACTACAAAATTTCTAGTCTCACCGGAAGGTGCCTGAATTTAAAATAATTGTTTTGTAGGGAAGCAAAAATATGCATATGTTAAGCAAAATTTGAAATACATTAACTCCATTTTTAGAAGTTTCACTGGCAGGTTTGTGTGATTTGATAACATAACAGCTGCACACTGGTTTCTGACTGTTTTTTATCCAAGAAATAGTAATTATAAACGAGCAAAAGAGATTCTTGTAAACAAGCAAATATAGATTATATTTATCACATTTAGTATTTCACATCATATAACCGTGTTATGCTCTGATGGCAAGTCAGTATCATAATATTCAATAGATTTTTATTAGTGTGAATCATGTATTGATTTCTTGAGTTGGTTATTTTTATTATAGGGAGAAACCCATTGTTGCAAAAATAAGCATCATTCACGTCTCCACCAAATTACAAATTGACAATACAAAAAGTAGTGACTACGCTTGTGGCTGTTGCAGGCCCCTTAAAAACTGCTGGTATTTTTAAGTACCGGTTCTAAAGAGTAAGCTATTGGACAAGAATCTCAACTGCTCTTCCAAAAAAAAAAAAAAAAGAAAAGGAACTTGCATAGTGAAAGAGACAGAGAGACTTAAAAATTTAATTCCTAAGGGTCAGGTAAACAAGGAGTAGATAAAACCAGTCGAGTGAATGTCCAGCAATTTAGGATTGTAGAACCCTATCTAAATATGCTTTATAAAGCTGTCTTCAGTTAGGGGCATGTTTAAGCGCTCCTTTGCATAGCTGCTAAAGATAGCAGGATAGAGGGTCTTCCTAAAATAGGCAAAATAGTGTGATATCGAGGCATGTCTTTTACTGCAGTTTTACAAAGTTGTTTATGTTCTGCTAATCAGAAAGAAAGAAGAAAAGAAGAAAAAAAAAAAGTACCCCCTGGCCTCATGGAAGTCTCTGAGAATGCCACCAGCCTTTTCCAAGGGGACAGGTTTTTATCCTTGCTACTTTCATTCTCCTTTCTTCATGTTTCTGTTACTTGGATCGAGTCATCGGTGAGGAGTATGTTACAGAGCAGGGGCACTGAGGCGGCTGGGACTGTCAGCGTGAAGGAGCTCTGCAGCGTGGGTATTTCGGAGAGTGGAAGTCTCTCTGATACCAACAGCAGACGCAGCCTTCCAGCTGGCGTTCACTGCCGGCCTTGGGGACTATTCCATGAGGTGTGCTGCTTTCTCGGTGGGAGCTCTCAGCTACCTGCATTCAGTGAGGTCCTTCTACGTGCTCTTAACTTGTAGACTGCAACTAGTACTGTTCAGCTGGACTGCTCCTACGCTTCCAGTTGAGAACCTGTAAGTACTCCAATGGAAAAAGAAAATTATATTGAAGATTCCTTGTGACTACACCAGAAGTAGTTTTTAGAAGTGGTGAAAAGGAACAACGAATGACAAATACCATATCAGAAACTGCTGCACTTTGGATAAGGCAAAGCTACTTACTGCATTCAGTACCAAGTTTGGAATTGTTTGCTTATGCAGCTGCTGTGGACCCGCTGGGGTACAGGGTCAGTTAATTAGGGACAGATCTAAGATGAATACTCAGAAAGAGCTCTGTGAAACCTGAGGAGGAGAAATAAAGATGATTCTACAGGAAATAGTGTAACAGCATATTGAATTTAAGAAAACTTGGATAGGCCTGGTACAAAATGCTTTTTGGTTGAAAGAGTTTATAATAAGATTAACATATACAATTTCCCTTAGGACTTTTCCTTAATGACAATGTGCAGCTGTGGCTCAAGATGTTTACAGAAGGAAACACTATTTCCAGGGATATAAATGTCTAGTAAAATTATTCACGCAGAGAAAAAAATAGATTTAAACATACACACATACAGAAAGTTGTATCAACACCAAGTTTTCAATGGATGTTTGGCCTCTAGGGTAAAAAATGATTAGAACTAGTCTTGTGAGTATGTATTCACCTGCTTAATTTTGTTCCTTTAAGTCACTGTATTGAAGTTGCATGTATTGTCCTAAACTACAGCTTTCTGCGGGACAACATCCTGGTTTTAAAGGGATGAGAACCCTACTGATCACTTATACCATCAAGTGGAAAAGACAGTAATATTATGAGACTTCAGATAAAAGACTGATTTCATTACAAAAAGTACCTGTTTGAAAATTTTTAAAAATTGATATTGTGGGAGGAATAAATTGATCTGTGTAATAGTAGGTAAAAGGACAAAAATATTCAGGAATTGTACTTGCTCTTTGGAGACGCATACAGCTTTATGACTGGGCTTTCAGCTTCCTAATTTCTGGACACTGTAAGCTGCTGATTACCACCTACTACTGCAATTAGATCTATTTACACTGGCAAACGGCTAATGTGCAGGCTTGTTGGAGGATCTCAACATGGGTATAAGATAAAAGAAACAAACATCCATAAGAAAAATTGGCATCCTCATGTTACTTTACAGACTCTTGGCACCTCTCACCACTGCAAATTTCTATTGCAGGGACGAGGCACAGTTCTGTAGGAGAACACCCAACAAACTCCTTTAAAGTTTGCTTTTATGAAGCTCCGAATCTCACTCTCAGCAATAATTTTGCCTTGCTTAGTAGCCTTACTGAAGAAATCTACTCCAACTCATGCAATTAGAAGCTTTTTAAAATTGAACAGCACAATATATTGGCAGATGGATTATAAATCTGAGAACAGTTTTGAGATTCAGGATTAACACGTTAAGGTTACGTGCAAAGTAATCCTACAGATAACATCTAAAATCGCTACGTAACTACCATATCAAAGCTTATATGTTTCTTCTTTACTTTATATCACTTTCTATAAATGTCTATGTATTAGAAATAGGGTAAGTTCAGTCCTGAAGAGAAAAATTTGTTTGCTTTAATTTACACTTGTAGAAATGTATCTATATGCATATATATACAATCACGTTTCTGCATTGCCACTTTGTCAGTATGAATGTTCGTATTTCTACTTGTTGAGACTAGTGCTATAAATTGGGTCACAAGGGGTTCAGGCCACCTGACAAACCAGCACATGCAGTTCAATTTGCAAAACTGTATTTAAAACTCTCGAGTTGCAGGCTAAATTACTATATTTTAACTAATTGCAACATGTCCTTATAAATATTTCTATAAAACTCTGAAAGCATATATTTTCTGGGTAAAAATCATTGCATCTTTTCTTTAACTTAGCTGAAAGTGTCCATGCTTAATTAGTACTCTGTCCCTGATTTCTCTTTCCCATTTCAGACTTCATATGCACAACAGACTCTATGTTCTGCTTTTCCTCCCAAAACTGTCTGTGATGGGAGATTGGAAAATTCCTTGCTGGGAGACAGGACTGGGCAGTTGTGATGTAAGACACTGAGGAATGCAAGCAATTTATAGAGAATTACTTGTTAAGGTATTATCTTTAAGGACTTCAGGAAAATGCTCTTGATAAACAAATGAGCCGTAAAAATAGAGCTTTTCTCTGGATTTACTCTTTTTCACCTTGCAAATTTATTCCAAAGATCAGCCTGCTATTGTATAGGATGTCATAGGGAGATAGAAATCAAGGACATTCATAAGTGATAGAACTTGAGCTAGAGAAGAGCATGTCAAGTTTGGAGTTGGTTTCATTTTGTTGTTACTTGGTTGCTGGTCTCAGTGCTCTCTGGAACAAGACCTGGTCCTTTAGATCCAGAAATTCTTCCTAGTCCAAGGAGACTACTTGAAACTGCTTGTGGTGATACATGCTCTGCAGCTTTCAGGATCTCGCATAGAGTGTAGTTGGTTGCGAAGACCCATGCATGAATCTTACCATATGTAAATATTTTGCATTTTTCTCTTTTAGCATACATCGCTGCGGATTAACAGTTAGATATAAAGTTGAAGAAACGATAACATGAGGGACTGAAAATGCAAATTGGAATAATGTTGTGGTTGGTAGGGACACCCTGCTCCAGGAGTATCGGGGATAGATTTTAAAGGTCTGCTTTAGAGGAACAGATGCAGCCGTGGGTTTGCTTCTGAGCAGATGGGACTCTCAGGTACTGCACTTTGAATTACATGATTAAAAACAAGCATCTGGGTGAAATCTGGTTATTTATCTACCCCAGCATTTCTGAACACGAAAATTATTTAAAAAGGCAAAATAAAATGTATAGATTAGGGCCTGGAGAGGCAGTGTACATAGCGATACAAAGAGACTTCTGAACACACTCGAATTCCTGGTATGACTCTGATAAGAAGCAAACCATTAGGGACCAGAATTGTAATTGAATGACTTTTTTTAGCATGGCCAAGGAAAACACTACATAACCACCCTTATAGATTCTTAAACAAAGCCCAGTTCAATGAGTTAATGATTTTCCAATACTTAAAAGAAAGTAAATTAGTGGAGGCACTTCGCCTATCTTGTACAGAAAGACACATAGCAACTGTGTAATGATACTAACTCAGGCAAAAGATGGGAGGTTTTGTTAGGAGTTCTTGATACGCATTAGACTGACCACTGGAAGAAACACTGAACCAGTAAACTGTCTCGCATGGGAAACTAAATAAAGAAAGAATTACTTCTATCATCAGGAAATTTTCCAGCCAAGAAACAAACTTCATTTGCTGTGGAAAAAAAATTAAGACTGTGGGAGAACTTATACCAGTGTGGCACTCCATGTAACAACTTTTTGTTATTATCATATATCAAAGGTACTGGCATAGTATCAAAATTTTTCATACTGCAGGATTGTACAGGGGATTAACATAGAGTTGCTAGCTTCAAAACTTGCAAAGATTTTCACCTTTCAGGAATCAGCTTCATTCTGTTGCTCTGTGCCATGGCAATGAACATATCCATGGCAAGGCAGTAGTTGGGTTTGTTTTTTTGGTAGTTTGGGGGTGGGGGTGAGGGGGGGTGTTTGTCATGAGCTAGTTTGACCTTTCTTAGAAACACAATGATTTTAGCGTGTGAAATCTAGAATACGTGCACACTGGGAGGGCGCACACTGAGAAGCAGGAAGGTTGGCTGCCTATTGTAGGTGTTGTGCAAGTGTTCCAAATATGGTCTGGAGAGTTTTCAGGATATAGGTATGGGAAGCTGACAGATCTGTTTCCATGATTTGTTGAGTTACAAAGTTGTCTCCTCTGCTTGCAAAAAATCCTTGCTCTGCACAAATGAGTAGAAGTGGGAAGACCAAAGAAGCAAACTTGTTTTTTTTAATCATTACGTGGAATAAAAACATCCACTGAATTGAATTACTGGGTGCATTTGAGAGGATTTTAACCAACTGATGACTCAAAACATTGCTGGAACTGATCTACGTGCTTTATTAGATGTAAAATATTAACTATGGAGTTTATTTCTGATTTTGAATGACTAAGGAGAAACTGTTGATTGTTGGATGGGACAAGCTGCATGGGACGGGATGAACTGTCACTGTGTGTCTGGGAGTTACGCATCAAACAGGCTGCTCTTGTCCGCCCTGGTACGGAGCACCGGCCTCTGTCCATCTGTCCGGGTACCTAGCTTGCAAATCGCCAGGAGATGGCAGTCAGTATCGCAATACGGTTCCAGGGGGTTGCAAATGTAATACCTGGGAATGGCAAAAGGCTTCCTCGGTACCTCAGGGAATGAGAAAAAGGTAGAAGGAACTCAGCAAGTCCATCCCTGCAGCAGGGTAAATGGTATTTAAAGGGTTTTGGCTTTTTCAGTGGGAGCTTCTCTGACCTCAGCAGCTCAGCTTACTTAAACTTTCCCATTTTTTCCAAAAAGTAGCCTTTTTGTATTCTTCCATTCTTTGAGTATTGTTAAATACATGGGAAGAGGAGTTGAAATTTAACACACAGTTCTTATTAGAGGCTTTGTTAGAGAAAACATTTCTGATGGGTAAATATAGCAGTGGAGTGTTTAATTTTCCTATTTTGTATAATAACATTTTTAAAAACAAGCAGGAGCCAGAACTATCTATCTCAGCAGAAGGAGGAGGAGGAAAAATGCAATGAGATCTTTCTACGATGTGAAGACTTGGCTCCTTCCTTAGCTCTAGTGCATTCACCTCACGCTACTGTGGGGATCAGATTCAGTCATAGCTGTTACAGCTGACGAATATTTAATTTGCTTTAGCTTCCCTATAGCTGCCTGTGAGTTTGGTTATCTACATCAGCACATCGTTGACAAACAGTACTTGTTGTGACCAGTATTCCTGTGTCTAGAAACACAGTAACATTCTAAAGCCAAAGTAACATTTAATAGAGCCAGTTGTTAATATAACTGGCCACCAAACATTTAAATAAAAAGATCAGGAGTTCATTTCTCGGCCACTGATAACTAAAAGTGAAACCGCTGTCACCAGTTGGTCATACTGTCCGAAAAAACAGTCTCTCAGAGCAATGGGTTACCTGCCGGTAGGTCACTGGCAAACATGGTTTTGTGAGCCTAATCACATTCACAAGTAAATGAATTGATTCACAGGTAAAATCTGTCTCTTTGCCTTTGTATGTCCAGTTTTTCAATATTTTTGGTAGTAGATATGGGAATTAATGTCTCAAGCAACTTTTTATGATTATCATAATGCCTGACCTGAGAAGAACACTGAAAAGAATTAATGTCAGTGAATCAGTAAACAGAAAGTGTTTTCACTTTACAATCATCTTCTTAGCTCATATGAATCTAAGAAGAAAGGAAAAAATAACTTCTTAGCATAAAGTTTCCTTCAGAGTTACCAATATACCTCTCTTTATAACACTATCAGATCAAATGAATATTTCAAAGTAAATTAATTTCATACCTTTTGTGAAAGCAGAAAAGAGTAAAAAAAAAAAAAAAGTCCAAACCCCAAACAATAGAGCTGATAAGCCATGATATCTTTTATCCCAGATTTGCACAGCACTATGAATATCATAGGCAAAATTACTCATAAAATTTTCTGTTTTCCTGGTATAATTATGCTGAATAATTCTTTTTTCCCCGTAATCCTGCACTGATCTGACTAATGAGGGACTTCCCATCATTTCCTTACTTTGTTTGAAATTTCTAATATTGAGGTTTCCTCCCTGCCAACAAATTTTAATTTTCATTTGGAAGGGGCATTTTTGGTTTCCGTATCACTAACTTCCTGTCCACAGAGAAGTGGTTTTCTGGGAACTATGAATTCACAAGATCATGCTATGCTCTCTTGACCCTTCTCCCAAAAGGAGCTGAGTGTCCTGCCCAGTCTGACCCCAGAGTTAATATTCTTAAATTAAACAAATTTCACGTGGCTCTATAAAAGTAAAGATGTTGACTAAATGGGAAAGGAACTAAAAACTCATTTCTTCCACTGATGAAAAAGCAATGAGTTGTTTGTTCATTCTCATCACTGCTGCATAGATATAGACTGATGAATCAAAAAGTTTCAGAGTTACTTTTTTTTTTTCCCTTAGTATTAGAAAGTGGAATTTTTGTTAAATTATCATCTACAAAAATGTTCTAGGGTTTTTGGGATGAGTGAGAAGAGAATTACATCTCGGTTGCACACACAGGAAGGAAACACTGACCACGACAGCTGATATCTGGCTAATAGTCCAGTAGCAACACCAACAAACCCCAGCTTTTATGATAATAGTAACTTTACAGTGAACTGCAAAAGCTTTCCTATTAATGCATGGCATTATGCAAATCAGCTCCCTCTTCTTTGAGCAACTAATGTAGTCTGCTTTGCTGGGAAAGACTGAAAAGACTCCCAAGGCAATGGTAAACATTACTGGAATTATATTACGAATGATCTAGGACTTAAAATTGTGTCTTCTGTGCTCCTGTGAAGTGTTATCTCTGACTATGCTTCAAGCCAGAGCTGCATTAAAGATGCAACAGGGAGATGCAGTAGACTTCAATGAATTCAGTAGGGAAAGTGAATAGGGGACAGAGTTGTCACATCCAGTAATTTAATTGGATAACTCCAAAATTATCAGACAGGAGATACTTCTTCATAACACTTAACTTGCATATGGAATACATTGCCATGGGAAGTCTTAGAAGCCAAAATTATAAATAAATTCAAAGCAAGAGATTAGGCAGATTAGTGGAGAACAGATCATTCAGAAATTGTAAAATAAGGTGGTCCAGGTACAATCTCTGGTTACAGACGTCCCTAAAGTTTAAGTTTGTCAGCTGAGATGTCATCCGAAGTGAAGGACTGCTTTGCTACTGCATCTTTTAATTTGCCCCAACAGCCATTGTGTTAGACACAACACTGAACTAAAACTTTTCTTTTACAGTACAATTCTTGTGCTCTTAAGTGAATATATTTCCATGCTATTCCTATAGTATTCGTTTGTGACATTGAGAAAGCAAAACCGTATTGTGTTGCTATTATAAAATGCATACCAAAAATATGCTATTCAAAGGCAAGTAACTAAACATTTGTGTTTGACACCGATGTGAAGCAGTACTTTGGAAGTTTAATTACACCAGAAATCAAAATATAAATAAATCCATTTCAGTGTTATTCCAACACTTAGGACTTGTTCCAAATATTGACATACTAAGTTTACCAGACTGACACGACCTGTTATGTATGTTAGCTGTGTAATGAAGTTCACTTTACTGTATTTTAAAGCTAAGTAATTCTGTATTGCCTGTAGTTACTATTGAGAATTGAATTGCCTTTTTTGGTCACCTCACTGCATTGACAAAGATCCTCAGAGATACAGTGGTTTCCTGTCTCCCCCGCAGTTTTGGAGACTCATTAATGTTTGCAAAGCTGTTTAAAGGCAAGAAGTGCTGTTTCCATGGTGGTAAATATGGTCAATTAATGCTCGTATTGCATTTATTTTGCTATAAGGTAATATATTTGAATTAGAGATAAGGCATCAAGACATGCTCTTCACCAGTAATGCAATAAGCTGTGGCTTTCAGTTTGGAGAAACCGACCTGCCTTTTCGCATTTGACTATTTCAGTATTAAAACTTCTTAATGTCTTCATAATTTTAATGTGTAGCAGTTTTATATAAAGTTTAATTTTGACCAACAAGAAAATTGCAATGAACTTGGAAAGGAAATATTAACTGAGGCAAAGCTGAAGTCAGTATTTTTCTTTAGGGTCACTGACCCTCTGAACCTAAGTTTAGTGAAACAAGAAGTCAGTGAATATACCGACCGCAACTATACATTCTAATCATCATAGAAAAAGCTAACTGAGATTCTGCCTGCTCACGTAAATGGAGATTGTGTTTTTCTTTTACAAAGTACAAATCTTGAATTTGAACTGTGGGGATCAAAAGGTGCAGGAGGAGGAGGAGGAGGAAGAAGAAAGGAAAGATTTTTCCTGATTCTGCACATGTCCAAACAGTGAAAGCATCGTCTAGTTGCAACAAAGAAAAATAGGCATGTTTTAATTTTAACACTTAGCTACAATACTGCAACTGTAATAACATCAGTAATATGAAAAGAACATAAATTGGCATTAACATTTGCAAAATATCTTAAACTAAAGAGAATCCAGTCTGTCACCTGCCAGTCACAGTGTGAATCCAGTTCATAATGATAGACCATATTCATCCCCACTCACTATGTCATTTTTTTTAATCGTTGTCTTTGTTCTGTCTCAGCATTTGGCTTGTCACATCTTTAAGAAAAATGGTCCAACTGCTTTGCCGCTTGCTCTAAGAAATAAGTTGCTCTCAGCATATGGAGGTTTTCACAAACAATATGCTTTCAGTTTTCTGTGCTTTGGATTTCTCTACAGAAGATTGGTAAAGCTAGTGTGAGATTAACTAAAAATGCTGCTGTCCATATAAACAGAGCCTGCAAAGACTCCTGCTCTGCAGGAGCTTGTTAAGGAGATGGATTTATTGCACATCCTGCTTTAACTGAACTTTCTATACTTAGAGTAGCAAAGAAGTAAGAGCAACTGTACTGAAAGGAATCACTTTATAATGAAGAAACATCATTAGCAAAGCTGGATTTCATATTTGTGCCATAAACACACTGTTTAATTACCTGTTAATCATTTCTTGATCAGTGCACGGACTAACCACTTAATAAGGAGAATATTCGTGGTTTGCCAAAGGATTTCCAATGGTCAAGGCTGTTAAGACTTGGGTCCAGTTCAAAGTATTTCTTTGTTACCCTGGCAATCGCGAACACCACTTTACTGGCTCTTCCTTTGCTTTCTCTTATTCTTCCTACCCATAGATAATCAAGGCAATGTCACAGAATCACAGAATGGTAGAGGTTGGAAGGGACCTTCAGACATCATCCACCCCTGCTACCAAAACAGGTTCACCTAGAGCAGGTTGGACAGGATCGCGTCCAGGTGGGTTTCGAACACCTCCAGGGAAGGAGGTGTTCTGTCACCCTCAAAGTAAAGAAGTTTTTCCTCGTGTTGAGATGGAACTTGCTGAGTTCCGGTTTGTGCCTATTTCCTGTCACTGAGCACCACTGAAAAGAGTCTGTTTTTCTATTTCTGGAAAGGCCACATGGTAGAAAGAGTCTCTAGGTTCCTGTGATTGCTTGCTGGAGGCTCTCTGGTGTGCAAGGTGGAAAGCAGAGGGAATTCCGATTGGCTGCCACTGCCCTGCAGCAGAGTTGATACTGGTGGTAGGCATTGTCCCTAGAAGTTCAGGAATGCAGCACGTTTTCTTTCTCATAAAAACATAACACCAACAGCTACCAAAGGTATGGCTATCCCAGCATCTTATTTCCAATAGTTACTAAAAGCAAATGCCAAGGCAAGAGTGTACGCACAGGACTAACATCTGGTGATACTCTTCCAGCACACTTTACAGAGTGTCTCCAGTGATTTGCTACCTAGGCGCTTCCCAGGTAATGGTTGGTAATGGTTCTGTACCAATGACCCTGGACAGATATTTCTAAAAGCAGGTTCAACTGCTTCTTGGAGGCACAAAAATATTTTGCATCCAAAATAGCCTGAAGAGTTTCACAGTGTAACACTCTGTAAACAAATACCTTCCTCTTACTGAGAGCCTGTCACTCACTGACTTCGTCCAATGCACTTTAGTACTTGTGTTAGAAGTGAGAGTAAATTTTTGCTTTCTGTTACTCTGTAGATGCAACGTACTTGGGTGGTTTTCATTTCTGTTCTTGCTTATGTGAAAAAAGATTTTAAAGAGGAAAAATTATTTTGTTTCTCTGTTTAGGCTCATTTTGCAATCTGTTCACTAATCTATTTCCATCAAAGTAATTAAAAGTATTCTTTAGTATGGATTGCTTTGATTTTTAACTGCTTCTGACATTTCTGATAGTGTGACATACTGCTTTGCTTGAAAAGCATCAGTAACAGTTCTCATTCTCCAAGCTGATATATTTTCTTCATAAATGTCATTTTATTTTTATTTTATTTAATATATCGGCTTTTAATTTGCTTTGGTAGAATTTTTTTTAGCCTTGTTTTGTTGTATATTTCTACCCACAATTTTATTTATTTTCAAATACTATTGTCTGGAAATAATGCTCATAGAGCATAAGTCTGTGTAAGCTTCACACAGCCAAATTTTCTGATAACTTAAATATACTATTTTGTAATTCTAAACAGACACCAACTTTTTCTATTGCAGATTTTAGATGTTTATTTAAGTAGTCACATGAAATTTCATCTTTATTTTTAACAAGACAGAAAAAGAATAGCCTGGAAAACAGATATAGTTCTTAGAACGTTTCTCTTGCAGAGAGTTTTATCTTGAACAATAAGTCTGACATTTCAAGGTATAGTGTGACATCTTTCATACAAGTACGTGAGTAAAGGGCCATGCTTTGCTACCCTTCTGTTGCTTTTTCATTCAACCTTATTAATTTCAAAGGGGCCATTTCTTGTCTAAGTTCCAATCAAAATATGGCTAATGGGAAAGGCTCAAAATTATGAAGAAATCATTCCCCCCCCCCCCCCCATAAGACAGTCAAACTGATAACAATGGACAAGGAGAAGGCTAAAGTACTCAACAACTTTTTTGCCTCAGTCTTCACTGGCAACCTCTCTCCCCACACCTCCACACCTCTTGAGTGGATGGACCGCAACAGTCAAACTGATAACAATGGACAAGGAGAAGGCTAAAGTACTCAACAACTTTTTTGCCTCAGTCTTCACTGGCAACCTCTCTCCCCACACCTCCACACCTCTTGAGTGGATGGACCGCAAGACAGAGATTGGGGAGCAAAGTCCCTCCCACTGTAAGAGAAATCAGGTTCATGACCACCTGAGGAACCCGAACATACATAAATCTATGGGACCTGATGAGATGCATGCCAGAGTCCTGAGGGAATTATGATGTAGGTGCCAAGCCACTCTCCATGATATTTGAAAACTCATGGCAGTCAAGTGAAGTCCCCAGGGATGGAAAAAAGGGAAACATTGCAGCCAGTTTTAAAAAGGGTAGAAAGGAGAACCCTGAGAACTACGGAGCTGTTAACCTCACCTCTATGCCAGGGAAGATCATGGAACAGATCCTCCCAGAAGCTATGCTAAGGCACATGGTGGACAGGGAAGTGATTCAAGATAGCCAGCATGGCTTCACCAAGGGCAAGTCCTGCCTGACCAAGCTAGTGGCCTTCTATGATGGAGAGACTATGTCACGGGACAAGGGAAGAGCTAAGGATTTAATCTAGCTGGACTTCTGTAAGGCCATTGGCACGGTCCCCCACCACATCCTTCTCTCTAAATTGGAGAGATAGGGATTTGATGGGTGGACTGTTTGGTGGATACGGATTTGGTTGGATGGTCGCATCCAGAGGATAGTGGTCAATGGCTCAATGTCCAGATGGAGATCGGTGATGAGTGGTATCCCTCAGTGGTCTGTATTTGGCACCAGTACTGTTTAGTATCTTCATTAATGACATAGACAGTGGGATTGATCACACCCTCAGCAAGTTTGTGGATGACACCAAGCTGAATGGTGTGGCTGACACGCCTGAGGGATGGGATGCTCTCCAGAGGGACGTGGACAAGCTCAAGAATTGGGTCCATGTGAACCTCGTGTGGTTCAACAAGAACAAGTGCAGGGTCCCGCACCTGGGTTGGGGCAATCCCCAGTATCAGTATATGCTGGGAGATAAAGGGATTGAGAGCAGCCCTGCCGAGAAGGGCTTGGGGGTACTGGTGGATGAAAAGCTGGACATGAGCCAGCAATGTGTGCTCACAACCCAGAAGGCCAACCATATCCTGGGCTGCATCAAAAGAAGCATGGCCAGCAGGCTGAGGGAGGTGATTCTGCCCCTCTGCTTCTCTCTGGTCAGACCCTATCTGTAGTACTGTGTCCAGCTCTGGAGCCCTCAGCACAGGAAAGACATGGACATTTTGGAGCGGGTCCAGAGGAAGGTCGCAAAGATAATCAGAGGGAGGGAACACCTCTCCTATGAGGACAGGCTGAGAGAGTTGTGGTTGTTCAGCCTGGAGAAGGGAAGGCTCCAGGGAAGCCTTCTTGTGGCTTTTCAATATTTAAAGAGAGCTTATAAGATGAAGACAGACATCTTAGCAGGGCCTGTTGTGATAGGACAAGGGGTAACGGTTTTAAAATAAAAGAGGGTAAAATCAGACTAGATGTAAGGAAGAAATTTTTTACAATGAAGCACTGGAACAGGTTTCCCAGAGAGGTGGTAGATGCCCCATCCCTGGAAACATTCAAGGTCAGGTTGGACAGGGCTCTGAGCAAACTGATCTAGTTGAAGATGTCCCTGCTTATTGCAGGGGGGGTGGACTAGATGACCTTTAAAGGACCTTCTATGATTCTATGATAAAATGGAGATACAGGCAGATATATTATTTGAAGAAGGTACATTTCTTGTCAACTCAGTGTTCAGTGAATATCTTCACCTTCCTCTAGAAATTCGCAGACAGAAGCCCGACATGAGTTCAACTTCATTACTGAATCAGAGACGAACTGGATTTCCATGGATCTCGTCTGAGAGGAATTCCCCAATGCTTAAAGTTAAACAGATAAAAATAATAACCAGGGTTCAAATTAAACCTATGTTTAAATAAGTCTTTACGTGGCAGGGAACAGAAGGCTTTCTGAGAATGGACTAATTTCCTGTGCTGTGGTTCTGATACCTTTTCCTGGCATTTTTGGTTCCAGTCTACACGAAAGATAGTATCTGATTGGAGGTGTTATGTGAAGGTGAAAATATGAAAGAGAGAGTCCTTCGATTAAAGTAAAGAGTGCCTAAACATTAAATTCTTCAGTTGTGGAACTGAATTTAACAGGAATGACTTGAGGAAAACTCATTGAGGCATGAAGCGAACTGGAAACCAGTTATGGCAAAAGTGAAAGGAGGTTTTCTAATAAAGGGGTGTGACAGGATGACTGACGGTGTTATGAAGTACCTTGCAACCTCCAGGGTATCACTAGGTGGACAGTCTTTTCCATCAACAGCTGGGAAGAACATAATCAATCGGGAGGAGGGGAAGTATTTTCGTGTTGGAACTGAATCACTATATAAAATGGCTGTAGGGAACAAAGAGTGTAATGGCATGTCTGTGTTATAGAAGAGCATCTAGTAAAGCAAGAGTATAACAACCCTCACCCAAAAGCTTTTAAAGTACAAAACCAATCAAGTTAAAAGAATAATATTTCAGCTTTAGTACCCTGGGTCTGCTCTCATTCTTGTTCCAGACAAGATTTATGACTGATTTCAGCCTCCTCGCTTAGTCATTCTCATGAAATATATTGTAAGCCTCATCTCCCCCAGTATAAGTCAGAAGAAGCTCTGTCAGCAGGGCTGCTCAAACGGTAAGCTTAGGTGAGAGAAAAGTTGACTATCACTGAATTTTCGTGTTGAAACATGATGTTGCTCTTCTTCCTCCGTCTTTGACTAAATGGTACTATTTGCTCACTGACTCTGAAGTAGATTCAAAAGGGGGGCACTGATAACACTGGGCTTGCTCTAGCTTTAGGCTTGTGACACTGAGAGCAAAAGTGGGCAGGCATGAACCAAATTTAGGGAGGAAAAGTTCTGCAAAGTCACTTGCAGTGGTAACTAGACATCCTTAGCATACTTCAGAAGAGGCAAAATCCAGTTGGAGTGTAAGAAAGAAAGGTGAGCCATCCAAGTGAGTATGAAATAAAAAATAACCCTTAAGATGCATGTTCAATGTTAGTTTTAGTAGAAAGTTTGAGAACCAATTGTTATTTCAACAACCAGTTCAGCTGAATGAATTCCCTCATCCCTCATAACTCCAACCAAGAGCAGAGTGGGAGTCCGATTGTGCTGTGCAAAACATACCCTTATTTTACTCTCAGATGCACTGTATTCGTAATTTCTTTGAATCTCCTTGTAGAATTGCTATCAGATGGAAAAGACATACAATGCACAGAACACACATATTGAGCCTTTTTTCAGCCCGCAGTCTGAGTTTTTCAAGCATAGAGAATGCATGGGGAAGATGTGTGAGGTGGGTTTTTTTTTTTTTGTGGGGGGGGGGTGGGGGGTAGGAAAGGAAGTCTTGGCAGCCAGAGAACAATGGAGAAGACCTGTTCTTCAGTGTTAGGTTCTGTTTTGGCCATGACAGCTCCAATATACACATTATTTGAGTTCGTAATGCCACGTATGTATTTTTACATAGCAAAAGACCTACTTTGAAGACCTATTTCAGTTCTTACCAGGAACTCAAAATGGTCTGACTGGACTCAGCCTCGCAGATAGTTTGATCTAAATTCATCTGAATCCAACTTTGATCTCATGCCCCATTTCTTTAGCTTTGCTGATCAAAGCAGTGCATTTGGTCTGTGAGTTTAATGTTGCTGATTGCAGTGTTGTAAAGTGGTTTTGTTTCTTTTAAGGAGAATGTTTTTGTCATAGAAGCTGTTAGAAAAACTATAGGAAAACAACGAGCCATTTTAATATAAATAGGCAGGACGATATATTTTCCTTTTGAAAGAGAACTTTGAAATCATTGGCAACACAGAAGCCAGCAAGGTTGTTTTCTTACCAGTGGTATTTACAGTTAAACAGAAAACATTTATTTGAATTTGGAGACTACTAAAATGATAGTAAATAAAAGGTACACTACCAGAGCTGCTGAGTATTTCTGTGACCGGTTAAATGCCAAGATTTCAGTGTTGCATGTCATCCTCTGTGAATCTGTCAGCACTAATAGTGATGTGTGTTTATTTTTTCCAAATGTGCACATTATGTATGATAACCTACAAAAGTACATAATCAAAACAGCTAATTTTATACTCTCATCTGGTCTTAAAAAAAAAAATTTGAGTAACTCATTACCCAAATCTGCTACTTCATCTAGCTCTAAAGGACCTTTTAAGTGTGAAAAGTTGTGTAGACGCTTGACAAATGCCTCAGTTTAGACAGATGATACTGTGATATCTCTTAAAATATAATGCTATTGTATACCATTTGTATGTTTTGTAACACAAGTTACTAGTGTTCCTCCTGGACTCGTGAAATTATATCTGTCTTCTAAATCTCTCAATAACAGAACTGTAAATTCTAAATCATATTTGGAAATATAATTAGTAAGTTTTTAAGGGTTTGACATTTTCCATCTTCTGCTATTTAAATTGACTTTTATATAAAGCAATTAAGGACATCCTTTTTCCATTAAGGAAATTATATTTAACTTCTGTTGTGATAATGTATGTTATATATAGAAGAGAGAAGGTACATGAGCTTCACTTTTTTCCCCCCAAGGTCATTGTAATTGCGGGGGGTGGTGGTGTAATTTTCCAGAATAAATGTATTAATAGGTGGTCCTCTTAGAAAAAAATCAATCAAGACTTCAAGTACAAATATTTCTTTTGACATAATTACTGTCTATTTTACTTTATTAAACAACTATATGCTTTTGAGCGGTTAATAAGCAGTATGGAAATTGCACTTGAAAACCATTACATGAGTACTCTGCTTTCTTAGCTGAGATTATTATTTATTGTTCATGTCTTTCATGACACTTAATGAGGATGGTGGCAGACATAAATATATATATATATTTATATCCATATATGATGGAGCGCTTTTGAAAGTATGTGTGTTAGCCGCTTCATCAGGCATTCAGCTGTTTGGACCAGAGAAGGGTGAGAGTAGCAAAGAGAAGCTGAAAATAAGCCTGCTCATGATGACTGAGTTTCTTGCAAGAATGCTTGAGGAACTACTTTATTTTTTTTCTTATTTCTTCTTTGCTTATATCTGTATCTTTTTAAAAAACTTGGTGTTTACATTTTGCCCATCACTCCAAGGCAAAACACGAACATCAATTCCGTAATGATTACAATTAATTGCAAAAGTTACTGATAGCATAGCCTCCAACTAGGTTTTGCACAACAGTTCAAGCTGGATATTTTGTTCCGCAGCTTAGTCAGAAATGTAAGTGAGAACATAGTTTCTTAAGATTTCTATTCTGTGATTTGCTTCAGGAGAGAAATGGTAAGGAACTTACAATAATGGTTGTTGCTAACAAGAGGTATTTAAAATTTATATATGCCTTTTTAAGTTCAGGTTTTATAAGTATTAACTGATGATTATCAGTTAACTTTAATGACGTTACAAAAATGTAAGTGTAAAATATAAATATAGAGGGCACATGACTGTTTTCCAAATATATCAGGGGTAAATAACATATAAAGCTATGTAAACTAAAGATCAAGGTTATAACAAGAGAAAATAGTCATTAATTGGACACGGATAGATTCAGATTGTAAATTAGAAATGTTCTAATTGTCAGAGGAATAAAGCAGACTTTGCTGGTTTGTTATTTTAATCATATTCTGTGTCTAACATGTAATCTGAAAGTGTTCAACATTGAAACTAGACTGGTCTTGTGGCCTGAACAGCAATTAGTGGTAAGCGTGTTACTTAGGCTTCTGGAATATATCTTTTCATTCAGCTTCATCCATGGGCTCAAAGATTTCTTTGCTATCTGAATCAAAACAGAGTTGGTTCAGTAGATTTAATCTAGAAGTTTGCTCCAAAGCTAAAACACTACAGTAGCTGGTCAGGTGGTCCATCATTGGCTAGGGGATCGATTTTTATTGACCAAAGGTTTTTCCACAGTTTTTGTATCCATCCTCTTACCTAACTTCTGTATTGTGTTATCGTACCATTAAGTAGTACATTCTGTTTCATTAAAGAAAGAATTGTTGTTAGGATGATGCTCTTCTACATCTCTCCTATATCCAGAATACTATTTGTGTAACTAAAAAAGAGGCATCTAAAAGCCATGATTGCATAAACCAAATTTTAATTAAATTTATATTTTTTTTGAGTTGCTAAATTTTATGTAACTCCATAGACACACTAACAGTGTCCATAGCTGACTGTCTGACACATACACAGGAATATTTTTCCCTGTCTCAGTCTGGATTAAAATATTCCAAAGCATTCCTTAATACACAACTGGACAAAGTCCTAAACTACATCATCTGAATTAGGCATTAAGCAGGAGGGGGTTGGCTAGGTGATCTCCTGAGGTACCTTTTAACTTGAATTATTCTAGGATTCTGTGATGATGTATGACTATTGTTATGAGAAAAATGTCTATGTTCCTAATACAGATTGGCCAATTGTTTTCTTTTGGAGTAGTAAGTGAAGATATATATATATATATATAGTAGCTTTTAGACACTGTGACATATTTTGTCTTGGCTGTAAAGTTTGACGGAGCAGCAGTGAAATTAACTTTTGAAGAGCTGAGGTCAGCTTGAACATCTTACCCCTTCACTTGACCTGAAGAGGATCTCTGTATGTTTCCCTAGTGAGCACCCAAGAGGATTAAAAACTATTCTGAGAGAGGAGTTTTGGGATTTTTCCCCATCTTAGAGGATTTTTACTATCTGTTCTTGTTCTCTCAGAATTCACAGAATAACAGTTTCTATCACACTAGGATAATTTTGAAGATGTACTCTCAATGAAATTGTGTCTTATTTACAGTAAAAAAAAATTTGCAAGGGGTCTCATCAGAGATTCTTCTAGATGTTACAGTACTATAATACATTCTGATACTTGGGGGAAGTTTCATGTCCTTGGAAGTAACTTACAAAACTCCTGACATGTCATGTCCTCCTGCCATGCCAACTGTTATAACACATATTTAAGATAAATTTCCATAAGAACATATCTTCATCAGTAGATGAACCTGTGTGTAGTGTGTTGTAGCTCTTTTTAAAGACAAGGTTACCGTTGGTAGGGAAAAACTGTTTGAGTACTGTTCAGTTCATCAGACTTCTATACTAGGTGCGCAAATTTCTACTCCATTAAGGTACATAGCACAACCTCCCTGAGGAAAAAAATATTATGAGCATAATTTGAAATGATCTGTGACTGCCACAGAATCCCAGAGTAGCTTATTCTAATCCCAAATGGCTTATTCAGCATTCTCCTTTAAATGGTTTTGTGGTTTGATAGTGCACTTAGTTATTTTAAAATATTTGCGGACAAGAGCATGTTCTTTGAAGACAGTCAGAAGATAATATTGGATTATCTTCTCGATAATAGTGCCAGTGCCTCAATTATGTTGGTAGATGTTGTTCTTTATTCTTCTTAATTGATCCATTTTTTTCGGCCTCCTACTCAGCCACAGAGACAGATGGAAGGCTGTTTTCTTTTTATGTGATTACACCACCCTTGAGTCTCAATTTTTTTGGAGAGGGCCAGAATACCATTAACAATCTTTAATTTTAGCAATGTTAGGAAGAGTGCATCTACATCGATGCTGCTGGGATTTTATTTGAAGTAAAAGGAATATTTTGTTGAGGTCCCAGTCCTCATCTCTTCTAATAGTAGGATGGTGACATCAACTGTTTCCAGAAGGTAGGCATTAACTTGTTACCACTGATACTGTTTTTAGTAACATGAATCAATTAAATGTATGGAATTCTTTTTTTTCTTTGTAAAAGGGTTTAGATACTTCAGATTTATAATTAACTTTTATCATAGTAGACTTTAATCTTCAAAGTATTTCATAGCAGTGTGCGCTTAAGTTCAGTGAACTCAGTGAAGTGGGACCAGGCTTTTCAGCGTACTGTGTCTGTGAATATATGTACTGATAATTAATTATCAAAATATCTCTGTGAATTAGACAAGTAATTCTGATTCAGTATCGTAAATGCTATTATTTGAGGTCTGTGCTGTTATTTTCAAACTTGTTTGCCTTGGGTCATCATGATGACAAGAAACAATGAAAGTTCATGTGGGGAAAAATGGAGTTTAGCTTAAAACTGGAAAAAGAAAAGATGTTTCTCTTTAAGTACGCAATGTACAACTGGTTTTGAACTCTGATACTGGAAGCTGTTGGGGGCAAAAAAAAAGCAAGATGCAAAAATGTAGATGAAAAATGGGAGTGTTCAGAGTAAACTTAATGCTAAGAAAAATACAACAGCGATAGTAAACCTCCAGCTTCAAACTTTAAAGGCTTTTGTAGATGGATAAATGGAGGAAGATGATCGTTTCATGTCTGGTTGCTTCTCTTTTTTTCTCTAGTGTTGGGTGCTGGTGGAGGTGATGAAGTGGGTAGGTCTTGCCTCAGTCCAGTATGACAGTATTTCTGTTCCTAACCAAAATCTTGGGCAAAGAAATAGGTGGCCTAGTTTCTGAGGAGTGAAATAGTTGCAGTAAAGATTGAGAACCAAGCATAGACAAGCATGTAATGATCTTACTCAGCACAGAACCTAAGCTTGCATCTACCCTTAAGCATCTAAATAGGCCATTTAGCTTTTTACATCTTTTCAGGCTGGCAAATCATCAAGTACTTTGCAGAACTGTTTTGCAAATACCTCAGCAGAAATGTGGTTGTCTGACTTTGGACATGTAAAATTAGGTAGATAATTTAGTCAGACGGTTTTCTTACTGCTACAGTTATAGCAGAGATACAACCTGACTTCCTTCTATTATACATACTAAAGCAGTAGACTACATCCTTGTCTTATGCAAAAGCCATCATTGTGTTTTCCCTGCACATTGTCTGATTAACTGTGCATTAATGGAAGAACATAGTGTAGCAGCAAAATGTATTGGTACAAAATAAAAATGAGAGCCTGCATCTTGAAAAATGCAAAAAACTATTTTAACTTAGCGTCTCATCATTCTTCATGGAGGATGTTCTCTCCTAAATTAACAGCACTCCTGTTCTGACTATACAGAAGAAGAATGAGAGTTATAGATAGGTTTAATTTCATTGAGAGAGAGAGGTGCTGACTTTTTCTGCATTTTACTAGCATGTGGAACACTGGGGAAAACGTGTTTGTTAATTCATTTCAGCAGGGGGAAACTTGCAAAATGTCATGTAGTTTAGATTATCCCTGATACTGTTGTCACTTCTCCCAAGAAGCTACCACAGAAATTTTTCTACAACTGTGTGTAAAAATACTGAAAAAAGGAATTTACCTTCGGTCCAATGGAACTTCAAAATACGTAAACCAAACACGTTCGCAGTGGTGTCATTTGGCCATCATATTCACAGTTCTCCAGAATTTTTTCCTATTTTTTCCCCCTATTGTTGAAAGAGAGAGGCTGCTGTTAATTAAAATCAGTTTTGTTATTGGGTTTGGTCTATAAAATAACCAGTTGAAGTCTCATTTCCTTGGATCATTCAGTCGGTGAAAATGAATTTAATTGTTTTTCCATTTATTTTCCTTTAAAAAGTTTAATAATTCATTGATCTTTTGTATAAGTTTGGTTAAATTCCTTAAGCTTCCAATATAATAAGGTAAAATAAACTATTTGTGACTATTGGACTAACCAAATGAACATTTCAAAATTCTGTGCAATATATATAATAAAGGTTTTCACCCTATTGCCAAATTGAAGTACCAATTATGATTGCCCAACTGTAAGAGAGTTTTTTAGCAATTTAAAGTTGCAGTGTTTTCTATTAATCTTGGTTCAGTGTTATGAAAACATGAAATCAATTAACTTGGGTTTCTGTTTATTGAACAAGACAAGTGAAGGAACGTATTCACTATACGCTGCTTAGCTGAAATACTTATGTTTCAATAGAAAGAGAATAAAAGAATAAAACAGGAGATTTAGTAAAGGAGCAAAATGCTTCCCAGTTTTCCTTATTCTTTCATTTTCAAAGCTCCTCTTTTCAGTGGAACTGGACTTCCATATCATATTGTCAATGAACAAGAAGAGCCTCAAGTGTTCCAGGTAAAGAATAAAAAAAGAAGCCCCCAAATCCCAAGGTCAGATTTAACCTTAATTTTCAAGACTAGAGATAAGTATAAGCCCTTTGTTTTCTGAGCTCTCATTTTAAATATGGTATAAATCAATTATTTAGTGACCTAGCTGACCTGCAGCTAATCACCGTTGTCATTAGTGCAGATTAGAAAATAACCAGGTTGATTACTCTTGCTGGTGTCAGCTGCTAGAAGGAGAGAGTGGGGGTTTTCCTTTTTAAATTGGAGGATGAAATTAGCTTTTCTGAAGTCCATGAAGTTGTTCTATAACATATATACAAAGTGTCATACCTTACTGAAATGAGCTCAAGGTCTAAATGCTGTTGGGAATTGCACAGCCTGCAGTATCTGTGGGTGTGGGAAACTACTGAACTGGGATTGAAGTCTGCATAAATGTCTGTGCTTGACTGTAAATTCCTCTATTGGGTGGAGTGCTGGGGACCATGGGTGCTTTTTTGCTAATGTTTAACTGTATTGAACTAATTAATCTACTTCTTTTTCTGACAAACACGTAGAAATGATCCCAGTTAAGATGGGGGAATCCTCCTCTTGACAAGAACTAGGCCAAGGCTCTACCTTTGCAAAACACTTCATCAATTGTTTGACATTCTTTTCCCTTGCTCCTCTCTTGCAGTTTTAAAAGAAATAATTTAGTGGAGACTGAGAGGGTAGCTTAATATGCCACTTCTCTTATCAGAGGAGAAAGGAGAAAACAATTTGCAAGATGTATTATCAGAAATTCAGGTAGCTATTAAATATATTGAGCAAAGATAAGCAGATAAATAATTTGTGGCAAATTCGCAGGCTGATGGAATGAGCTTCAGATATTGATTTTTATGAAAGTTTCATCAATCCCTGCAAAAAGCATCTTAAATTGTCTCCTCCCTTAAGCACGGGAAGTAAAATCCTGGCCTTGTTACAATCAATACCATGCCTCCTGTTGACTTGTCTGGACCAGAATGTCATACCAAATTCTCGTGAAATGTGAAGTCCGAGTAGTCAAAAAATCCAAGCTTGCAGGGGAGGTTGATAGTGAATAAATGTTTTGCCAGTAGCATCTATGGCTACTTTACTATGGTAGTCAAACTAAGGAGCGTTTTCATAATATATTAAAGAATATCGAAGTTTAAGTAAGATATGAGAGAATTATTTTAATTACCCTGCACATACTCTCACCTAAGTTTATTCATATATTGCTGGATAATATGTTTGACACTATGATTTAATATTTCTCCCACAACAGGGAAAACACTGCAGTAATTAATGCCTTGCCTCATTTGTCAAGATCTAACTCACTTGCATAAGATATCTCTCATCTGAAATGTAATTTTAGAAATTCAAATGTACTTCCTCCTTTTAAAAAGATAAAGGTGTGGAGCATAATAAGACATTCTGCTAATATTCTGCACGTTAAAGATAATTTATTGTATGGGAATGGTTATTGCAGACTTTATTGTTAGACAGAGACTAAAAATAATCTCTCATTTTTCCTTAACATTAATGAGTAGTTTATACACATGTTCCTCTGCATCAACATCTGGCACATGAGCATACTTGTGTGTTTGATTCTGATGGACAAGGTTTATCAATCTATAGTTATCAACCTTATTAATTGCCAGTGGCAAGATTGATATGCATGTTTTTTCTAGAGACGTGCCTGGTAAAGAGAGGATACAAGAGTATGCTAGAGAAAACAAATGGACTTTTCAAAGTTATTCTGATCTGAGTCCCAATAACAGACTTACAAAGCTCCCAGTGGCTTCAGACTGAGTCTGATCGCCAGCATAATTTGCTATTGAATGTGTGTTTAATTAAGCATTCATTGGACTACAGATGAGAATGAAAGATTAAGAAGGAAAAACTGAGTTTATAAGCTGCTAGTGCACTCAGCTGGGACCTAGGAGAGACAAGTCCAAGAAATGATTTATTTGCAGCACCATAATAACTTAAGCAGGAGACAGTGAGAGAAACCCAGTCCAGACTACCTCATAGCTTCACGGTCAGGCGATAACCACGGTTTGCATGAAATCTTGTTGTAAGCCTCTGCTTCCAGCCAGGCAGGATGGAAACACAGAACATATCTTCACCTTCAGAGTAAACAGGGAACAGACATACAGTGCATTTCTTCTTGTCTTGGTTGTCTGGGATCAGTCCTGATCCAATCGATACCTATGAGACCACATAATTTAGGAAGGAGGTGCTGATTTGGGAATAGCCCGGTGACTATAAGTAAGAGATGAGTTAAAGAGCTCTATAGTGTGAAGATATGGGTGGTTTTTTGTGTGCTGGTTAGGGAAGACAAAATCAGGCAGACAAATGCAAGCAGAAATACATAATCACTGGATATAAACAACTACAATTGCGTAATGTGTTTGTCAGAAACATTTAGTGCTTTTTGAGCTTGGAGTTCACGGGTGGTGGGCTGAAAAAAGGTGGTGAATGGAGCTCCTTTAGGTAATAGATACTCCATATAATGTGAATACAAGTCAAGGAAACTAGGCTGGGTCAATCCTGTAGCAAAAAAGTAGAAGGGAAGAGCTCTAGCTCATCATTGAAAAGTCATATTTTACAAAACTTTTAGGGCATAATTCTTAAATAAGAGCAACAATTCTCTTTCTTGTTTAATATGTATAATTGATACCATCATGAAGGAAATTAATGTTTAAATTCTGTCCCTAATTACACCAAAGTATTCCCAATTGTTTTCTGTGTGTAGAAGCAGCAGTTATCTAGCAACAGAAGGCCTCAAATAAATTTGAGAATTTATTTATGTATGTGTGTTTATACACATCCATGCATGAAGCTTTTACTGTTTTGCTTAGCCAGGACAATCTGATTTTGGTTTCTTTTTCTTTCCTTTTCCTTTTCCTTTTCCTTTTCCTTTTCCTTTTCCTTTTCCTTTTCCTTTTCCTTTCCCTTTCCCTTTCCCTTTCCCTTTCCCTTTCCCTTTCCCTTTATAATAAGGTGCAGGTTTAGATTTTATCACATTTTATAACTGAAATTTTCCCTAATGTCTTTTTTTCTTTCCTTACTGAAAGATCAATAACAGACAGTGGTGGTTTAGGTTATTCACAGCTGTCTTTTGTTTGTTCATAGCTTATTAATTTGCCTCACATCACAATATAGAGAAATCTAGCTGTCAGTGACCTGTAATAGGGAAAAAGTAGTCAAATAAAGCTTTAGAAATCTTTGTAGTCCCATACTCCATCTAACATTTGAGGTTAAAGTGACATTTGGGACTAAAACCTTTCTTTTTCTTTTTTTTTTTTTTTTTTCCCAAGGATCCCTTAGAGATACTGGCATACAAGGTAGATGATGTGCTAGAAAAATCCCATCATAAAGTTTTAACTTTTTGACAGTACCTTTAGAACAAAGCTTCTCTTCCTTACTGAAATAAATTTATTCACAAAAATTAGACATCTTCAATTTGCAAATTGGAAAAATAAGATGATTTGTTTTCTAATTGATTTTTTAAATGAGCAAGATGTCTATAAGACAGTTATCTCTTCCCCAAAAAGATTTGCCTTCTGAATATTTGAATTCTTCATTGTTAGGTAGATGGCTAGTCACCTTAATCACATACCATGTTGGACTAAAAAATATGCACAAAGCACTTTATAGAAATAAGTAAACCCTGATTTTCTAAGCACTTCCTCATGATAGTAATCTCAAGGAATCTAGATATGATTTTTGCAAGATCAGAGTCATGAGCTGGGAGAGAAGATTTTATATCAGCAAAATTATATTAGCCCGTGTATCTGAAGACACTAAGTTTCTATAAATATTTATAAAAAGAGACTTGAGTGGTGAGACAGACAGTGTGATACATGTTTCTAATTTATTAAAGATACAAGTTTGCAAATCTGGAGGCTCAATACAGTTCAAATAATACTGAATGCACAGGATATCCACAATCTTTGCTGTCATTCAAAGAACTGAGACACGAAATGACCTTTTACTGTAGAATTTCTCGAAGTTGTCTGATGGAAACCTCACCTCTGGGATTTCAGGAGTCAAGAGCCAGGCCTGGGGTCGCAGTTGCCAATCTGACTACTGTGACTGAATTTCTGGCTGACTGGTGACGGGATTCACAGTGCAGGCACCTCACTCAGGGCTGCAGCCTCTTGCAAGGAACAGGCGGTCTTTGGTTTGGGCTAATGCAAAGGAATTTGAGTGTTTTGATTACAACAAAGCGACAGCTTCTGTGAATCGTGTGTACATGGGGACGTGCCATCCTCATGAGAAGTCAGGCAGTGCCAGTGTGTGAGACTCAGGCTCACCAGGTTGCGTATCCGCACCGAGCGCATCCAAGGCAAAGCGGGTAACAACCTCTGAAGGAAACAGTTCAAAAGCAAGTGAATGCCATGAATCACTTCTGTTAAACCGCAGCTGGTCTCTCAATATCGACGTTTCTCTCCCTCGGTCTGACTCTGTGCATATGTGCACGCATGCGCGCGTTTGCAGAAAGGCTTGGGGTGGGAGCCAGTGCTATAATTACCGTTCTGTTCAGTGTGGTACTGCTTGTTTTCCCAATGTACAACAGCGGATGTGGGCCTGCTGATGTAATAAATGGGTACAAAAGGTTAATTCCTGTTCAGCATATGGGGAGAAATTTTAGATAGGAGGAGGGTGCAGCCCCTTTGCCAAAAATCTGATTCATGCAAGAAAAGGGGGGAGGAGGGATAGAGGAGAGAAAGGCTGCTGTTATTCTTTAACAAAAGACACTAGAGGCACAATCAGTAGATTCTGTCTTGACTGGAATTACATTGTTTTGAGCACATAATTGTTGGAAAAATTTGTCTGGAAGCAGCTAATGCTTGCTTTTGCTTTCCCAGAGCATCTGTAGTTAGTTGTGTTTCATGCTAGCAGTCTTAACCTTTTAAAAACCTGACAGCCTCACTCTATGCTGATAAAATAAAGCAATTAAATAGGAAAGTCTGAAAAGAGCTTGATTTTTATTTATTAGTGTAATTTTTTTGGTCAGTTCTTAAATGACTGATGTTTTGACAGGTTGTATTATGCAGCTCCTCCTCAGGTTTCAGTGAGTTCGGTGATATTTGAGTTTAGCTCATACCTAAATCCCAGAACCTTTTATAGTTTTCACTGGCTGATTTAGTTCTGTCTGTGCTGGGGATGGAAAGGCATGAGATTCCTAACACACACAGCATCTCAGGCTTATCGCTTAAATTCATAGAATGAAATACAGAGGATAAGACAAGTGCCAGGAAAATTTCCTGTACAGCTCTGAAATGGTTCCTTTGTCTTACTGAATTCTTCTTTTCACATGAAAATATGATCTGTTTCAATGAAAATCAATATATTTACCCCTGATTACACCAGTATCAATTAAGATGCTAACCCAGAAAGGAGAGTCAAGCTTCCATTGCAGTAAAGGAGCAAGAGCAGCGATCAACTGAGAGGCAGAAAAGAAAACTGCTGTTGCACAGTATGGCTCAGCAAAGACCATCTTATAAAAAAAAGAAACTGAGGACCGAAATTCAACAACAAAAAAATAAATCTAGCAAATAGCACTAAGGTCAGAGATAAATATAGCCATCAGGGGAGGGAGAAGGAAAGTGGGGAAGAAACAATAGAAAACCTTAGCAGAAGTGCAGCTGCAAATTGAAGTGACTAAGGAACATGAAAGAAGAAGAGGCGGGGTAGTTGGATCCCTCAGGGGTAGGTGACTTAGCAATTGCATGAGCAGATACAGCCAGCTCTGTAGGACACAGCATTTGGTTGTCATTCAAGAGGAAATGCTATTTAATTCAAAATGCAAAGAACAACAGAAAGAAACAGTTCAGGAAAGTTAGTCTGGGAAGATTAAAATGAAAATTTCAGTCCAAGTGACTGCAGTGCTAACTATGTTAGCTATCTATTGCAGTACTTTGCATTTTCATCTGGTTTTTAGGTGTGATGGGAAGACATCACATGATGATCTTATCAAAAGATATGAAAGGCAATATTTTTCAGAAGTGTCTTCGTCCTATTTCAGAAGCTGATTCGACTTAGCTTGGACAATGGAAAAATCAAATATCTTGTAGAGCAGTCACAGAGGTGCTCTTTTATCACGGGAAGTGCGGAGGGAGAGAAAGAGAGAGTAGAGAAGACTCACCCAGAAGGATGAGCCCTCCACTACCTCCTTTCATTAATCATAGAGGGAATCTAGGAATCCCATAACCCAGATACTTTTATGCTGGTAAATTCAGGGGAAATAAGCCACTTTCATTGGGCACTTCAGAGACAACATTTTGTTGTCACATGTTAGCGTGCCGCTGGCTGAAAGGTACTTCTGATACCTCTATCCAAGATCAGTAAGAAGCAGTACTGGAAACTATCAGACCTCGTATTATTTGAACTATCTGTTCTGCAGACAATATTGACATTTCAGCAACTGGGAGGGGAAAATCAATTTCTAAATGGAAATAATAAAAGAAATCCTTTTGGAAATAGTGAAATATAATGTTCTTCTATTCATAAAATCTAAATGGTTAGTGATGCTGATTGACCCAAGGTGTTTCATTTAAATTAATCTTAGCAATAAGCTGCCTTCCTATGTAGTTCGATGCACCGTTATCATATTACTATTAACACTTAATGAAAATGTAGATCTAGTCACTGTTTTTCCTTCTGATCTAACGGGATCCTGTTTCTTTTAATGCATCTGAGATACATAATCTCATGAAGCACAGCAGAGCTTGGTTGCTAGAAAAATGGTGCAGTGCTTCATGAAAAGTGTCTTCTGAACAATCTGGCAAGCTAAAAAAGGGGAACGGAATTTCTGTACGTACTAGGAGGTACAGCATAACAAAATGATTTTTGATACTTGGTTAATCTGACTGAAGTGAGATATTTTCAGGCAGTTAGTCAAAATATGCTAATCAATGAGATTCCCAAGGAAATAATACGTTTTTATTCATCTTCAGTGGACAATCAACATCTTCCCAGAGAATTTTTCTTCCTTCAGAAATTGAATTTTATGTCAGAAAATCATTATGATAGCAGATTCCCAACTCATTTTACTTAGATACTGATAGGATCTGCGAAATGTTCCTAGAACTGCTTCATAACTGTCTTAAAATTTATGACCCCTGTTCTTCCTTTGGAAACAGAATATGTTGAATGCTTCACCTATTATGGTAAGAACAGCATGGCCAACAAATAAATATATTATCCACTTTTTTATCAGTCAAAGATTTAAGTAAACTTATGTTTATTTTCACCTTTTGATCATCTGTCAGTTTTCTGGGATAATAATTCTTTTTGGTTGGCTTAAGACAAGTTAAATTTGCACAAAGTGAATTTGGCTGAACCTCGGTTGTATATGCCAGATGACATTTTAATGTATTTGTCTTTATTGGGGGGTGAATTTTGTGGAATCTTTGTGTTGTACATCCAGACATCCTTAATACTGACCAAGATAGTATTGGCTGGATTGGTGGGCATCACAGAAAACAGATCATCAGGAAATTTATAGATCAGAAACTGGAGACAGATATAGTAAACGCCTCAGAAGAATGGTAGATAAATTAGTTCAGAGGAGGAGCAGCATGCTTTAGAACCCAAAATGGTATTTTTTTAGGAAGCTGTTAAATGCTGTCATAATTTACCCGGTTTCTCACGTGATATTTTAGACACTAATTGCTGTCCAAATGCCTGAGTTTTATGAGTCAGTTGTCATGGACAATGCCTATTACACTGAGTAAACACACCAGGTAGTGACAAGAAGGAATTACCATGTAAAGCTGTGAACCACGTAAAACTGGCTGTTTGGAGAGTGATGATTTATTTTTCTTGCCATTGCTTATTTTGGCGTGTGTGGGGTGTGAGATTAGGACAAGACAGGGCAGTTAAAAACTACCTGTTGGTTACACATTATCTGAGAATTACTTTGGGACATTAGAACTTGAGAATGTCCTAGAAAATATCTGTTATTTTCTCCCATAGTCTCTGATATTGTGTGTGGTGCCTGTGACAACAGCCAGAAGCTGTAAAGGCAGGACTGTGGTGCTTGGTGGAAGCTGTCATTCTGCTGAAGTTCCCCCACCTCTCCCCAGAACAGAATAGGCTGCAAACAGCAAATTACAGCTCCTGTGAGGAACCAGAAATCCCTTTTACTTTTCCCTCTTCTGGTAGACTTTCCTGGTTTGGGCCTATACATTTCCCCAAAAGCAATATCTTAAGGTTGGTTTGTTTGTTTTTCCAGAAAATTTATTTAATTTTCAAAACCATTTAGTTAAAAAAAAAAAAAGCCTTTGTCCTACCGACAGAAAACACTTCAGTTTGAAATTTTAGACTTTATGTAATTATGTGTGTGTTTCTTAAGCACGCTGTGTTTCATGAACAAGGAGGTTTCCCTGTTTTTCAAAACTGAAGATCACACATGAAAGGTCTTTTCTGCATACACAATAAAAACAAAGCATTACTATATCACATATTACTAAGGCTATAAAGAATTTTTATTTTTATCTCTCATTAAGTATCATAAAAAGTCTACCTAAAGTTGTTCTCTTAGTTCTGAGTTTACTCTGAAGTATTTAGAAATAGTTTTCAGTGCCGCTTTGCCTACTTCAGCACCACGTAGATTTTCAAGTGTAAGGGAATAAACCTAGAAATAAGTCTTTTCGCAACAGGCGATCTTTCTGATGTTCAGGAAGTCTATCTTAGCTTTCTTTCTCCTTGCTATCCCAGCCAGTCTTCACATTAGCTGAGATATATTTGCTTTGTAATTGAATTTCAGTTTAATGTATTACTGGAAATTACTTTAAAAAAAAAAAAATTGTAAGGGAAGGGCCCTCAGTACCATTTTCCCAATTTGAAAAATAACTTCCCCTGCATATACACCATCCAGATTTATTAGCTCTGTCTTTCTAACACAGAACACAAGCTGCTGGCAAAAAAAATATAACTGATAGTTAACCTCTTGGGCTAGAAAAAAGGTTCAGCTTTCACTCTCTTTTGAGTTTGTTTTCTTTTCTGCTTGTGGCAAAACAGTTGAAAATGAGAAAATGTAAGGAATGTGCTTTCTTCATGTAGAGGTGCACAACAGTTGATGCTAGCTGGGATTTTGGTAGTAATAAATGGTATCTGGAATACAACCATGTTCAATAGTCCCTGTTCCTTCTATTCTGGGTACAGGTGGATGCAGTTTCTTATTCTTTCTAAATGCCATCACTTTCTAGCTGGCTTTGAAATATCAGACTTATTTTCATCCTGGAGTCATTGAAATATCATTTGTGGAACAGGATTTAAAATCTGCAATCATACTATTGACGGCAATGCCAGTTAGGCACTGTCTTGTTTTTGCTTCTCATGTGACGCATCTATGCACTTAATATTTACATGTTAGTCTGAAAAGCTTTTTCTATGTAGGCAAATTTACTTTTTTTTTTTTTTTTTTAATAGGAGCAAATCATATTCCTCTGATATCTGTTTCCATGCCAGGTCATTTCCATTTAGGGGGGAAAAAAAAAAAAAAAAAAAAAAGAAAGCAATAATCCCTAAGCAACTAAGCAACTCTGATACTCTTATTCATACAGAAGGCTACTTTTGAAATTTCTGGTGAATGGGGAAAGCCCACATTAATATCTCTGTGCTATGTTCCAGCATGCAGAGATATCTAAGCTGTGAAGTCAGCAAATAGTTTTTAGGAAGGAGAAATGCATTCCCTGATTAAGAAATAACTGAAAATACAGCTCAGGGAAAAAGTGAGTAGTCGGACAAAAAGATGCTTTTGTCCCCCTATAAAATGAGTCTGCAGTTTATATGTGAGTTCTATTTTGTGAAAAATATGGATTATTTTTTTTTGTGCAGCTTCTGCATGATTCATTACTGTATTGCATTTCAATGAAACTGTCTGGAGGAGAGCCATTGCTGCGTTTCTATTCTTGAGGTTTACATTAGGCACGTTCTCCTAAGACATACCTAGTACAATTGAGGGCACAGATGAATAAATTCCAACCTGTGGCTCTTGAGGCAAGAAAGTGTTACTTTATTTTGGCCAGAGTTAGCAATGGTTCAAGTATGAGAATGAGATTTTCTTTATAGGGGATGAATCTACAGTACAGATTTTTCACTTTGATCCTTATTAAAGTAAACCATGAATGTATGCAAATTTTCAGATTAATTTAGGTATGACAATCAAAAATTTTTCAATATCTAAACAGGAACTTAAGGCACCCAATAATACATCTCATGGGGTGAAGCAGAACAAGGGAAATTTGGAGGCAGTTGATGACTAACTAATAGATAAATATATTTCCTTTTTCTTGCAAGTTAAGACAAAAAGCTGAAAAAAGTTCTCATCATGCTGGAAGCTGAAAGTAACTTTGCCTGCTCACACAATGAATAAAGACCAAGATGCTGTGGAGAAAAGTAAAATACTCCACGTAACTGGCTAGTGGAGGTTTATATCCTTCTTTAAAAGAGGGCCTGAGAGGTGATTTTGCTTGCCCTGGGCTTCCTTAAACTCTGTGAATACATTACTCTTTGTGTATCTTTGTGGACCATATTCCGTGAAGGAAAACTTCATCACAAGATCACTAAACACTGAAGAAGAAAATTTAGGATAGTGGTAACATCTTCAAAACAGTTTAAAGAACAAGCTAAACAAGCACTTGGGAAGAATTGATGTGTATATAGTTGACCTGATCGGGAACAGTGTGCTGGAGGAGATGCAGCTTGAGTTTCATGTAGTACTACTGAGCTAAGCAGGACTGAGAAATATCCATCCTGGATGCTGCAACTCATTCACCTGAGCTGCTAACCTGTTCAAAGGGCCCCAGGAAGGCTTTTGGTCCATGCCGGATGAAAACCTTCAAATGGTTTCCTTGTGATTAAATTCCTGAATCTATATTCCATCCAACTATACATATCATGATGTATGGACCCTATGTTTGATGTAATTTGAGTTAGAGGTAAAGGAAACCTGTTTTACAATAAAGTTCCTGCCATATACTGTCAGTGTGGAGTGTAAGGAACACAGAGGTATTTGCATCATCTAATCCAGATTCTGGTATATTGTAGATGATTTAAATTGATCCAGTTAAAACAATGATTAATACCTGAGTGATGATTTTAGATTCAAGCAAGTTGCAAGAATCCACTGCTTCCTTTATCCCTCACTGTTCCAAATCAAAACAAAACAGCTTTGTGCTTGAATTCAAACTGAAATTTTTCTGGCTTCAGCTTCTAGTCAGTGGTTCTAATTATACTTTTCCCTGAGATTAAGGACCCTATAAAGCCTGTATTTGCTCCCAATCTAACAACGGCACAGCTCTTTTGATAAAGCAAACAGGTTGGGCATCTTGCTGTATTTTTCCACTCATTAAAGAATGTTGCTGGATTTTCTTGGTTTTTTCTTTCTTTTTGGTTTTTTTTTTTTTCCCCTCTAATGCAAGAGAGATGATTTAGACAGACATTTGTTAATTATTTTGCTGGGGGAGCCTGTTGTTTGATGATTTGTTTAAATAATGTTTTAAGTCTCACATAACTTTCTTGGAGAAAAGAGAAATGCAAAAGCTGCACATCATAGAGATCAGAGCTATGCGGAAGCTGAATGTCCAGTGGAAAATTTGGTATTTCTTATTATTGCTTTACTTGAAAGTTCTTAATCAGAATGAAAGGCCAGGAACAGCCAATATTTTTGTTGCCAAATTCCCGTATCCCATTTTTTCCCTCACCTGTCAAATGCAAAAGAAAATAAAAAGAAAATCTAAGGATATTATCAGAAGCTCAGTGGAGATGACAAATGAGGAAAATCTGCCTGTTTGGCAGCATAGGTGAATTCGATCTGGTTTTAATAAGTTCTCAGTGAGACCTTGTAGTGGAACATCGTCCTGCTTAAGACCTGGACTTCATAGTGAAAGCTCCTCTTTCATTTCCTTGGGTATAGGATCCATTATCTACTCTAGAGAGAGTTATTGAGCATGGAAGTCAGATGATTTGAATTGTATTTCCCATTCAGCTACAGTATGTCCTGCACAAGTCACTTTTACTCTCTTTAACAGTTTTGCGAACAGAAGATGCGATGAATAATTCCCAAGGTTGAGCTCAACTCCATTCATTACTAAAATAACTAAAAGACAAGTAAAATTAAGTCTGCTGACCAGACGAAGATCCCATTTCTCTGATGATAGATTAAAAAACAAATAAAAGAAATGGCAGAATAAAACCAGAATATATCAGCAAGTTTTGAAAGGAATGATGAGAGAGATGATGAATAATCTTCATATATTCAGAACTGTACAATTAATCATATCTAATTACCTAATAAAATTTGCCTGATATTCCTTCCGCCTGCAAAACTTCTTATGGAGTCAGAAACTGTGTGAGTGCTATTTAGATATATGCTATATTGTCAACTCTGCTTATACTGTCATTACTGAAATCACTGGCCTACAGTAATCTTTAAAACACCATTAATCTTATATTCTGTATTATTGCAGCACTTGTGGACTCCTTAAGTTGATGGCAAATCTCCAAATAATATCAGTGAGGCCAAGATTTTACTGTTTAGATATTTTATATAAGGGTACTATTCTATAGGTGCACTACTATGTAAAAGGAACTCAATATGTGTTGCATTTTATCCTTTTGGCCTGTTAATAGAATGGAAATAGCAATTGGCTTAGAAAATTTAAAGCAAGTCCAAGCTAAAGGCTCAAGGTCAACCTGAGATCTGGTCAGTTAAAAAGTTTAAAAGTGGTTTCAAACACTACATCTGCTTTTGATTCTCCTGCCACTTTGTAGCTTTATAAATGTCTTTCTCCAAAAAGTTGCTTCTCTTTTCTAGAGCTGTTACAGAGAGCTGCAGAAGCTGGGAGAGTCGATCTCCTTGGGAAAGAGCCTTGGGGAACTACTGAGGCTGCCTCAACAATAGCAGACAGGAAGAGAACAGACTGAAGTGTAATTTTTTTTTTGTGTTCTTACAGTATTCTTTTAAATAAAATCTATCTCCAAGTAGAACATCCCATTGGAGAAGAATATGATTAAATCTCTCTTCTTCTACCATGTGTTGCTAAGAATCCAGAGGTTTTATAGTTACCTGGTAGCTGAAAAATCAATAGGTCAGTGGATTTAACTGGCCTCTACTGGATGGAAAAATATATGTGGCTTCCTCAGTATCACTGTCCTTTTAGGAAAGAACAGAACGTGTCAATTTTAAAAAAATGTGTTTTCTTAGAACAAGTTTAGAAAGAGGAATAGCCAAGTAATAAAAACAAGAAAATGGAGAGGTAAGAGAGGAAAAACCCAAGCATCCTACTAATACTTGAAGCTGGGGAGAACATTTGAAAGCTATTTTTAGTTGTTTTGCTAAAGTACCCATTGAAATATTTTTATTTCCTCCATCTCTGGCTTCAGAAAAGGGTTTTGCAATAGTAAAGGCATCCTTCTCCTAGCAACCAATGATATGCCTATTAAAGCAGCTGTATCTATGTTTTCATTCTTTTTTTTTTTCTTGTCTTATCAGCAACAGTTTTTGTATTTCCCCTCGCCCATTTCCTAAATATAATTATAAAAGATGGAAATCTTTGTGCAACCCGGACTTATTGCTACTACATAGGTTATAATTGTAACCTGAAGTAATCTGCTTTTGCAGGAAAACACTGTTAACCTGGCATAACAGCCCATGCTTAGGGTCATTACATTGTATTCTTGGAAACAGTGCAAATTCTAACCTTTCTTGCATGTATCCTAGTGTAATAGTGTTAAGGCAATTGTCCAAGTCCTCAAAACGTTTTACATAAAATTAAGAAAGAGAGTAAAGGATCCTTGTTTGTGTTTATGAATGCACCATGGAGCTGTGTAAATGTTTGTGCTTTAAGAGATGTACGTGTAGCATGGATAAAACTGGGTTAAAAACCTTCCTTACATTGGAGTTGATACACAGAAATCTCTGTGTGGTTGTGATACACTGTTAGTGCAAGAACTTACATTTGTACAGGAAAGCAAGTATCAGTACTATTACGAAGGAAGCACAAGTTGTGGATATTACAAAATTGGATTGGATCCCAATCACATTGGGATACCTACCATAAATTTTGGATTTATCGCCTGGATTCTTCCTACTTAATTGTAGTTTCCAACTGAAGCACCTGAAGTGCTCACCGTAGGCTGTGTGCGCAGAGAGGGGGCAGCTGCAGAGGACAATTCATATCAGGCAGGGTTTGGAACGCAATCTGGAGCATCACTCCTTCCCACAAAGCAGTAGAGGGAGCTGAGAGTGATAAGGCCTCTGTTTTAGGCAGGCGAGCTAGATGGCCAAAGCTGGACGAAGAGCAAGTAGAGTGAAGCCCCATATTGGATTTTATCATCAATAATCTTTGTCAGAGCAATTCAGAGAACTGCTTGATCTCTTCTTTATGATTAATGTTCTTTATGATTAATGATACCTTCCCCAGCCCAGCACTATGCAAGTGGATGTTTGTTACTCCCTGCAAAACGTGGATGGGTGTAGGGTTTAAATTCCCACAACCATTGCAACTAACCAAACGTTGCTGTCCTATTTTATATGTGAGGAAATTGCAGTACAGAAAAAAAATTAACTAACTTGCCTAAAAGGTACCCTATGGCTCAACAGATTAAGCATTAATGTAGGATTTTGTTGAGTATAATTCTGCTCTAGGATCTCTGTTTGTTCATTTGCTTTGTTTGGCATAGGTTTGAAGTTTTGCTGCTCTTTTCCTCAGTTTTGCTAAAAGCAGTTTTTATGTTACCTCTGATTCAGAATGCTTGAGGGTGGCTTTAAAATTCTGGTGAGTTGGAATAGGAAAATCTTCTGTATATTGAATCAGGTCATTTCAAAGCCAGAAAAGCTGCTTTAGTCAGTGAACAAGTGCTTATAGCACCTCTTCCATCATCTCCGCCAGCCAGTCCGATTTAACTCATTCAGTGTCCTGAAGTTATCGGGAAAGTCTTGAGTAAGAAGCATTTCACTTGATGTGTCACTACTCCATTGCCTCTGACTTGCTGGCCACAAGCCTTGAAATATCTTATTATTCTTAATCTAAGCTATAATTTTAATTAAACCGTCAAAATTTAGTGGGGCAGTTAACACATTTTTCATTCAATGTTTTAACTATATCTACATTATGGCAACATAATCAAACTGAATAGTACACCCGTTCTGCCAATTTCTGAATTTTTCCAAGAAATTGTTACTGATCACCATTTGGATTGGCACAGTAGGATTGACCCACTGTCTTCCTGAGCCAAAATTATGAACTAAATTGTTCATAATAACACTTTCTAGGCAAGTTTGTAACAGAAAATATTTAGTTTGAGGATTTATTTGGTCATGTATGCATGCATCCTCTTATTTTTGGCTACACTTACCTGAGTAGTTGCATATTGTTCACATTAAAGTAATTTGCTTCTTAGTTTATGTGGAACAGACATTTACAGCATGGAGTCATTGTTTTTTTAAGGGTTTTTAATTCTTTAATATTCTGTAACTTTGCAAAGTTGTAATGAATTTGTTTTACCTTTGCTCAGTTGTTTTGCGTAGTTGAGACAGAGTATAACATCAAATTGTACCAGTTCTGTCCAGTAATGAATAGCTCTTGAGACAGACACGGATTTTCTGAAGCTCTCATTATTGACTTACCTCGGCTTCCATCAAAACCAATGGAGATTGTACAGATATTTAAAGGAAATATACCCCAGGCAAAGTTTCATAGTATTTGAATTAACAATGAACACAAGAACAACATACTGAAATAAAAATAGCCAAAATAATGAAAAATAATTAATCTGAAATGGGAAACTATAACAATTTTTATATAAATATAGACAGGGAATCTCAATCTATTTATTTTTTTATTCATATTGCTTACGTATCTACAGAAAAACAGGCTGTTCTTTACCTGCCCTTTGGGCAAAAACAGTAAACTGGATAAGTTATCTTCTCCACCTCTTTCCAAACTACTTTAATTAGGTAGTTAGATAAAAATCTCTGTTTAGATAGAGACGCAGAAAATGTTGCATCTGTATGAGTGAACAGGCACAATGGGAAACATCCTAAGGATATTGCAGCTGTTTACAGGGACAAAGACTATACAAATTTTTCTCACAGAATTGTGGATTTTTCCTGATATTGTCTTATTGCCTTGTAATTTTCCTTCTTTCTATTGTCTTTTTTCACAAGAGTCTACTTGACTGAGGACTTCCTCTTCACCTTAAGAGAAAAGAGCAATGTAGTAGTGAATGATACTCCTACAGAGGACAAATTAAAATTGAACAATTAAAGTGTATGAGAAATACCTGTGTAAAGAGAAAAGACAATAGAAATGCTCCCGGATAACATATTAAACTGAATTTCTGAAAGCATTTATCTGTTGATTCATCTCTGCAGGCCAAGTCACAGTCCTTTAACAGGACTTTTTCATTTCAGAGCCACAGACCAGGATTAAGACCCATGGAGTAATGGTAGAGGAGGAGCATAGGCAAGTGGTAATTACCTAGTCAAAATCTGCAGTGTTTACCTTATTTTACTTTAACCTTATTTTGTTCATATTTTCATCCCCTGCAGGTAAAAAATCTGGAAAGAACAATACCATTTAGAAAAAGACATTTCAAGAGAAGGGAAATTTGGAGTTTTTTAAATGCCACTAGAAAGTTCGGAGAAGAAAATTTGAGCTGTATTTTTCTGGTTTAACACATATAAGGCTGCCATTACATATCTAACGGTCTAAAAAGCACTTTCAGCTGTCTGCATATCTTCCTGCTGTCTACTGCACACCTAAAAGTTGCTGCACATTTGGAAACTCAGAGCAGGTCCTGTCTTATCAGAAATACTTGATGAAAGGGGAGATTTGACAAAGAAAAATAACCTGATAGAAAAGTTTTAATAGAGAAGGGAGTGGTTAAAGACCAGTAATTTTTTTGTTCCTCTTAGAATTAGAGAAACAATTGAAAGCAAAATCCCATGCCTATATTTTATCCAATGCAAATTTATGCCCTAAAGGATACTTGAAATTCATTTGCTCACCCAGTTATAAAAGTGTTACCTCATAGTGCTACTTTCATGGGTGCACATGCCCTGGTTGTTTAACAGAACACATAATTAAAAAATATTTCTCAATATTCAAAATTAATTTTCCTTTTCATACCTTTAATTCAGAACTCACTATAAACTTTTGGCCTTTCAGTTAGCCATTAATTTTTTCGCCTTCATTTCTGCCTGCATAGATCAAGAAATCTTGCCCACAATCAGGGTCTCAGGGACAGACCGATTTGAAAAAGTTGTGAATTGCAGGCTTTTATTCATGTGAAGATGGATCCAAATATTGTCACTGAAATTTTCATTTGCTATAATTTTCATACCTGCCTGGAATGTTATGTTTATTTTAGTATTATGCCTAAGGAAATAAGTAGAATAACCAGACAGAAAATGCCAACTGAAGTCTGAGATCTGACTGGCCCTCCTCTGCCTCAGAGTCTGGAGGTAAGTATGAGGAAGCATGGAGACCTAATTTTTCTTAGGTGTAGCGATAGGTTATTTTTTAAGGGCTTTTTCTTCTTTTGTAACTACAGTAATATCCAATTCTAAAAATATGCCTGGTTAAAGTTGGAATATTTTTGTGTAGCATTTGTTTTCATCAACTGTTTCAGTAAGATGAAATGATTTATTTTGTTCTTTGATTAAATAATGTGTTTCAACAGTTACATGGATTCCCCTCCCCTCCATCATACTTAGTTCATGGGGCAACTGAAATTTTGCTGAAAACCAGAAGGTATCAATAATCATACTAAACTCTCATGGCCTTGTTAGTTTGAAAGAACAAGTGTCCAAAGAATAACAGGCCAAGTTTCAAGTACCTGAGGATGCCATTGCCCATCGCTCATTTGTATCATCCACACTTGTCTTAAAAATGTGGGTTTGTCTATATAGGACTAATGCTCTTCAAATCCAATTTTTTTGAGGTCTGCATGCAATGTTCTCTAATCACTCAAGAAAAGCACTATGGTTAATCATCTTTCATTGCTTACCTACTTCAGAAAGGCATGAGACTTTGTGATGTAAAGAGTTTCAAGAAACATAGAAATGCTTAAAAAAAGAGAGGTTTTTTCATACTGTAAGAATTCTTACCTACTGTTGCAAAAGGAACATTGTTTTATTTATTTTCCCACAAGGAATATTTATATATCATTAGGAGTTCACACCAGTTCTTCCCTCTGGTAAAACTGTATCTCTGATTTCTAAAAGAAGCTGAGTACATTAGATTTTTTTGTTTGTTTGTTTCTTGGTTGTTTGTTTTTAACTGTCACTCTAAATGTGGTGTGGCATTTCCATGAATAGGAACACTTGATCTTTAACAACTCAGAAAATTGTCAAATATTCCATTTTTTACTTTGATCCCTCTACTCAGTGATAGCAGCTTTCATAGAATGGATACAGTAGAGGATGATGCTCTCATGGTAATATCATCAAAGGACTGCTGAGCTCTCCCCAGCAAATGTGTGCTGCTAGCTAGCGAAGGGTGCTTGGTGGTACTGGTGACAGCACGCAGTACACTGGGACAGAGCAGGGAGCCCAGCAGTGAGCTCAGCTGGGCACGCCAGCCCAAGGCAAGGTGTGGGAGACAGATGTGAGGAGCTGAAGCAGAGCCAAACTCTCTGAGGGGCAGGAGGAGGAAGGAAACGTGATGTGGAGGGAACAGTAGGAATCATGGAAGATACATCTGAGCATAGAGGCAAAAGCACAGGTCTGGAAGTAAGAAATGGGGGCACAAATCTGAGGAAGAGGGAGGAGTGAGTTGGCTGGGGTGTGGGAGAGGGGGAAGCAGCAGCGAATATCCCAGGGCTGGAGAGCCCAGGAGGCAGCCCGGAGGGGCTGGAGGAGAAGGCAAATCGAGGAGGAGGAGGATGCCAGGGAAGAAAACCAGGCCCTAAAAAGTTTGGAAAATTCTAACCTCGATGATGCTAGGTATGAATGATGTAGCTACATCCCAAAAGGGCAAATCGGTCAAAGTCTAAAGAAAAGGAAATATTTTTTTATTTTTCAAAACTGAAATGTAAATATAATAATTTATATCAAATGCTTTAATTTCTACTTGTGCTGTTTGAAAAAACAGGCAAAATTATTTCCTCATCTGTTCCTCTGACTTAGTACTGTTTTGAGGTGAACAAATATTTTAATGAACTCATTTCTCTTTTAAATCATTAAATATATTCAAGCTTGATAATATGCATCAGTTCTTTCTGTGGGGGGAGATTATTACTAGAAATAATGCGGTGCATTAGAATTGCATTAGAATGTAGATTTAGGCCATATTTAATTTCCTCCTGAGCTCCGTGTTGTGCAAGAAGTGTACAAAATAGATGTAGTCAAAGGTAAAAATTGACAGAATCAGCTTGTGCCTGCAGGGGTCAGCAAAGAAGTTGCTCAAATTCTGCCCCTCTCAATCTGCTCCGATTTCATTTGCTCTATAGAGCACAGTATGCTCTGATAGAACCAGCACACACATTTGGAATTAATCAGTCAGCTCAGCGTTAATAATTCAGTGCAAATTATAATAAGCTGATCTGCAAATGTACCTTTGAAAGTCAATGGTAGAACCCTCTTTCACATTCAAGCTGCAAAATCTAAATCTTACTGGAAAAAGATTGGAAATCCTTGAAACCGATGTTGTTATGCTCAGAGTCTAACTCAAAGCATGACCTTTTCTATTTTAATGAGTCAGCAGGCCAATGAAGAGAGGATACAGAATAGGATCTTTTTCCAAAAAAGGGTGTCTAGCAGCGTTGGGTTGTCTGAGCTTCATGTGGGGCACTCTGCATGCATGAGGATTTAAAGATAGACCTCTAGCTCTGGGAGGTGGTAAGTAACATTAGCCATGATGGAAGATTTTTTTTTCCTCAAAGAGAAAAATCTGAGGATCTTTGGTTTCATTTCAAATGCTTTCTCACTAGTAAATGGGTTTTCCTTTAACTCTAGAGTTTCTGCAAAAGAAAAATCTATGTCAGTAAAATTCTCTGTCAGGTAATCACTTGTTTCTGACCAACCTTACCTTTTGTCTGTTTGAGCCAACAACAAGTAACAGAAACTGAAATCTGGCCAAAGAGAGACATGGTTTTGTGGATCCCACTGGGCAGCAAAGTGGCTGAGATAGGCCAGCTCAGCAAATGGCTGCCTGAAATTAGACACTTCATTTCAGGTCAGCAAAGTAGAATGAAATATTTCAGTATTTCCACATGCATTTTTAATGGTATTTTATGCATAGAATAGATACAGCAATAACACTCATTTCATGTTTTATTAAAAACATGTCAAATTCCAGGCCGATGTGACAAATTTCTTTTTTTGGTCACCTCTATATTAAACGTGAAAAAATAAATCAGAAGGTAAATTATTTTTAAAATTCCCAAATAGAGTTATGAATGGTATTTTGTAGAAAACTGTACACATTCTGGGTATTTTAAAAATAAAGAGAATATCTATACTGAGGAATAGGAAAATTACACTGGGCACCTTTACCCTTATCTCTCCTGAAGTGCAGTTCTCACCAGGAGCCACAGCTGATGCTGTGGTCCCAGCCTGGGAAGGGGGAGGCCTTTGTCCCATATCCCATAGAGAATATGCCCAGTTATGCATCTTCCTTTGGCCTTAGCCTTTTTTTCACTAGCTTGGAGGTTGTGAGCTATTACAGTTCCCAGCTTCCTTTCAGCGTTACTGTTGCTTAGTGAATTGTTCCCCATCCAGTACTTCTGCAGTTTATTCTTCCTGCCCAAGTGTTTAATTTTACAGCTGTCTTTATCGAATGGCATCTTATGTTTTTTCCTAGAGCATTTTCTCAGTTTGTCAAAATCATTTTGAATTGTAAACCTCTCCTCCAACATGCTTGTGGCCTTCCTCTGCTTAGAGTCACTTGTGATTTTAAGAAGTGTATTTTCTATGCCATCATGCAGTTTGGTCATGTTTTTTATAATCAAGGTGGATGTCAAAG
The DNA here is from genome assembly GCF_000708025.1 of Charadrius vociferus. Taxonomy (NCBI): domain Eukaryota; kingdom Metazoa; phylum Chordata; class Aves; order Charadriiformes; family Charadriidae; genus Charadrius; species Charadrius vociferus. The sequence continues at coordinate 2,091,036 of NW_009649308.1, forward strand.
TAATTTATTGTCATCCCTAAAAAAAAAAAAAAAAAAAATGAACAAACCCAAAAACCAGACAGGGGAAGGGGAAGTTGTTATTAGTTTGGCAATAACACATTCAGATGGGCGGCAACACCTGTTTTAAACTGCAAAATAATTTTTCATTCAGGATTCTCAACTCCATCTAAGACTTTCAGTTGCCGTGTATCCCGGAGCAATGGAGGATAGAGGATAGAGAGCTCCCCGGTTAATTTGCTGTGTTGAGCAGCATGTGCTGCACACCCAGAGAAAAGCCCAGTCTTGGTTGTCCCACAGGAATATTCAATAATGAACAGAATTTGTGACGCTAATAGCAACTATAAACTGTCTAAAAGAAAATGAAATTTGCTTGCCTTCAATTCCAGGAATAAAGAGATATTTGTTTACCTCAGCCACACAATTTCTGGTCCCTAAGAACGAATCTAATAATTTAAAGCCTTTGGGCCCGGTCTACAATGTACTAAATTTTACCAGAGGCTCTGTGCCTAGTGTGACTTACATTCAGTGTGCTTAGCCAACGGGAATTAGAGGGACTTAATGGATCCAAAAACAATACACAATCAATGCCAGAGGGCATTTCTTCCTCTCCTAGGAGAGACTCATTCACTGAAGAGGGAGCCAGGGTAGTTGGTATAAAAAAAGGGGGTGGTCACAGCTAGCTGAAATAAATCTCACCACACCATGTCTCTTTGCGTATTCCCCTCCCATAATGTATTTTTATATCCACTGGTACTTAGATCTACCACGAGATAGCATACAGCAGTGATTTTCAAGCCTCAGTTCTTTTGGTACTAATGGAGAAGTGGATTGAGAGTATAGCAAATAAATTAAATTAATTATGTAGGAGGCAGTGAAATATGACTAAATGCATTGGGATCTTGTTGCTCCTGATGATGCATCTGAATCACTCACATCTTCTGAACTGTTCAGTTTCCTGGTGGATACATTCCTCTGAGAGAGTTCAGTTCAAAACCACCTACAAAGGAGTATATGCGTGTGTAAATCTAATTTAAAAAACATTAGCAATTATTATGGAAGCCTTGGTTTATCTTTAGATTGTTGTTATCATTCACTCAACTTATAATTCCTTCGGATAGGGACTGGATTTGTTTTATGGGAATTCTGGGACTATAAGAACTGTGATCACAGTTGCTATCCTTTGGTTTTGTACTACAGGTAGACAATAACTATGAAAGGACTATCTTTAATGGGAAAATAGTAAAAGGACCCACTCAAAGCAAGTTTCTAAAAAAACCCCAAACACGTAAAACCAAAAGTAGAGGTGAAAAGATGTATGAATTTTAAGAATTTACCATTAAATATCATGCATTGGAATTTAAATCTCTCACAAAGGTAAAAATAGCTGCCAGTGGTGACCTCAGACAAAAAGTCTGTGTAGTAGTTGCGCCTAATCTCATCATTTTCTGTGATACCTGAGGGATTTGTCACACTGTATTTGGCTTGTGGGAGCAGTAGTGTCTCAAAGTTAACAGGTAACTGTTTTCCTATTGCAGAATTGCACTGAGGTGGTCAACAAACACATAACGCCACTGTAAACTCCATATTTCTCTGAGCAGAATAATGTTTCCATATTCCTTTCTACAATGACACCTGTGTTCTCAGAGCTGTCCAAAACCAGGCAATGACATGATGTAAATCGAGATCATTCTGCTTACTTCAGTGAAATACCGGCAGCTCAGACCAGAATGTTGGTCTTAGCACTGTCGTTCTTGGACTTGGCTTAATTGTGTCACCATCTCTAATACTGCAACCAGATATTGAATGTAATCTGAAAACTTAGCAATGTGCAGTTTTTAGGCCCCACTAGACCTCTTTGATTTCAGATTTTTCCCTCTATGAGACTCTTCTATCTCTCATGGCTCCTCCTGCACGCTTTTGGCATAGGCTTCTGACCTGGTACAGGCTCCTCAGGTGACTTTTGGTCACACAGATTGCATACTTCCTTAGGTGCTAACAATTTGTCTCTTACAGGCCGTCTAGTCTTTAAAATAGCACAGATGTCAGAAAAAAGAAAAAAAATACTGTTCTTTGCATTAATTAGCTGAAGAGAAATCGGAAGATGGATGAAACACTACAAACAGAATTGTTTACGATTTTCAGAGCCTGTTTCTCATAAGAATCTTCCTGTCCCAAGTGTGACTATTCTGGATTAGGGATTTCCACCCATGCCTGTAGCCATATCTGCTCTTTTCAGAAACTACTGTCATATTCTGGGGTCTTTTGTCTGAGATTGTATCAGTCTTTCACCCTGCCTCTGCTTTAAAAGACTGGCTTCTACAGATTTTTGTTTCGTCCTTTTTTTTTGGTCCTTTTTTTTTTCTTTATTTCAGACAAACTGACATGTTTAAATTTCATCCATCTTCTCATCCTAATGTATTTTCAGCCAGATGGGCACTTACCTTTTTTTTTTTTTATTATCCTCTGTTGTTCCTGTGCTGTTAAAAATCCAAATTGACCCTGTTGGCAATGTGTTTTACATATGCACACTGATGTATTCATAACACAGCCAATAATTCTCAAATTTTACACAGACATTTTTTGCAAACAGTCACTTGCTGCACGGACCCAAGAAGCAGAGGAAGACACTGTGAACCTCTGAGAGACTGGCAAAGAAATAATTTAATAATCTGCTTCTGCAAAACTGCTTTCAGGTAGGTTTTTCCTGAAAGAATTTTCTCAGCTGTTTAAGATTACTTCTTGATTGCAAAAGCGTTATAGTAAGGTTCAGGTAGCATAAAGCTTCCAAACATTTTTCTGCTTTCTAAAAGCCATTGTAATTATTTATAATGTGCCAAATTATTATATTCTTTAATATTTAAATGGATGCTATTTTAAGCAGTAACTGAACAACAAAGTAATTTAAATTCTGTTATTCCTCGCCCATCTGTGTGTATCATGCTTGCTCTAAATCTGCAGAAATTTATAAATCTACAATAATTTTTTTTGTAGTGCTTTCAATTCATTCTTCAGTTTTTGAACCTACAACGTATTTTCTGCTAGATTCACAGCTCTTTCTTTGCTGATATTCATCTAAGTCTGAAGTGCAATTATATTGTATTTCCTTGCTGTTTGCAAGTGTAGAAAGTCTTTATTGACCTTAGTGTGATAGAAACCTATCTTTGGTACAGTAACCAATAAATCTTGGTGTTGAAGTATGTCTGCTTTAATCTTCACTGTAATCAATTAAGCTTTGAGGTTAGAACTGCTAAGATTTAATTCAGCCGGCTGTTTGCAGAAGTCTCCAAGCTGTATTTTCTGAGGAATTGGTTGTGATATTAGGATGCATTAGTAGAAAAGTAAATCTATATACAAGACCTAAATTTGGGCACAAGCTATAAAATGATGGTTGAAGTATACAGTTGGGTAATGTATTATGTCTGCTTTTTGGTCAAAAGTCAATAATTTATAAAGTTTAAGAATGGAAGTGATTTCTACTTTGTACAGAAAACTTGTAAACATATATTGCTAAAATTCCACAGAACTTGTTTTTGGGGTTTTTTAAGCAGTTATTTTTAATATGAATAATGACTCATGCATTAGTCAGACTCTTGATTTGAAGGGTCATTTCCAAATGTCATGTAGTAACATAGTTCCTACTACTACTTCCACTTGTGTTATTTTTTATTTTTTATGTTTTTGCTTTAACTAATCCTCAGAAATTCAACTGTATGATCCCTCACTGTCTGGCACTCCTTCAGAAATAACAGTCAGACTGCAGATACTGTTTAGCTATCAAAATACTTAATCTCAGAGCCTCAGGAAAACACAGAACACTTCCTCAGAATGGTAAATATGATGATATCATTGATTTAGCCATTCAGGAAAAGCACCCACGAGCTAGGTTGCACCATGGACTTACAAAAACCCCAGAGGCTACAGAGAATATCCTTTCCAAGGGCCTTATGAAACACTGCTGGAGGAGGCATTGGTCAAAACAGTTACCAACATCATGGCAAAGTTCAACAGTGGCAAGATGCCAATGGCCTTACTGCGACAGTATCAGTACTCCCCACAGAAGCTTATTGCCTGTGGCTGCTGCCTGGGGTAGGTGGAGTGGCTGTGCTAGAACTTCTGTCAGCAGACAGCAGCCTTGGCCATCATCCACCTTCCCCACATATTTTGCAGTTCCTCTTCATTGCTGTCCTCTCTTTTCCAGCACAAGCCCCGGCTGCTGCAAGGCTGTGTTATTTTCCATCAGAGAGATGTGAGCTGTGTGCTCGCTGAGCTGACCTGTGTGGAGCAGTGTGGGTGGAAATCTTTCTTCCTGATGAGCTGGTCCCTCACAAGTTTCCCCTATCTGTTTCAAAACCAGAATAAGAAGAGTTATTTTCTTGTCTGTCTTCTCCATTTGCCATTTTTTTTTCTTTTTCCCTTGGCTCCAGCCAAAATGGAGCAGAGGATGATGCTGCTGTGGGGAATAAACTTCCCTTTCCCTGTGAAATATGAAAACACTCTGGGTGTTCATTTTTTCCACTCTCCATACAAGCCAGGCTTTGTCAAGCTGGAGCAATAAACAGCATCTCCTGTTTTTCAGAACAAGGTGGTATTTCTTTTTTTTCCTGACTGAGTGGCTTTTCATCAGAAAGCAAAGATCCATTTAAACTGAAAAGCTTTTGTGGCAATATATTAGTTTCATCAAAAGTTCCCTAGTGGGGAACACTGCAAAAAAAAACCAGCAGGCCCCATCCTTCCCCCAGGCAGGGGGAGCATCAGGTTATGGCACTTACCTGACTCGCGGGAAGTGCCGCTCCAACTTCATGCTTTGCCTAATTTAGAAGGGAGAGTGGAACCGAAGTCTTCCAGCATGCTGGGTGCATGACCTTAGTGTCAGAACTGCTCAGAACATTTTTCGGTGCCTCGCAGGATTTTTCTAAGACCTTTACATGGTCCTAGTTTTAGCTTGTACATTTTTGCAAGATACAAAAATAGTTTATTTTGCTGCACGCTCTAGCATTCTATTTCATCAGGAAGAGATTCAAAAGAATGAAAAGCTCTAAGAACGGTGAGTTGCTGAGAAATACAAGTTCATAAGTTGATTATTTCTGTACACATTTTCTTAATTGTAATCTCTACAGACAGAAACTCTGGAGGGGGGACCTGTTGGATCATGAAGTTCAAGGGAGGAGTAAAACATAGAAGAAACAGTCTGAGGTAGGAAATGACACTACTTAAAACCTGCTGATGTGGTGCCACTTATTTCCCACTCCAGACTAATCCCTTCTCTCTACAGGCAGAAGCAGACACTTTGCTCCATCAACCCCCAAACTCCCCAGGGTCAGTTCCTCAGCCTGGTCTGTCACCCAGCTGCAGGCAAGCTTGAACCAGTTCTCTAAAGGGCAGCAATGTATGGACAATATAGGAGTTGCAGGACCCCCTTTCAGCAGTGATATTGTGCATGTGAGCTTACACTGAGCATGAAACAAGAGCAGAAAGCTCTGCAGGAGATCTACTGTTTAAATCATTTGTCTTTCAAGTATAGGCAACAAAGCTGGTGAAAGGTCTTGAGAATAAGTCTTATAAGGAGTGGCTGAGGGACTTGGGATTGTTTAGTGTGAAGAAAAGGAGGCTGAGGGGAGACCTTATCGCTCTCTACAACTACCTGAAAATAGGTTGTAAAGAGGTGGGCGTTGGTCTCTTCTCACCTGTCACAACCAACAGGACAAGAGGAAATGGCGTCAAGTTGCGCCAGGGAAGGTTTGGATTAGACATTAGGAAAAACTTCTACACTGAAAGGGCTATCAGGCTGCCCAGGGAAGTGGTTAAATCACCATCCCTGGATGTACTTAAAAGCTGTCTATGTATGGTGCTCAGGGATGTGGTTTAGAACTGGGCCTGGTAGAGATAGGTAATGGTCGGACTTGATGATATCAAAGGTCTTTTCCAGCCATAACTATTCTATGATTCTATAACATTTCTACCACTTTAGAGACTCATGGTGACTGGTTAAAAGCCTGGCTCTAGTGAGAAGCTCAGTGGAGTCCTAATAAGAATTTCAGTAGAGCCAAGCATTCAACGGCATTGCCTTGAAGAGATTTCAACCTTACCCGAAAAAACCTTTCCGTATAGAGCTGTTCCTGTGTGCAGTCCCAAAGCTGTTCCAGGTGGTAATTCTATACCAGCATACAATAAGCAATCAACAAAGACAGAATTTAAGAGCAATAAAAATCCCACAGGAGCAAAGCAGAGAGTAGCAGGAGTAGGAACTGCCTGCTAAAGCTGCACTGCTGCCTCCTATTGTTTTTCAAACGTACACCTCTTTGGCTTGGTTTCTAGAACGTGCCGTAGATTCATCTTGCTGACTGGTGCCCTGGACAAGCATTCTTTGTGTACTGTGAACAGCGCTCTGCGTCAAAGAGGAGTATATCTTATGTAAAAGCCACAGAAAAGCAAAAGGACCTGTGCTAGCAGGGAAACACAATAGGGGAATTTGCACTTCTTACTTTTCAGAAACAATTGCAAAAGGAAAAAAGAGGCTTCTTTTCTCTGTTGAGACTCTGCTGCTCGTGAAGTTTTTATTGTTTCATGGTAAGTAGCCTCTTTTTTGTGACAGGTGTGAATACCTGCATTACCCGGGAAAAGAAAGTGATAAAATTATTAGTGTATACTCACAGTAAATTTAGTGTTTGATTTTAAAAAGACATTAATAATAATAATGTTGAGTGCCTATTTATTCTTATAGGTGAAATAAAAAACAGACGGAAGCTAAAGCACTTACCTGTATGCAAAGATTTTATTGAGGCTACTTCCAGGTGTGAGGAACTTACCCTGCCCGTCCTGTTACTCTGTTGATGGCTATGACTGAGGTGCCTCAGGTTGCAGTTAGGAAGCAGGTGACACAGGTAGCACAGACTTTGTCCTGTCTGTGTTGACAGAAACATTGGCACAGAAATCTTTACTTGTTGGCAGAAGTCTTCAGTTAATCTGAAGATTAGATCCATAAATAGGCTAAATATATATATATAGATGGAGAACGTGCGGTTTTCCATTTGGTTTTGTTTTTTTTTTTTTCTGAAAGAGCTAAAATATCTCATTTGAGAGTAAAATATAAAAGGTTGTTAAATATTATTTTTAAAAGGTGCGTTCTGGTTGAGCTTTTGAGAAATTTTCTGGCAGCGTATTTTTCTCCTGAGGAATGCTGATTTGGAATTGTGATAGACTGGACATTGGTTTTTTTAGGTGAAAAAATAAACAGATCTCCTCTCAGTGTGAAATGGCTTTTTAAAGTTATATCTTATAACATTTAGTATGCTAAAAATTCTCATTAAAAATTCCACCAGAATTGCAATATTTTGGGATTGAGATATAAGAACAATGGCTCGATTTCTTGGGAAATCTGTAAAACCTTTGTTAATTTTTCTTCTTAGTAAATAGGGAGAAGAGCTACTTTAAGTCACAAATAAACCTTCAATATGTTCAAGCCTGTTTACATGCCACTATATGTGTGAGGTGAGTTCTAGGAGACAACAAATCAAAGGCAACCCTACCTTGTAATTTGACTGGCTTGTCATAATAATACTCCAAAACCTGCTTCTTTCCTGTTATTATTTCTTTCTTTCTTTTTTTCTTTTTATTTCCCCCCCCTCAAAACATCACAGAAGAACCAGTTTGAGCCTTTTTTTTTTTTCAGTCTGGCTCATTCTACTGATTTTAAAAGCCATTGAATCAGACCATTAGTTAACATTGCACATTGGCCATCATTTCCATCATTTCTCATATTCAATAGTGTGTGTTTATATATCCCATTTTCCAACAGCTACCAGTAGTTGGATGATCTTATTTCAATGCATGATTATAAAAACACAAAAGTAGCCCATTTCTTAGCTGAATAGACATGTTGCTATTTATGGCTTTTTAGTCATGTGTATTTATGAGCTTCTAAAATTGTATGTCCAATTTCAGAACTTCTTTAGTGTCCAAATCTCATGAATTATAAAGTAAATGTTTTAATATACATGATTATTAACTGTACATAAGAAAAATTACAAGTAATATTATGACTAATTTCCTGCGGGAACTGATAAATTGCCTGTATATTTCTTGTGGAAAACTCTGACTTCATGATTCCCAGGCAGAATATTTGTACCTTTGACAAATAAGGCAAAACAGATTTGACACTTTTAAAATCCATTTACTTGCCATTTTGAGAGCTTGGTCTGCATTAACAGAAAAATACAAACATTTTTTGCAGCAAGCAAGGTAATTGACCTGTCACTTTAAAAAGATAAAAATCTCCTTGCTATTATTTCCACACCTTTCCTGTTTTGCTATAATTTCCACACCTTTCCTGTTTTCATTTATAGACTGATTAGTATGCCTCACTTTCATGCATCTTCACCCAGACTCACCTTTAGCTCAAGTCTGCAACAGTGTCATTTAATTAGGAGGAAGAGATAAAAACTTTCCAACAGCCCACTGTTCTCCCTATTGAAATTTTCTGGACTTATTTATCATGCACCTAAAAATATTTGCTATATATAAGCATTTTAAATGTTATATGTGAATTAAGGAGTTTCTGTACATGTTGGCTTCTGTCTTTTTATTCCTAAAAGAACAAAGGTATGTCCTTACTAGTTATCTAAATAGCCACTCAAGTGGTATTTCTCTCTGGGTAGAGTCTCTAGTGTCAAATAAGGGATGGGACTCATGCTGCAGCCTTAGTATAATGCAGTTTAAAATTCACTCTGCCATGAGTTACAAACCCCTTGGGAATCACGTGTTGTTAGTTTCAGGACTTTGTGTTTGAAAAATACATCATTGGTTATTAAAGGAAAACATGAAGCGGGGGGACAAGAAATGGGGGAGAAGGGTGCAACAGCCATGGGGAGTGAGTCAGGGGCAGGAAGGAGAACCACCGTGGGGAAAAAGGAACTGAGAGGGCACGACGTGGAGCTGTGCTAAGGGGTCCAGTTGGGGATGAGAGGATGTAAAGTGGATGGAAACTTTCAAGGTCTGAAGAATGTAAAATATGATCAGGGTGAGAATCGTTACACAGAGCATTGCAGAAGTAAGAGACTCAGATCAGTGGCAGGTGAAAAAGGTTTACTTTTTTTCTTCTTAAAAGATAGTTTAAAAAGAAGCTTAAAAAGTCACTGCTGCTTATTTTGCTGAATGGGAGTTAAAAACTGTATTTTGAGTAAGATGTTCTCCAGTATATGTGGTAAATATAATGGCACAGAGACCACTCCCTGTGAGTCTCCACCCCACAATCTCTAGATTATCGGCCAAAATATCCTGAAGAGCATTAATAATTCTAATATTCTTAAGCTTTTCAGGTAAGGAGAGAGTTCTTTGCTAAATACGGATTTGGATAAACTGCGAAGACCAGGTCTTGTTTCAATTTCAATAGGAAAGATCTACACATGTTATAGAATACATAAATGTTTCAGGTAATTTGATTTAAAAGACTTCCAGGTAAGCGCAATCTGCAAAGCACTGGATTGTCAAAACTGACTGGTTGAGGTATGGAAGGGAATACAGGTAAACACAATTTATCCATCATTAAACTGGGCAACAAAGATCAATTGAGTTCATCTTTGTGTTTGCCATTGCACTGCTGCATTGGCACATAAACTATGGTCCCCTAATTAGAAGTTTTGTAATGACAGTAGTGTAATGGTTAGGGATGCACATAGTAATAAAACCGCTTGTAGAAAGGCTGCTATAAAAAAAGCTGCAGTGAGTGCTAAAGTTATTTAATTGTCTCCAAATTAGATGTGGGGAAAACAGCATTTAAACAAGACACTTCTTATAGTATTGTGGATTGCGTGTCTGAGAGGTTTTAGCAGCCTTGGCTTGCAAGTGAAGAAATGATTGTGAAAGCAATGACAGCTGCAAACATGAACACTTAGCTTGCCAGGATCCTATCTTTACTGAAGAGCTGTATTTGAAAGATGTCTGCAGTTGACTGGAAACTTGAGTTGCAGCAAGCAATTGCTCTTGCTGAAGCAATCTACAGTAAAGCATATGTTGAATAAATTGTAGACTTGGATTAATCTCAATGCAGACTAGAAATTTTAAGGTTTAAAGTTCTATTAAAATCCTAAAAAATGTATATTATTTTGTATTTTATGATCTATCATCTTTGGTAATCATTAATCAATGTAAAGGTAATTTTAAAATAGATTTGAATCTCAATGTATACTTAAATATTGGAGGTTTTAAAATATTTTTTTTAAAAGCAAAGCAATAAGCATATCCAAGCATTTTCACAAGCTCATTTAGACTCTTGTAAGTTTGCTGAGTCTGGCGAGCCTTGTGCTCACATAAAATACTCCTCCTGGTGCAGCAATTCTAAGGGTAGCACGTGTGATTTTAATCATGTTTCACAGTACTGTTCTGTGCTGTAAGAGAAATAGTCCTTAGAAGATCCACACAGTATGAGTTAAGCATTCTAGTAAAATAAATGGAAACACAGAATCATATGATCATAAAATTCATAGTTTTCCAAGGTGGAAAACTTAACTACACAATGAATTAAGTTTTTTATTTATTTACAAGACAGATCATTTCTTGTGCAATCTAGCAGTTTCTACCAAAAACTAGTCAGTTTGCATACACAGAATCAAGAAAAGAACCTAAAATATTAACTCGGCTCAACCCCATTTCTTCAGTTGTAGTGGCATATTCTTACTGCATTTGCTAAGTACAAGCCCCGTTATATCATCTGGTTGAATGGTATAACTCTCCTGTCCTCCTTTGAGATGTTTCACTAGGTAGATTGTAGACCTCTAAGTTGCTTTAGTCTCTTTTCTTCTATAAGTACAATCACT
>NW_009649308.1:2101884-2182536 GCF_000708025.1 Charadrius vociferus
ATGGGTGAAAAAAGTGCACGTAAAAGTCTCTAATTAGGCACATCCCTTGTTTTCGTGTGACTGACTCACTGCAGGTTTATGATATAATTGGGTTGATTTTCAATCTTGTTTTGGGAACAGCTGTGATGTGGAGAAATCCCTTTCCTAAATCTAGTGCACAAGTCAAAATGCGCAGAATTTCTCTCCCCACTATTAGCTAAATTTCCTGTCACAGACACGTTAAATACTGTAAATGTCAGGGAAATTTCTGGGCTTGGGAAGCATTAACGGTGAGAGATTCAGCTCTGATTCAGCTGCTGCACCGCTTTCTCCATTGTGCAAAGCTTCACACAGACCTCAGTTCTGCCCCAGCTTTGATTGAGAGCGAAATGGGCTTCTGGGAGCACCACAGAGAGTTATCCCACAGCCTGCTTAGAGATGGCTTTAGCTGTTCTGTCTGAATCCAAACCTGAGGGTCTGACAGCATGATTTTAGTCGCTGTCAAGTTTGAGAAGGAAAGAGATTTGAATTCAGGCACTGTATTTAAATTTTGACGGAAATGATATTTCCAAACATGTATCTGGCTCTGAAGAAACCTCTAGATTTTTTTTACGGGAAAAAAAAAAAAAATACTGGGGGTTTCTCAGTCTTATCACCTTCTGTTTGTTAGAACTTAAAATAAAAAATCACCATCCTAGGGAGTTACTAAATGGGAGTAACGCATGCCTTATGCTTATCAGAAATGTGTTTCATTGAGTAACATAGGTAGAATCTGGATCTAAAATTATTCTAGGAGCTTACACTGCCATTCAGCTAGTTGCACCGCAGCTGAGCCTCTCTTACTCTGTGCATATGCTCTTTATCTTCAGGAAATCCAAGTAATTCAACTTAGCTTTGCGGTGAAAGAGGCTTTAAGAAGACTACGTTGTGTTTGATTCCTGGAGGGTACCATGGCCTGCTGTAGACCAAGAATAATTACAGTTACTATGGATGAGATGAAAAGAGGTTTGTTCTTAGCTGCCATAGCTTGACAGTGTGAGCTGTAATAATGAATTTGAGAAGTGATTTGGGACCATCTAGTTTGTCTTTCCTTTCTCCAAGAAACCAGCTACGGCGATGAACCCAGTGAACAAGCATGAAACTTGAAGAGAAGCTTGTGCTTAAAAGAAAAATCTGTCTACCAAACACCATCCTGTTCCTTCCCTTTGAATCACGTATAAGATGTGAAGGTAAATCTGTTCAATGGTGACACTTTAGTTCTGTAATCCACAATGCCAACCATCTATTACCCACCAGCCACAAGCATGCAAACTGTCCCACTGTTGGAGGATGTTATCTTTTTGTCATCTCACCTGTAGCTGCGCAGCTGGTGACATCTCACCTTAAATCATATATGTCAAGGCACTATCGTAGCATGTCAGGAAGGTGCAAATGTTTTAGAGGAAGTGACAGTGGGTAACGAGGCATGTGTGCTAAAACTTGCATCGAATACAGTGGGGAAAAGATATGAATAGCACCAGAGAAGAGACAAACCAGCAAAACTGGAGCGGGTCTCAAAAACCTTCATCCCACACTTACATATATATAAAACTCATTATTTTATTAATTAAGGCTGCCATAACAGGATAGCAGTAAGTATGTGATATTGAAATTACTGGAGAGTGAGTGGGAAAGGCTTCTGTTGTCAATGGTGCCCATAAAAAATAATGACCCACAGTGTAATGGCATAATTTACTTTGTCCAGGGGAAAGCAGAAACAGGCTTATTCTAAAAACTTGAAACAAGCTGCCGGTTCACAACCTTGAGTAGGTAGGTGTCTTGGCAGAAGACACAAAACCTGCTGTGGTAGATGTCAAGCCATTTCGGGAGACAGCAGAGGTGCTTCCCTTCCTTGAAGTGCAAGGAAAGGTCAGAGCTGCATAGCTTAAGTGCAGAGACTGTCAGGCTGTGGGCTGGGTGAGCAGTTGGGAACTGAGTCATTTCAGCTGTTGCTTCATCCCATCCATAAAAGCCAGGTACTCGGGGTGTGGGCTAGGTCAACTGGCCTGAAAAGTCCAACTTTTCTGCTGGAAAGGGATGATACAATTATCAAGGGAATAAAACTTTTCCTGTTCTGTTTCTTCCAGCCGCAATCAAATCTGGGATGCCTGACTCCTTTTTAAATCTTTGTATGTGGCCTTTTGCTTGTTTGTCTTTAGAGGTTAAAATCTGAAAACTATATTGCAAGATTATTTTCGGTACCAACTGAGCTGAAGCCTAGTGGCAAAGCCACATTCTGGGAAAAACCTTTCTCCCAGGTTGCAGTCTGCAACAGGGCATCTTGGTTGTCACTCCTAAAGTTCACTGGTCCCGTGAATGTAGCGGGTGATCTTTTGTATTTATACTCTAGAACTCACCAGATCCTGCCCCAGAGAAAACGACTTGAACTATTGTTGCTATGTTCACTGGAAGCTGTGTGAGGATCAGGCGGAGTGTCTCTTCAAGGGAGAGCAGAGAGCACTCTGGATTTCACAAGTGATACATTACATTCAAATTTTTATTGATTTTTTTTTCAAATACACATTTGCTCTACTTCTGGCATCAACAATAAATATCTTCAAAGTAGGAAACTCTTTTGTCTGGTCTGGCATGCCTAAAAGAAAGCCCAAACTTTTTCTACTTATTTCTTTTAGTGGATACAAGTTATAATTTGCAAAACAGTCACATGGCGTACTGCCACGTCAATCAAGCTTTTTAAAATGAGATTTGATTTAAACACTGCTTGTTTAAATCCTGTATCTACAGAGGCCTACACATCTATGCTCTCAATGAAATGAATAGTTGTCAAAAGAACAAAACAAGTATTATCTGTTCCTTACACTGACTTGAGCAATAATTAATACCATTACAAAGGAAGACTCTAGCAGATATGACAGACTTGTGATTTTGTTTTTTTAAATATCACATCGGGAACACTGGATATGAATTAAAACATGGTACTGTGTGTAAAGAATCAAACGTCTAGCAGAATTAGAATCACCTATTTTAATTGATCTTTATTGCCATAACTTTGGGAGAAGAGAAGGGCACAGGGGAGGATTTTTCTCATCATGAAATGAAGATTTGTATGAAAACAAAATGTATTTCAAATGTCAGAAAGGTTCAACCATGAAGGAAAACAACTAACTGCCATTCAAAGCTACCTTGTTACCTAAAAAAAGGTCATGCCTCTAAAATTGCACCCCAACATTGCCCGTTTTTTCCAGCTGCATCCCTTATTCTAAGCATACTACCTCTTCTCTGAAAACCTTGCCTCACTTGCCTTGCCATTTCACAACATCCGTAATTCCTGGATGAAATCATCAGAACTCATGAAGGAATGGAGCTTATGGGCCTTGAGAATAACACTTCCCTTACAAGTGGATGCAATGGCTTCTCCAGGTAGTGTTTCTCTCAAATATTTGATTCCCTAACAAGCTATGAAGAAATTCTAAAAAATAACAAATGTAAAACAGGAGTATCTTCAGAGGCTTCTATATTATAGCTTTGACTTCTCTAAATCAATCTTCTAAAAGCTTGAAATTCATGTTTTGGCAAGGAGGTAGTGTTTGTCCATGCATGTTTTCCTTGATTTGAATGGAAGATTCACTTGATTTTGAAGATTTCCTTGATTTTGAATGGAAGATTCACTTATGCATATTCTGACCACATAACTTTTCTCCTTTCCTTTCTGCCTCCCACCTCCTGCTTCTTTGCATTGCTTTTGCTGCATAGTAAATATGTCAGAAATATTCAACATGAATTGATCATTATCCTGGCTTGCCTATGTTATGTCAAGCAAGCACAAGAAGGACTCTTGTTTCTGAAACAGCCCATGTTTCTTGGTTCATTCTTTGAACCAAGTTTCTTATTAAGTTCAGATGCAGGATGAAGGATGCTATTTAAAAAAAAAAAAAAATCAATTCAAGGGCACAACAGAATGTCCTTGTCAAGGGACAAGGTACTGTCATTACTGCACCTTATCCAACCAAGGCATTAAAATTTTCAAAGTTCTAAAAAGCAGACTCTGTTGCAGATTAGATATTTTCTCTCAGCTTTGGGTTCAGCTTCAATATTGCCATCGTCTTTCCGTTCTAATTTTCTTAACTCCTCAGAGCTTTAATTCAGCTACTATAGGTGTTTCCCTTTTTTCCTCTTATCAGATCAGTTTCAAATATAAATGCTGCTGCCATATTTGATGCTATCTCAAACTTATTTTTGGTTTTCTTTTTAGTGGTTTATCTTTTTTGCTGAAATCTTTGGAGAGTTAAAAGCCAGTACAAAGATAAATTATTTGGGGCACCTGGGCTTGACTTGCATTGGGCAGATATAAAACTCGGATCCATTGGCGGGGAGAAGGGAAGGAAGTGACATTCACAGCTAACCAGGATCCTTGTTCATATTTCTGAAAGAAAAGAGCAAATTTAAACCACTTACATCCCATGATCTGTCTCTCGTCACTGTGTGCCATGATTTATTATTAAAGTGGTAATTCGCTTTAACTGAGAGTACATATGCTTGAATGCCCCAAAACTCAGTTCAAAACTAGAACTATAACAATATTTTTATCCTAAAGCGATAGTCTAGTGCCCTGAACTAAATCAAGAAAATAAGTTTAGCCAGACCGCTTCTCTTCTTTTTCTTACAATGACTTCTGAACTAAATGTTATGTGGCTTCTGGATGATGTCTTGAGACTGACTACCAAATGCCTCCATATATTCATAGTGAAAGTTTTTGAGTCCCTTTTAGTAGCTATAGCACCTGCCTGGTTTAACCCAACTCAAGCAGGTGAAGTTCATAATTTCCTTGAAAAGATAACACATGTAAACATGTTGACTGCACTTCCAGTTGTGGATTGAATTCCTATGGAATGGTAACAAGGTAAACTCCTTTAATCTGCTCACTGCAGAGAATGAGTTTTAGAAACATGACTCCTTCCAACCTCTCCAGTAGTCTCCAGATTAACACAGTTTGTGTCACATGAAATTACTGCTAGATGTCATTGGGCTCAGACAATTTGGTCACAGAGGGATTACTGTTGACATTTGTGAGCATAAGATGCCATGTTCTGTCTTTACATACCTCATCTAAAGCTTATTGGAGCCGGTAAGTTTTCCATGGACTTCAGAGAGTTATACATAACATCACATGAGCACAAACAACATTTTACCACTGACCTGTTCTGGAAACAATTACAGATGAGTCTATTCATAACTACAGAGTGATGTCCTTCTTTTACCTACATCTGAATATTCAGCACTAATCCTCTTACTGCATATACCTTCCTTAAAACTATGTTGGAATATGTGAATATTGAATTATGAAAGCATGGATATTATGCTAAAAATTAACTTCGGATTGCTTGTCTGTGAAGATGTGTCATGAATATGAGTTGATGACAAGCTTAATTAACATCAGAACAAAATGTGAAAGATGCAAAAAAAATAGGTCAGGAAAGAAAGTAAAATTAAAAAATAAAAAAACTGAAATAATCCAGTTGGACCATTTCACAGCAACTAACCTTAGCTGAACCACTGGATCTGTTAATCTTGAGTAGGTGAAAATTGCCAGTACCAGCGGTCAACTAACGAGGGGTCCAGCTGGATTCTTGTCCTGCTTAGACATTCACAATGGAGTCTCTGTACACCTCGAGCACAAAGCGTAAGTGTTTTCCTCCTCGCTTTTTTTCCTCAAAGACAGACGTAGATATCTTT
This sequence comes from Charadrius vociferus, assembly GCF_000708025.1. Taxonomy (NCBI): domain Eukaryota; kingdom Metazoa; phylum Chordata; class Aves; order Charadriiformes; family Charadriidae; genus Charadrius; species Charadrius vociferus. Next base: position 2,107,597 of record NW_009649308.1, read on the forward strand.
CATTCTACTGCACTTGCGATTCAGTTCCGAATTTGGCTGGGGGTGCTTTTGGCTTAACATGTCAGAAATGGGACGTCTTCAGTCAGGTCATTCAGTTTTGCCTTAACATTTCCCTCTATCATGATCACCTGCAAAAAGAGGTCACACAGTACCTGCACGTCTTCCAGGTACTATGGAAATCCTTTCTAATCCCTTCTATAAGGCAGAAAGGAAATATTGAAAGGAAATGCACTGAAATGTCTACTTTGAAATCAAAATCACACCAGTTTAAAAGGAGCTTCTGACAAGCTTAATTAATATAATTGGAAAATTTGAGAGATGTGAACAATAGGTCAGGAAAGAAGTTAAGATTAAAAATATATATAAGATAAAAGATCTCGTCAGACCGTTTCATAGTATTTCACAAATTACTAGGAGAGAGAGCTAAAAATCATCCATCTGTTTTTTTAGGAATAACAAATCCTTCCTTATCCTACCTATGGCAACCTCTTTTTGAGCAGTTCTGCTACCTATAGGGAAGTGGTAGACCTTTCTTTCTGAAGGCAGAATCAGAGTTCTGTAATTTTTTAACCTTTCTTCCATATTCTTTCTTTACGATATTCCTTATCAGATTTCACAAAATGGTCATTTTTTCTGCATGTTATCCACTACGACAATTCTAATAGCACACCATAGATTTATCCTTTCCTCATTCCTTGTAGTCACCTGAGATTCTGTATTTATTGTCTCAAGAGAGCAATCGCAAAGAGAAAGGCCTATATTTTTGTGATTTTGCTATTATTACAGAATTGATAGTACTGTGCATGTAGTTTAGTTCATACAGTTTTCAGTGCTCCTTGCCCTATCAGTACAAAACATAGTATAATAAAGTAAGCATAATAATAAATAAATAAAGTATGCCTACAAATCTGGTTCAGCTATAATTTGCAAAGTTAGAAAAATCTCTGGCTTACTAAAGAGCCCTGCATTACAGAGCATTGTAATAAATCAAAATCTGTCAAGAAAAAAACCCCCACCCTACTTATTGCAGAAAGTTGCTTTGATGCTAATTCCTTTTTTACTCCTCATGAGAGGATTAGCTCAGGGTCTTGAAAATGCAAAGGAATCCAATCTGTCAACTTAAAAGTCTTTTTCAGTGTGCAAATAAATAGATGAATTTCTTTATGAAGCCAATGTGTCACCACCAGTGATGAGACTCACATTTCCCCTAGCTCCCTGTGAGTGGTAGATGTCTTTTTTGACATTTCTTTTTACAAACAAAACTCAGCTGTTTTTTTATATTAGGAAAACCATTATGAACTCTGTTCTTGGGTAATAGGGGCTTGTACACATTTTTTTTTCTATTCTGTAAAGAATTCTAGGAGACTAACCTAACTAACTCAGATGGGACCGTCTATTTTGTCATTTGTTTGTGGGGTTTTTTTTTGATGGGCTCTAGTGAATTCAGTATTGGAATGAGTCTGGCATTTATTTAAAAAGCAGAGAAATACTGTGGGTTTACTGCTTTTTTAATATTTTAGTGGCCTGATTTCAGAAAAGGCTTTCTAATAAGTTGTAGTCCGATTTATCTTTGCAAAACCTTTTCAAAGATTCTTGCTATGAGATATTTGTTTAAATTTGTGCGTTAATAGGTTCCAAAGTTACCATGAAAATATATTTTTGCATACAGAGTATTTTTGTGTTGAGGGAAACTCATATGAATTAAGGTACCTACGTGTGGTGGTGTGTCCTTATCAGAAGATACAATACCTGTGATACTACACAGCTACTTTTTTGTTGTTGTTGTTAAAAGTAAAAGGCAGAAAGCTTTTAACTTAGCTGCCTGGATCCCTCCCTGCTTTTGGGCTGCACACCCAGATACAAGCTGCTGAACAAGCAGGAGTCACAATGTTTGGTACTGCAAATAGTAAACACAGGGACTCTGCTCTCTAAAGATTTCTTAAATTACATATTGAGATGGATCTCTTACTAAATTGCTGGGGCAGAGGGAGGTCAGGACTAGTACACATAAAATGTTTCCTTTTAGAAAGAGATTTCTTCACAGACTATTAGGAAGTTTTTGTAAAGGTATGTCAAATGAAAGTTTAGAGCTTTATTTAGTTTGCTTCTAAATCTAAGGATGTAAATATGTGCAGAGCTGAAAACAAGTAAAACAGGTGACAAGATCATATATTTGAACAGCTGAAAACAACAGAAAGCATATTGCAGTACTGATGGAAATTATGCATGTGAGCTTCTGTACACTGGTTGCTCCAAGGACTGTTCCTATTTCATCTCCATCCATTCCATGGAGTGTTAGTACACTGTAATGTCTTTCCAAGTTTCTTCATGTATCACTATCAAAAATATTTCTTTTTGTCTCTCCGTCAATTACTGAGAAATAAGAAAACGACACAAAAAAAACCTGAGGGAGAAGAAAATAAGGTTAATTTTTCTAGTTTATCAAGCTATCTTTACCACGTGGTGTAATAGGAAATAACATAATGAGTTTTAGATTTGCCCAGCATGGCAGCAAATGTTCTCTGAACTACCAAACTAATCTTAACATATCGTCTCCTGAATGTATTGTCATACTCCATTAAAAGCAGTAGACCATACTGTGTCTGGATCTTCCAGGAGTTCCTAAGGGCCTCAGCTGCCTCTCAAGCGCAGTGAGCACTGACTCTTAACAGTGCTGGGTTTCCCTTCAAAGCTCTAGGAGGTTATTCCTACAGAGAGACACAGAGAAGATAATTTAAATTGAATGCAGTGGTATTATTTCCAGTGTGTACATTTAAATAAGAAAGAGACATTGTCCTTTTGTTCAAATGATTAAGGTTGTATTTTTCAAGAGAAGAAGGCAAGAGATGGAGATGCTTTGAGGAAAAGATTTCTGGGAAGACGATAGTGGGCAAATCTGTATATAATGTTAGAAAGTGTAGAACATGAGGAAAAATGTGTCATATTAAAGGCTGAAGGGGTTTTGAGCTATTGTATCAAAAGGCAAACAGAAATTGAGGAAGACAGTCAGAACACCAGTATGAACAGGTGTAAACCAAATTAAGGAAAGGCAGAAGATGATGAGGAACTGTGAATATTTAAAAATGAAGGATCTGATTGAGAAATTCTTTAGCTAAGATTATGAGGACGGAAAGTAGAGTAGAAAGATCTGAGGGTGTTGCCAAAAGTTATTGGTTTAAAGCTGGTGAAAGTCAATGAGCTCGGGAACATATCAAGTCACTACACACTCTGCTTCCAAGTTGGAAGGGTCCAGTGGTTAGAAGAGGAATTCACAGACCTGTCTATTTGATTTGCCTTTTTCACTGGCTCCCAGCATGACCGTAGGCAAATTGCTTTTTAGACTAAGACCCATGTGTCTCAGCTTCTCTCCACGTCTGCTGCCTAAATGGGATTTTCCTTAGTTCTTGTAAAGATCCTTGGTGTCAAATGTTATTATGTATTTAGGACTCTGCCTGGAAAAGAACAGCAAGTCTATTTGTTTGTGTGTCCATTTTTGTAACCATTAACTCCTTTGTTTCATTCACTTGTTTACTGCTTTTTCAACGTCTTTCCAACACCCAGCTAAGTCATATCTACTACATTATCATCTGCCATATAAAATGATTGTTCTTAATAATCTTCAGAACTGTTAGGTTTCTTTTTATTTCCTTCCCTCCCTCCACCCAGACATTCATCGCTGCTTCTTTTTGAATTACAATCACTCTTTGTGCAACTGTTCCATCTTTCTTAGAATATCTGGATTCAGGCTGGTACAAGTTTTATTTGTTATTCATTTCTGGATATTAACCATTCCATTAATATTGCAGTTCTTAATGGTGGGTGCAGACATGATGTTAATGTCGCCTGTAACTTTTTTATGATTGGGGAACTTTTACAGTGATAAACTAGTCCTGGAGGGAATGTCTGAAAAGAAATTAAAACAGTATAGTAAATTAAAGTCATAAAAACTTCCAAACATATTGAAAACATAATTTGCCTGTTAAGCATGGTGACCTTTGGGTTATTCTACTTTAAGATCTTTTTTTCTTTAAGACTTTATACCCTTTAAGCTATATGAAAGGAAATTGCTCACTATTGAAAATATTCACACGGCAAGCATTTGTTTTAGCCCGTGTCTGGAATTGGCTCATGTTTCAATCAAACTGGTGAGTGGACTACAAATCACCTGTATGCAGAGAGCAGCACAGAAGGGACTCAGGAAGGGCACACCTGCCTTACACTGAAAATTTCCCTCTGATTTATTCACAGATAGAGGAGAAATACTTCGAACATGTCTAAGTCCTAGAAAGACCTTGTCAGTTCTGTAATCTATCAGTGTCCTCAAAACAGTGATGAAGATCATCATGTGCACGGCTCCAATATTTACGTGCAAGAAGCCACCTGAAAGATGACAGATATAACTTTATCACAGTAGGTCATTTGCCTTAAGTGATGAATTGAATTCCCTTTTGCTTCCAACTCTCATCTTTTGTCCTTTCTAAACTTCAGTAAACAGAACTGTCAGATGCTTCCCAGAATATATTTCTCAGATTTCTGTTTAAATTTTCTTCCTTTTTTTCGCCCCTCTTCCTTTTTGTTTTAGTGACTAACTGACATAACTGGATGCTGTGAACTTCCATTTCTGCTGTGCTGCTTCTTATGATAACAGCATTGGCTAGGATTGGGCAGGCGTTGTAGAACACGAGAGACGCACACAGGGGAGGAGACCTGGGTTCATACTCCCTGGGTACCCCGGGAAAAAAACACGGAATACCTTTGAGTGTGGTGAAACAGGGATTTATTTTCTGCCAAACCTCAAATGACTGAGTAAATGTCTGTGAGAAAGATATCTGGACACCTGTACGTCTGCTACTGGTAATACAACTATCTCTTTAAAACAGCATGAGATCATCTGCCCTGTGACATGGACTCTATTGCTCTAACTTTCTCAGCCTAATATTTTTATTTTTAATGCAAAATTATTTTGTTTTATTTTCCCCTATTGATAGCTTTGTCTCAAAATTAAGAAAAGATGTGCCACCATCTCTTTGTCCTTTTTATCTTGTAACCCCTGTAGTATGTAATTGCAATTTATTGAAGAAAACTAACTTTGTTTTCTTATTTTCTCCTTACTTGGTTTGTAGTTCCCTTACATATGTTGTGGAGTCAGTTCAGTATTCAGCACCTAATGTAAATCCACGAGAGAAGCATGATTTATGACAATTTGAGCAAATTTTCAATGTCAGGATTGTATAAAATATTTTACGTTTTAGTTTAGTATGGCAGGGCAGCAATATTCTCCAGAGTGTGCCTTGCTTGTTTATTGTTTGTTTTAGATAGACGTGAACACCACCAGATAAACAAGGAAAAAATGAACTCGCCTGAGTTCAGATGTCTGAGTATCTTGAACTTCATCTGTTTGAGATGCTTTATTTTATTTTTAATAGTACGTTCAAGGAAAGGATAACACATATTTTTAGATGCTCTTGGAGCCTCCCAATTCACAAGAGGGTATATTCCCCCCCTCACTGTTTCTACATATATACTCTGATTAATGCAGATGTGAGTTATGCATTAGCATCAAGAGGAGAATTTTACTGCAGCTGCTGAGGCGCAGCAAACCTGAGTGGGTGGTGAGGAGAGAATAAACAGTGACTTTCCAGTGGGAGTTTGAAAAGGCTGATGAGGAGTCTGTCTAGAGAAAGACATCTCATCTGTTCTGCTGTATTCAGACTCGTAGACTAGGCACCTACAAAAATACACATCATCAGAAGGCTGTTGAAGGATCCAGTGCTGCCCTTATCTGCTATAAGGCAGATACACATTGATTATTTTTTTTTTTTTTCTTTTTTTGTAGGTAGGAGAATTCTGCAGACTTAAAATGCAAAGCAGTACGCAGTCTGGAAGAGCGAATAAAGTAACTGCAACAGTCACTGAAGTCAGAGAAACAAGAGAAACTACTTTGGTCAGAGAGGTCAGCATTTGAGACTTGGAGGGCAAATGGGAGTTGAAAATGTAGTGCAGACATATTTGGAAATGTGTGTTTTTACTAACTGTCAGGAAGAATTATTTGAAATTCTTCCTTACTTTTTTCCACTTGTTTTTTCCACACTATTTGGAACATTCTGAAAGCATGACATGGCTGTGCAAACTCTCCAGGAGTGATTTCAATAACTTCTTCCTTCAATACATTTCTCTATGATTTTTAATCAGCTCTAATGCATAGCAACTGCTACTGTGGGCAAGTGCATAGCAGTGGGGGAATACAGAGTGTGGGATACAGTAGGAAAAAAAGGGAAAAGGAAAGCAAACTTCAAAAAAGACAAAAAAGAGATTAAAAAATATATTCAGAAATCTTACTGTAAAGTAAACATCGGAAAAGTTTTACATCTGATTAAGAGTGGATGAGGGCTCAGTTTTACAGAAACATGGAAATTCCTGGCACTAAAGTCTAATCCTCTGCTACTGGAAGAAACTGGCTTGCTTATATGTTCCTCAAGCTTCACTGTGTAGTGAATAAGTCATCTGGTAGCTATACCAAGAAAGCATCCTTCTGGATCATCATGACTGGATTGATTTATCCACCCAGTCTCTGGAGGGTAAGACCACTAGTGAATACAACCTTTTCTGCCGCCCATCTCTTTCCAATGACAGAAATGCTGACACAGTGCCCAGGAGCCGCTCAAGGAGGAAGGATTGGTAAAGAAGAAGAAGGGCTTAAACCTAGAAGGTTGTCCATGCTTTGGGCTATACCTGTGGGTGCACCTGAAGGCATACAGAAAGACATAAGGGTGTGCCTGTACCCTGATATCCCCTGGAGGTGAGCTTTGGGAAACCCTGCAAGAAACAATATAGCCATAACCCAAGCTGTTGGGTTTAATCTGAGTAGTTAACAGTACAATCAAGAGTCTTCCTAAAACCAAAAACTGGCATATAATTTTTAACGTTATTAAGAGGATTTTAACATCCAAACCTGAGGTGATATTTTGATAGGAAAACAGAAAATAAAATAGTTGGATTTTTTAATATTATTCTTCATCAGCATCTCAATTCATTTAAAGAAAAGAGGGTGAAAATCAACGTCCTCATTTTCAGACGGGAAGCCAAGGTACAAAAAAATTAGATAGTTTGTCCTAGTTTGTGCAGAAATCTGAGTGATCCCTGGGGATCATTAAGAAGAATCCAGCCTATTCTTGGCTAATGAGGCCAAAATGTAAGATGTTCTGGATGTGGCTGAGACAAGATCAGACACACTTTGTGAAAGTGAAAAGTTTACTAGATATTATATCATGTTCCATTCAGTGGTGTGACAGAACAAAAGCAAGAAAAGAAATCCTTGATTTGAGGATATTAGCTAAATTAGCAATGTGTATTGCTTTCCATAATTAATGGTTGGGAAATATTAGAAAAAAAGTATAGTCAATTTACAACCAGCCTAATCTAACTGTTCAAATTTAAGGTTATGCACCAGTCTAGATCAATTTATTGTAAGTTTGTTTAATTAATGTTGAGCTTTTTTTTTTTTAGTATTTCAGTGTTCTCTATATCTGAACTTGGTGGAATTAGTAGAGGATTCTACTAAGCTGTGACTTTACTAATGTAATTTGATGGCTCAACATCTCAGTGTGCCTAGCTTTCACTATTTGTTCTGCTTTAAGATTTGACATGATCAGTCAGATCTGAGAATTATAATTATGCAGCGTAGAAATAGACTTCAAGATTTTGAGTCCCCACAGAAAAAGCCAACGGGTATGTAATTAAGAACGAGAAAAAAGGTCGACCTATTTTTTTCATTTAGTCTAAACTTCTGATTGATCTATCTTTATTTCTTTCTATTGATCTATTTATCTGCCTATCCAGTCTGTCACTAATAATCTTGACCTTATTTTGCATTGATTGATCATTTAAACTAATTTCTAGCCTGAATGCTGGTAATTTAATAATGTGAGCCAATTAGGAGTTAAATAGAATCAATAAACCATTCTGAGACATCAATGAGAGAAACATTGAAGTACCACTGTCTCATTATCCCTTTCAGCATTTTATATTTATGTTTTTCGAGCTGAAGTCAACCAAAGACACCACTGAAACTAGGAAAATAATTCAGAACATGTTGTTACATTTTAGCTATCAAATTCTTCCAGCTTCAGATAAAAAAAGCCAGAAAAGGCTGTTAGTTCTCCAACCTCAGCAGGCACTCTTTGTCTAATCAACACCTGGTATGGGAAAAGACTTGTGTTTGACTTCTCACTCCCACTTTCATCATATCTGTAATCCTTGTTTTCCAGCTGTTCTGCCCTTCATGTCTATTACAGTAGTAAAAAAAGAGCCCGATACCTTCTTAGCCAACCATCCCACAACTCAGATCAGTATAATTCATGGAGAAATCACCATTTTGCTGAGAGGCTGATATGTTTCCTCCAGAGAAAATTCGAAAAGTAGCATTTCTGATACTGGAAATATCAGAGGAGTTGGTTGGAAGAGAGTTAAAATGGATGTTTCATGATAACTGCACATAATCACATGCTTCCTCCACTAGAGGTATGGTTATCATCACAGTTTCATCTCACATGTACATACAAAAATTTGATTTATTAAGAACCCAAATAAAGCTGATCCTGTAGTCATGTACCTTCAGCTCGCTCACATGCCTTCATAAGATTTTTTTCTTTCAAAGGGCAAATGTCAGTTACACCATCTTTTGTGCAACACCTTTTGCCAACCTCTGGTTCCTCCAGCAAGACCAAAAACAAACCAAACACCCAGAAAACAGTTTCATATCCTGAAAGAAGCAAGATTGTGAGGTATGTTTGGGGATATTTGTAGGAATCTCCTCCTAAGCCTGGTATGTATCATGAGGAAAGAGCTGCTTGCAAAGAGATCCACCCCTCTTCCTTACTGAATACCTTTGTGGAAAAGCTATTTTCTCATCTATTGCCTACGTATCCAAACGAGCAAATAAATATGCAACAATATATGAAAACCTAGCAGAATCTGAGATCTATTAGGTTTTCTCTTACAATTTTTATCTCCCTCTTCTTCCAAAATTAAAAGTTTCTTTGGTCTATCATTGCTTGTGTTAGATGAATTATAACTATGGTTTCTCACAGGCTTGAGTAAAATTTGTTTTTCCTGCCTCTGGATGGTGACAGACACATCCTGCTAAGCCAAGAGCTGGACCATATGTAAGTGTTAATAGCATGCATTAGCTCTGTTGTAAGCTTCTTGTTTGCTTTCCTCTAAGCCCTATCAGATGTTGCTCTTTTGTTTTGGAGTTTATTTTGCTTCATTTCATTGCCTTCATGATAAATCAGTCCTAGCAACAAAACACAGATGATTATGGTTTTAGACATAAGCTTCTGTGAAGGTGCTAGATACCGTCCATGTGCCATTGAGCAGCCAATATAATCCTTGCTCTAAAATCTTTGTAATTCTTTGTAATCCCCTCCCTTAATTCTACTTTTCCAGCTGGATGGACAGTGTAGTGGCACTGGCCTGCCCCTCACCAGCTTCTGATTTAGGGTTGTTAGCTCTGTTCTGCACATGTCCCTTCTCCGTGCCAGAACAAATTAGCTCTACTGGCTGCTATGTAAATCCAGATGTTTGCCACATGAATAATTCTTAGTCTGTCTGAAAGCCCATGACACAGAAGGGGAAGGATACTACAGGCCAATAACAACCTACTGGAATCCTGCTTGCCAATTACTTCATTCGGGGGAAGACAGGAAGGTGCAGCAGCCAGGCCCACAGATAACCGCACATCAGCGCTCACATCAGTGTCTGCACACCACAGCCACCTCCTGACTTCAGCTCTCTGCGCTGGATCTTTTTTGAGTTTCAGCTGTCTGAATCGCAAATGGAATGAACAGAATAAGCAACACTCAGCAGTGGCATAGTAGTCTGAGCCAAAGTAACACATGCCTTTCCCCCCTGAAGAAAACAAAAAAACATTAACCCTCGCAACAGCAAGCAATTAAGGCAACATTTTAACAGGCATCTGCAGTCAAAAAGGCAAAGACAGCACTGGACTGCATGAGAGGAAGACAGAGAAGAATATAGGGATATTATATGCTGTTACAGAACCAGATGACATATCCTCAGATTATAGGCACACAGTATTTTTTTAAATCTGTTGTAAAAGCAAAAAAGTAAGTTGTATCAAGGGATAATAAACAGTTCATTGATATTGTTAGTGGAGGAGTGGGAAGAATCTCCACAAAAGTAGTATAGGATGACAGGGAGGGTTTGGTCTGGTAATAAAAAGCCATAGGTGAATGCCATCAAGATTAACAACAGAGTCCATCTGTCCTCCTCCTTTCCTACTTCAATGACAAGGAAGAGAGCTTTTTAAACAAAGCAGGAAAATTCTTCTCCTTCCTCCATCTGTGCAGTTTATAAATACCCAGCTGCAGAGTATCTGGGAAAATAGCCTATTTTTTTCACGGGTATTGTCATTTGTGTGCCAGAATCACATGTACAGTTGGACTTATTATTACCAAACTAAGAGCTTCTGGCCCTCAGGTTCCTGGGATACAGGTTGGTCTATAGGAAATTAGATAGTACATGACAGTGTTTGACAGTCTTTTCTAAAGCTTCTGGATTGATAGTTGTACATAATTCATGCATTGTGAAAATTGGTTTTCATGGTGTCCTAAGGGATTGCCACACAGACTTTGAAGAAAACGACAATAATAATAACAATACTGATTGATGAACAAGATTATTGGTGAGAAACAGCGACATCGAGGAGATCTGGTATTGAAGAGACAAATTTTTATGACAAAACTTTTCAAATGAACTACATCTCTAATTTCCTCTGTGCACAGTTTTGCCTTAGCAGGCTCTCTTGAACCTTGATGGTCAGTACTCACCATTTGAGGGAAGAACACCACTAAGCTGCAGTTTCCTGAGACTGTTGTATAGTCAGCTGAGTTTACATATACACACACTAAAAATATGTTTATTATTCTCTAATAATCAGCCATCCTGCAAAGCATGCCAGATTCAGACTCAAAGCAAGAAAAGAGGTTAGAGAACAGAAAAGGGGGATGGCAATGAAAGTTGTAGAGGGAATACAAATTTTAAAAATGGAAAACTTGGAAAAGTACAGTGGAAGAGTAATAGTAAGTAGATGGTAGTTCCCCTTGTATAGGAATGAGAAAAGGGAAAGTGGAATCTTTACCTGTGTTTCAAAGATACACTTCTTCCTTTGTTCTTCCTTTGTTGTTTTCGGGGGGGTTTATTTGTTTTTTTGTTTGTTTTGTTTTGTTTTGTTTTGTTTTTTTCTTTTTAAGATGGAGCAAAAAACCCCAATAAATTAAAGTTATACGTAATTTAATTGGGGGGTGGTGGGGGTAGTGTTTGGTTGTTTGGGGTTTTTTTAATCGCAAACTATTCCACAAATTGAAAATCGATGCAGCTCAAAATGAGTCCTCCATTTGCAGATCTATAATCTATATATTTTTATTTTTTGTCTGCCTCTAAAAGCTAGATCAATGGAATAGATTTCCTTTAAGAGTAAATGAGGGTTGTCCATCTCCCTTCCTCACAAACTAGTTATAATTTTTTTTTCATGTAACCTTTTTTTGCATTATTTCTAAACCTTGCTGTGAGTAGATTTGCAAAAAGTGAAATAAAGTATCTGGAGACTCCATTAATGGAGTCCATCCATTAATGATAAAAAGCATTGGATTAAGACTCTTACATCAGTGGCATTTCCTAACAATATTCAAGATTTCCTCCAAATATTCCTTTATTTGATTTTTTTTGTCCAGAATTTGTTTCTATAAAAAAAAAAAATTTTATTTAATTTCATTTTGTTACTGTTTTATAATTCTCTTTTTGTCCTTCATTTTGCATTTTAGTTTTCTCTTCATTAAACTTAAAAGAAAACCACACGTATTTAACTGCCAGCTCTTCAGAGCTTAGAGACTCAATTGCCTTGGAAACTAGAAGTTTATGTAAGGATAATGGATTTCTCTTATTTGACAACTCAGCAATCTAATTATATAGTGACAGATATAGTTCTGATTACCTCTAAATTTATGATTGGTTAAAATTTCATTTTACAAGAATAGATTAATGATTAAATATCAAATTATCTGTAGATTTTTGTATTTTGATTTGTTCATCATTCCATAAATACAGATAATAAAATGAAAATCATTGCAAGAACTTGTTTAAAAATTAAAAGAAAATTATATATTGAAAACCAATCCTGAATTTTGCATGGGACATGTTTAAACTGGGTTATAAAATATTACATATTTAATCTCCCCGAGAAAACGCTCCTGGTGGTTATACCCGGGTTATTCAAACTCAGTATTCGAAGATGATATAAAAGCATTTGGAGTATCTATGTCAACTCAAAGGATAATATAACCCCTCCGCACAGCACGGGCACAATCATCGGTATCAGCTTTGTATAGAAATGCAGCTGTTGTTCTCCATCCCTTGAGTCAGTGCTTTGTGGAGTATCTATGAGAGTTCCCCAGGCTGCACACGCCGGGCTGCAGCGTGCTGAGGGCTATCAGTGGTGCATCTAAGAAATCCATTTTCTCTCCTGCTAAGTCAAAGCACTCCTCTTGACAGGTGCTGTGAGGAGGAACAAGCTGGGCTGGTTTCATGCTGCAAAGATGCAATTCCTTCATGATAACCAGGGAAAGGAGCAATGGGACTGATAAGTTAGCAAATTAAGCAGGAAACCTTGGGGAAAAAAACAGCAAAAATGGTACTTTCTAGTACACAAGGAAATAAATAGGCAGTTCCTAGACCACTGTTTGGATTTTTTTTTTCCAGTGTCCTCTCTGATCGTATCTGATTTGACCTAGCCATGAGATCCTTTTAAAGGAATACCTGTGCGTGAAGGTGCAGCTTGTGCCCAGGTTTGATGGTGGCTTTGCATTTTAAAATTTTCCACCACACTGTCACAATTTTAAAGTTTATTGGCTCTGCCAGGGCCCACTTCCTCCAAGATGGAGCGATTACCAAAAATATTTGTGCAGTGATAATCCTTCTAGATTTATGCTCTCAACGTGAAGTTCGCCACATGGGCTGAGGATTTTATGAGGACTGAAATAAATTTCAGATAAAATTATAATGTAACACAAAAACTGCTGTTTCTGATTTGGATATGCTTTCCTTGTTGCTGTCTATTCCTAGCAGCTCTCCCCAGCTACAAATTTAAGCACCAGTGTTACTTTCTTTTGTTTTCTATATTTCAACATGGTACTATTAATGTTGTAAGTTTTGATTAAAAGGTGAGTAGTTTGTGCAAGGGAAAATGTCTTGGGAAGTATCAGTTTAATTCACACAGCTTGCACACTACTGGAGTCCTTTCCAATATCAATTCTGTCTTGTTCTTTCTCATAAATATTCACAGAAAGCACTCCTCCTTAGCTTTAAAACCTGACCCCAGGATCCATCAGCCTTACCGTCTCGCTAATGCTATTGGACAGGGATTTTTATCTTTGTAATCCCGAAGAGCACTGTCATGGTAATGCTGGTTTCTAAATAGTAAGAAGCAGCCATTTATTGAAATGAACACCAGATTATGTATTTTTTTTACACTCTTGCATAAATCAGAGACCTGAGGGTGTTTTGCTGAAACTTTCCCAAAAATGTTACTGTTTAACCAGAAATGACCATTGATAACTTTTAAATAAAGAAGCTGTGGTTTAGAAAATCTTGGGCAGGGCTTCCAAGTTTTGTTCATAAATGGATGCTTAAATGTGAAAAATCAGGTAAAGAGTGCTATATAGCAAAATTCATCTTCAATTCAATGCCTAAATTAAATGCTGTGTCTCAAACAAGGGCTTACTTCGTGAGTCTTCTACAAATTCTTTGCAAGTTGTCTGTGACCTTTGGGAGCGCCTGGGAAGTCCTGGCTCAGAGCACATGGAAACAAAGGTAACTGATATTATTCGGTTTTGCTCTACTGCCTGTTGTGTTCAATGAAGTTGAAGATGTGGCAATAGCATAGACAAGATAAAGAAAACGTCTTGACAAATTCCCTTGTCAATACACTTGTCTTGGTTAAAAGACACAATGGCAAATGATGTGGAAGAACTTAGCTCAGATGCACTGTCAGATAAACCTGACGTGGGCTGTCCGCATGCCAGCTGCAATGGAAGCTGGACACTTTTCGTTAACTGACTGCAAAGGAAGCCTCTGTTTTTTCATTACTCAGATTATGTCTTATTTGAGGTATTTCATGCATGTATCACTTGGAGGTTACATATAGAGCAGTAATGAAGCAATACACCAGCTATCAAGGTAGTATGCCAAAAATATAAGTCTGAACTCAGCTGCAGCCTTCTGTCTGTCCTGCTTGCCTGACCCCTGCAAGCGTGTTACTCACTGGGAGATAGGGGATTAATCAGGAAACCGGTAATGATAAAACAAACCGGGTACAGTTTGTTACTGCAACCCCCTGCTCATGATTCATATCTAATACTAGATAGCTGGAGAATTCTTTGAGGCCAGTATTGAGAAAGAATGATATGCAGTGCCAGCACTGACACACAAACCTTGATTTCCATGTGAAAAAAATATAGCATGATAAAGATTATTACAGTACCATTACAGCTCAGTAAGCTTTCTCACTTCCACTCAAGTCAGGTGAGAGCTCCCTGTGCATTGTTACATCTCTGTTGTATAAACCACAACCATTCAAAGGAAGATTAAACAAAATAACAAACGGTATCATTAGGTAAAATTAAAGGGTTAGTAAAAATTAGGAAAGCAAGCTAGACTCACTTTTTGTACTTGACTTACCCAGTTATGTTAGACATCGTGTTTGTTGCTGAAAACTACATCATCTACCCTACTTCAGTAGAGAAGCTTACTTGGGAGAATACACTGAATGCAAATGTCTCCGGGCTTTTGGGTTTAAATCAGCCATTAGCACTGCCTTTTCTTTTATCCGATTAACATTTATACACTCAGGAAGGGAATACTTTCTTAGCTGAGCAATAGGGGTTTGCATTTTTCTCTTTACATCCTCAAGTACAGACAATAAACCCCTAGTGAGAGTTGAGGGTTGGTTGTTTTGGGGTTTTTTTCCATTTGATGCACGTTGAGGGAAGAGATTTCAGTGGGAAAAAGTGATCGTTGATGGGTGATTGTTTCTTTCTTGAAATTTTGCTGGAAGTCTAGAAAGGCAAATAAATGTTAAAGACTGCCACACTCCTCAAGCAGCAGTTTACCCCCTGTGCTAAGGGAGAGAACTGCTACCACACACAAATGAAGATCACAATGCTATTTTAACTATAAATTGATGCAAGCTGTGTCCTTTAGCTTAAGCTGTATGCTGCAATGAGTCAGCTAATACAGAATAAGGTTTAAAGGAAGTTAATGCACCAAAAAATGTAGCAGGACCTAATTCAGCTTGATGGAGTAACATGCTACATTCAGTGTGAAATACAGACTATCTTGCGAACACAGCTGTATACTTTGTGGACCAGGGTCACACCAGGGTCTTGAACCAGACCCAGAGAAATTAAACTAGCCTAACTAATAGTAACAATCCTCTTTGTGTAGAAATAGTCACTGGAATTACTTCACGTTCTCCCAGGTGTCTGCTTGGCTCTAGTGCCCGTGGGTATACTCCCTTGGGAGTTTCAGAAGGAAGGACAACAGGCCAGCCCCGCTCCCAGCCACAGATTCTCTTTTGAACTCTCAACAGATCAGGTATTCTGGGCAGTTGCTATGAAGCACAGGCAATTGTCACTGTGTCTCTGTCCCTGTTTGCCAGATAGGGTTAAAATCATCTCTTTCCCAGGAATATACTCAGATATGTTGTGAGGAACATATTGCAGATCAGACAAACAAGGAAGAAATATTAGATGCACAAAGATTTTTTAAAAAAAAAAACCAAACAAACTCAGTTTGTATCACTGATAAAGAAGCATAAGATTACAGCTTTCATAAACTTTCTAATTCTCTTAGGAAGATTACTGGAAAGTTCTCCTCTAGAGTTGCTCATGTGGCAACATCAATAACAAAACAAAAATAACGCTTCAGTTCTCCCTGAAGTTCTTGTAAGTTAAAGCTATAGCTCCAGCTCCCCGTATCTGATGAATAGAGAATGCAGCAGTATTCTCAAATTTCTTAGGTTTTATAGAGACCATGATTCACCCTTAGAGCCACTGGTAGTTTTGTGATAATTGAAGATAAATCTGAGATCCTGTGAAACAATGAAGAAGCAAATACTCGTGAGCATCTCTTAAAACAGATATCCCCCCCCCGCCCCCCAGAGTATTTTGTTCTCAGCAAACGCAGATTTAGATGTTTGTGTTGGGAGTTGCAATCTGCATACTGTTTATTTTAGGGAGAAGTTTTATAAGAGATTCTTCCTTGTAAATACTCAAAAGTGGTAGATCAGAATATTCCTGACTTTTATCAGAGTTTGTATATATCCACATTTTGCAAAGTGAGCCTTCTCATTTTACTACAGGTCATACAACTTTCCCCCTCTTTTTTAACCCCTATAAAGTGGTGACATCTCTAGTAGTGCATCTTTTGCTTCCCAACGCGGATAGATGCAGCCTCAGTCTAAGTGAAAGGTAGGGATGCTTACTCATTATATGAACGTGAAAACGGATGAGTGTTACATGAAAGTGGCTTATCTTGCAATAGTCCTTATCTCATTCCTCCCCACTCCCAACTTTGTCTTCTGGGGTAGTCTGCATAGTGCTAATTATCTTGAGCCAAACCTATACAAGTATTTAGGTACCTAAAAATGAGAATACTTGTATTTACAAAAGTGTAAGTAATTAGGCAAATCCTCTAAAGGTTTTGACTCAAATTTCCCAATTATTTCTGCTGATATCTCTTTTATAAGACCTCCCTGGGTGCCTTTGTGAATATTACACTTTTAAATATCTAACTGTGGCCTTTCTGTGTGTTAGGGTGTTGTGTGAACTGCTATTATAGATGCGCGATGTGAGAAAATGGCACATATATTAACAATCAACACGCTGTACCATAGATGCTCCATTAATAACCATTCAGTACTCAAGCTTGAATACATCCATTTTTCTGTTTGCCCAGTTACACACCAGAGACTCCAGGCAGGCTTTGTGCAGTCTCCATTGGCAGCACAAGCCTGACACTTGCAGAATAGAACAGCTTGAACTTTTCACAGTTGCAAATCAGATTTCTCTATCAGAGCAGCGATTTTTAAAAGGCAATATTTTCTTTTTTACCTAATTCTGTTGCTCTCTGTGTAATGGATAGAAGCAATTGAAATACCCTGGGTTTATCCTTGGATTTTCAGCTGAGAAGAAAATAAACATCCAGGCACTGTTCTGTGACAATGGCTCTCTGGGGAAAAAGATACACACACTTTTTTTCCCCTGTTCTGCAAAAGATCCCTGAGTAATTTTTCCAGGTCATTTTATAAAGTCAGCATAGCTCCTGACACATATGTTCTTTTTCCCCTGGAGCAGGGGACACAATAACTCATTACTACTGTAGGACTCTTGCTCAGTGATTTAGTCAAGTTGCTGTCTGACTCCCTGATTAATTCACACAGCTTCCTCAAAAACTTGTACTTAATAAAGTGACAGAGTTCTGGCTCGGCAGGTTCCCACTCTCTAGCAGAATAACCGTGTGGCCTTCTGCAGCACGCAGGCTGCTGGAAAAGCTTCTGGGTCTGGACAAGCTGTTTGAAAAGTGATTTGGCTGCAAGACACAGCCAGGCTGGCTGAAACGCCGTGCTATCTCCCAAGGAGATTGCCATGGTAGTGCAGATACCCTATTAACAACCTTCTCTGTTTGCTTCTGTCTCACTGGGCGGCAAAAATACTTGTTTAAAGGCAAACACAAAGGCTGTCAAACAGAAAGGGAAAATAAACAGCTGAGGTCTGATAGCACATCCCAAGTCATGGATCAGTGGCCAAGTGCACATGTGCAAATCACCACATGATTAAGAGCTATGTATGCACAAATGCCTCTTTCTAGAAGCAGCCGGTCTTCATACTCTGCACCTTGGTTTTGCCAGCCCCAGAGTCCTCCAGGCACTATATCGTTTCACACACAACCAATAGCCCACGTTGCTCTTTGTCCTTCCCTACCTTCTTCTAGATAATGCGTTTTCACCTTTTGCCTAGTTGTCAGTTGGCATCTCAGCATTTATCTTTGCATTTTCTGTTCTTTATCAGCAGCCTTCTCCCTCATGGCCAATTTCTATTTCACGGTAATATGCAGAAAGTGGATATATAGGTAAAAGAGCTAATTAGGAACTTTAAATTGAGTCTCAGAAGACCCAAGTTCTGTGGCTAGGTTTAAAAAAATACTTTTTGTCTCCTGAATATAAATCTAACAACGTACAAACTTTCATAGCATCTTAGATCAGAGCACAGAAAGAATCTGTTTCCTGTAAATACAACAGTTATTTTTACCCATTGTAAAAAGGGGGTTGGACAAGATGACCTTCAGATGTCCTTTCCAATCTCAATTATTCTGTAACATTTATACATCTGAGCAAGAAAAGTCACTTCTAAGGACCTCCGCTAACAAAATCATCTCTACTGTTTCATGCATGTTGTAATTACGTCTGAGAGAAGGCAAATTAGAAAGTTTCGGTGTTCCACAAAATGAACCAACTAAGCTGTAACTGTGATTTGGGACCGGGAATGATGTAACACCAACAGAATGTAGTGAGTGGGGTTTGCACTGATTTGTTAGCTAATTCAGAAGGAGTCTTTCGACAGGCCACAACAGACATGAACATCCTGTGGTGCAAACTCAGTATTTTTCTTACTCCTCTTTTACAGAGAGTATGAAAAAGGGAGTGGCTTGTTGTCTGGAAATGGCCATTCGAGCAGGTAAGTATTTCCTTCTGCAGTTTAACAGTGTCTCAGAGAATCTTTTCAATAGCTATGAACAGCAGTTAGGAACTTTAAACCCTTTTTCTTCCTATTAGATTAATTATTTCTATAAGGTAATCATGGACAGGCATGGGCAGGGATCAGGTCTCCAGTCTTCTGAAAACATTTAACAGAAAAACATTGTCTTAAATAACTTCTAGTTATACAACGCATAAGAAATAGACTTGGTAATACACATGAACGTGAAGTAACAGAGCAATGTTTGTAGTTAAAGAACACCATTGGGTTCTTTCTGGACTTTTCAGTTTAGTGTCTGATCCAAAAAATTATGGGAACAATCCTTTGGAAATGTCCCCTCCAAAAATATTTTGCTCAAAATCAAATTAAAACTTTTATTTCTTCTGTTTGGGGTGTTTTTAAACTCAATTTATAATGAAAATATTTTCATTTTCTAATTGAAACAGTTCTAAAATTGAAGGCTGAAATGCTCTATTTACATGCTAACATCAAGCGATTGCAATTATCCAATGGCACCCTCTCCATGGCTGTTATTGCTTTAACCATAATTGCCATCAAATATTTTACAGGCAGCATGGTGCAGGAAATTTAACACTTTTCTAAAATGTGCCTTCTCTTCCATGTGCTTAGATGATAGTCGCTAATACGAGCCAGCCAAAAGATTTGTATTTTGTTCCTTCATACATTTACCCCATCATGTCATTTCCTACATTTTAACAATGTCTCTGATGATGAATAAGGAAACAACATATCTGCAATGTCAGAATAAAAATGGAAGTAAACGTAAAACAATAGAGGCTTTTGTGAAAATTTAATTTGTATGATTTATACTTTAATTATTATAAAAGCGGATTAGAGATGGTGGGGGTGGCATTGGGATTGCTTTCTCTGCAGGCTTCTGCTATCTGGAGCCTACAGAGAGTCGGTTTTGAGATAGAGTGGGAAGGAAAATAAAAATACAGCTAACTATAAAAGTATAAAAGATTATTCATGTATTCTCTTTATAGTTATCCTCAGCACTTTCCTGAGCTCTGATTTTGAAAAGATTTTTGTTTGGATTTAGATTTATAACAAGCTTTGCTGCCCCGAGTTGCTGCCCTGATTTCAGTGGTTTGGGTACATCTAAATAACCTGAGGTATATGTCTTTCTGGGATAGAAGCTGTGTTTATCTAGGTGGATATTTGTCTCCAAAGGCTTTGGATGAGAGCATAGAATACCTTGGGTAGTGTAACAAGCTCTGCAGAACATTCATACTTCATTTATATTGCATATGAAATTTAATTTTCTAGGGCTGCTATTGGAGGTGCTAGTGACTGCAGGAAGAGGTAATTTTATGTCTCATGAACAGGAAAGACCTAGCTAGGTAAATACTGTGTTCTCAGGCAGGACAAGCTATATTCTAGAGTCAGCTGGAAAACATAGGTCTGTTCCATGTGAGTTGTTACGCCCCAATCATTACAATAAAAATGGAGTTCAATCCTAAAATGCTTATCATTGATGAAATACCATCACACCTTGTTTACTCACTCTCCCTGTCATTTTGTAGAAGGGTAGCAGTGATTGAGCAGCTATTAATTTATCTGTTATAATGCATTTATTTTAGAGAAGGCCAAGTCAATGAAATGCACGTATCTGTTCACGGAAAAGACGGGAAGATTTGTGAGGAACTGAGTTCCGGGGAGAATTTCATACTACAGTTTTACTACTGCTCTCATATGACTTCTTTTGGCATGGCTGTACTTTCCCCGTTGTAATGCCATGTCATTCTGCAAAGGGGCTGAAAAGATTCCAGGATATGGGAGAGTAATGGAGCCCACAAAGATTAGGACCAAGACCCTGAACTCAGTTGAAGAGCTGGGGGAAGTAAGCACTAACATTCCATTTCTGCTTCCTGCACTTTCAGGTGAGAGTGTCCTTCTTCAGTGCCTATGGATTTGTTTCAGTTGCAGGATCTAGTCTTTATCTGCATGCAGCCACGCATAGATTCTATTCTTTTATCAAAACTTTGCCTGGCTTCCCCACCTACTTACAAAGTATAACATTGGGCAGTATTTCTCCAGAGCTGAGGTAGGCTGCCCAGGTTTGTCCCCTGACCGCTGGTGCACTGCAGTGGCTGGGTGAATGGAGGGTGATGCAAGATGATGTTCTGTATCATTTCTGGTCTCAGGTCCTAGTATTATTCTGCTTTCTTGCTGTAACTGGGAGCCTTTGCATTAATGTTTGCACTAATACAGCAGAAAATAGAGCAATTTTCTTTTCTCTGCAACAGTATTTCTTGAACTGCTGTGAGCATGACCCATTGTCATGGTTTAACCCCAGCCAGCAACTGGGACCACGCAGCCGTTCACTCACTCCATACGCCTCCCCCCAACGCCCTGCCCCATAGACCGGGGAGAAGAAGGAGAAAAAGGAGGGGGTAAAAAGGGGAAAAAAAAAAAACCAACAAAACAAAACCCCCAAATGCTTCTGGGTTGAGATAAAGACAGTTTAATAGAACAGCAATGAAAGAAAAAAATAAAAAAGATAATAATGGTAAAAGAATCTACAAAATAAAGTGATTCAACACAAATTGCTCTCACCACCTGACGAACAGTTGCCCAGCCCATCCTGAACAGCAATCACCGATCCCTGCCCCCTGGCCAACCCCCATTTATATACTGAGCATGACGTCTATGGTATGGAATATTCCACTGGCCAGCTTGTCCTGTCTGTGCTCCCTCTCACCTTCTATGGGAAGCTGAAAAAGTCATTGACTTACTGTCAACATTACTTAGCAACAACTAAACCAACTAAATACCCATACTAAATCTAAAACACAGCAGCTATTAGGAAGACTATTAACTCTATCCCAACTGAACCCCGGACACCCATTTATGGGCTCCAGTCTCTTCTCACAACTCTTCTTTCCTCTCCCTCTTTTCTGCTCTGAAAACTCCTGCAGCACCTGCACCTTTTATTCCTGGCAGCTCCTCTGGTCATCTAGGGCAGAGGGTCGAGAACTAGTTAAAATTACTGAGGTCAGATGTAGGAGGAAAGAGCTGTGCCCAGCAGTCTAAGCTAGTGTGATTTTTATGACTCGTTTATGACCACTAAAGGGCTGTAAGCCACAGTTTGAGAAACATTGTCTAGGAGCTCAGCTCTGGACACTTACTCCAGAAACTAAGGTAAGATATACTTGGTTCAATCCAGTATAAATAAGCTCAGCCTTGGACCCAAGTCTGAAAAATCTTTATTCAACCCATTTTTAAGCTAAAATGCTAGTAAATGTCACTAAAATGTTAGACTGAAATGTCACCTGTTCTTTCATTACCGTCACCATTTTGTATCAGGTTGTGTTGACTTCATATCTCAGCAACAACGCAGATGCCATTCTCATTTGTTTCCGAGGCAAGAGAAAAAAACAGGTAGAAGCAAGACAGACAAAAGCATATTCCCTGCATAGAACAGGGTAAAGAGCCAACCAGAAAATACCCATTTTTAAAATGAATGTTTACATTTGATTGGAAAAGGCTGACCTTTATTGCCCGGGCATGTATTTTTCCTAATCTGCAAGAAAGTAGAGCAGTGACTGGAAATAGAAAGAAGATCTAATGTGTCAGAGAATTTACATATAATTTGTATATAATGAGTTTTTCTATTGTTTATTTTTCTTGCTTCTGTTTTGGAACCAGCATTTCATTTCATTTCATCATTCTGTATTCTGTCTGATGAGACAGAATTTGAGTTACTGAGTCATTGTCAGGTAACCTACTGCTTCAGCACGTCACAGATATTTCATGGAAGGAACTTGGGTATAGTAAGCCATAAAACAATTGCAGATGGTTTGGGGAGATAAAGGAAAACACAAGATCTAGTTCTTATTTCTTCATTCATTTACCCATATTTCTTGTAGCAAAGTGAATTGTTTAACATTAAAGTGTACATATTCATTTCCTCTAAGATTAAATAAGTGTTATTAGGAATTAAAATTAATATATCAAAGTACAAATTCTGATGTGTGTATATGCCCATTTTGTGTGCATACATCCATCTATGTAGAAGGGACTGCTAATGTATGCCTTTTTATCAAGCATCATGTGCCAGAAGCTCTTCCTTGGGGAAACAGAAATCAGAAACTGAAAGATAAAATTTCTTTTATTACAAAAAATTTGAAACAGCCAAATCTTTCAGCTCTGTGTCTTGGCACTTTGTCCAGCTTACTTTTGAAAGATGAAGAGATGGACAAATTACTTCAACAGTGTCTTTGAGGTAGGAACGGCAATTCATCATAATAAGTCACAGATGACTCCTGTGCTCCCTTCAATCTATATCCATCTGTAGTTTCTTTCCTTATACTGGAATCGTAAGCTCTACCGGGGCATGAAGTAGGTTTCATTCTTTGGTTGTAATATATTCCCTACAGTGGATTTCTAATCTGCAGCTAGAACTGTTGTTGTTATATTATGCTGCACACAGTAAAATATTTTACTGTGATACAAGGCAAAGACATGCTTTTCCTCATTTACCCACCACTACCCGGTCACCAGTAGTCTACTCCCTAAATCTGTGGAAGCAAAGACATTTCTGGAGTAGACTTCCCTGCTCAAGTGAAGACCAGAAGACAGATAGAGAGTAGTAATATTCCCGAGGGAGAGACAAAAGGTACACCCAGCTGAATTAATAGATCTCAAAACATAATGACTTAAAAGCGAAGACATCCTCCCTCAAGCTACCCGTATGCAAAAGTATAAGTAAAGGAAGTTCCCAGTGGATTGTGTAATTCGCAGGGTATCAGAACTCCTGCAATCCCAGGAGAAAGCAATTGAATTTCAATGATAAGATTAAATAAGAAGATATTAAAATAAAGAACAGACATGACCAGCTCATCAAAGTATTTATTCTGAAAGAAGTCTACAGGCCCGTACAGGCATTAAATCTCAAGAGACTTATTAATGAATTCTTTTCCTTCGATATTTTAGCCTAATTGGTTGCATATTTTTCAGGCTGCGCAGTCCACCATTATGCTCCATGGGATTCATGTTCTGAGACTGTATGCTTAAAAAAAGTAAAAGACAACATCTTCACATGATCAAACACACCATGAGCAATCACTTTAAGAGAGCAGGTCAATCGCATTTAATCTCCCAAAAATATTACAAAGGTGCAGTCTAAGTTTGATTGCTATTAAAATAAAGAGAGGGAAATGTCCTTCCTCCATTAATTTTTTAGGCAGCTGAAACTGTTTTAGTCTTGTTCATCAGTGACCCTGAAACTAGGGAGCCTGGTGCAATCAAAACTGTGCAATTGGGAATGCGAGATTAAAAAGAGGCAAAACACTACATGACGGCAATAAGGATAGAAAGTGCCGACAGGGACAGCATTAGTTCATCCTTGGGAATAATAGAACAATAAAAACATGATAAACATGATAGAGAAAATGGATTGATTTTGAATTTAACAGTGGATGGCACAGAGTAGCAAAGAGCCATTAAGATGATTAAGGGATTGGAGCATCTGTCATAGAAGGAGAGACTGAGAGAGGTGGGACTGTTCAGTCTGGAGAAGAGGAGGGTCATGGGGATCTTCTCGATATGTATAAATATCTGATGGAAGGAGAAAAGAAGAGAGAGCCAGACTCTTTTCAGTGTTGCCCAGTGAGAGGACAAGAGCCAACAGGCACAAACTGAAACACAGGAAATTCCATTTAAATGTAAGAAAACACTTTCCCACTGTGAAGATCCTCACACACTGGAACTGGAGGCCTGGAGAGGCTGTGGAGTCTTCATTCTTGAAGACATTCAAAACCCAACTGGGCTTGTCCCTGAGCAGCCTGTTCTAGCTCCTTCTGCTCTGAGCAGGGCTTGGACTGGATGGTCTCCAGAAGGGCCTTCTCACCTCAGGCCATCCTGTGACTCATTTGTTTAAAATCAATTAGTTTTGCAGCATTGTTTGGTAATGATGTAAGCTGGTCGATTTTCCTACAGCTACATTTACACGAGTTGCCTCATAAGCGAGGAAACAACTCATGAAACTTTATAACTACCGCACGAGGTTTTTCTGATCTATCTTTTAGGACCATCATGGTGGTAAAGCTATCAAAAGATTGACAAAAGTAAGGTAGGTTTTGTTTACTTTCAGATGATGCTTCCTGGAAGTTGTAGCTAAGCCTGCTTCTGACTCCTTTTTATTTTAGGCCAATTTCAAATTCAGTTGTTGTCTAACAAAAATGTATTTGTCATTTAAAAAAATAGACTTTAGAAAACTTGATTTTCCTTTGAGAATACTTCCGACAGATCATTTTTAGCCTGCCATAAGTATGTTTTTCTGCTTTCTGCACTGTACTTATCTATTTTTTCTTGTGTTACAGGATAAATTCTGAAACTAACTTTCTTCAGTGTATGTTCCTCCACTGTCTAGCATGAAGTGCCCAGTACCCCTACCTGCTTTCAGAGAGGAAATTAATAGTGGGAGCAGTGATACAGCTGATGTTTAAAAGGTAAATTTTCCAGAATACCAACATTTACTTGCCAGAGTTTTTGTAATTGAGTAATTTTACCTGCCCTATCTGCTGTCTTGTTGTAGATCCTTGTGTGTTTAATGCAGCTTCTACTGAATACAAACCTAAGTAATTACTTCTACAGTCTTACTAAAACAAGCTATAAAATTGTATTTGTGGAGGACCTTAGAAATAGGAGCAAGTCTTCATTATTGTAATTCATGGGAGAGAGGAAACAGCTCCTCTTGTTCCTACACTTCCCAGTCTGGGAGGAGGCACTGGCCTTGTCAGAAACTGTCCTTTGCTATTTTTATTGCTAGCCTGCCCTCCATGTACTTCCCTGGTTTTCCTTCAACATTTCTCCTTCTCCTTGTGTATAGCGTGAATATAACCTGCCATCAGGGTAATGGGAGGTCACCTTACCCCTACTCTCAGAAATATCCATATGAACGGGCTGAAGATGAAAATGTCGCAGAGCCAACTATGTTTCATCATAGTCCTTGCAAGTATGTGTCATTAGTTGTCGCTCACAGACACAGAGACATAACAGGAAAGTGGGAGCTTGTGAAGCAGAGACTGTGAGCTTGGATTACTGTAATATTACAGCACGATCAGTACATGTGCACTGCTTTCATGTGTAATCTTGAGTAGAAAGTACAGCTCGTCTTTATTGCTACCTGAGGATATGGGATGGTAGGAAAAGGAAACAAAAAGGAAGGGGTAAGAAAAGTAAAGTTAAAATATAGTTAATACATGAAGTGGATTGTATAAGAGGGACGGAGACATAAAAGACATTTAACAATCACAGTGCTTAAGTTTTGCTTAATAAACTGGCCCTATTTTAAAAGTACTTTTTTGCTGGATTTAGCATTGTCTCCTTTTGCTTCCAGCAATCTGCAATGATCTGTTCAGAAACACCCAAAGCACATGTTAAAATACATACCAAAAACTAACAACTTGACATTTATATGGCTTATTTGACTTTACAGATGTCCCTGAAATCACAGCAACCTGGGGTGAAATTCAGCTGTATTAATCAGCCCTTTTAAAGTCCTTTTTTAGCTTGACTGGCTGATAAATTTTTGTTAGGCTCCCTGAAGATGGATGAATTTTGCTCGTAATGATTAAAAATCAGGAAGGCTATGAAATTTCCATGTGTACTTTGCCAATGCAAGGCAAGCATTACAGTGAAATTATCTTTGGGATTTTCAATCCTGTTAGCAGAATGTAATAAGGATACCTGATCAATTGTACTCTACTACATATCTACGAAAGCAGCGACATTCTTATCGATCCAAAAGAGTACTAAATTATACCACCTAATATCTGAGACGTCCTGGGTACCACAGAAAATTAAATACTGTATTTGTATGTGAATCAATACTTAAAACATCACTGTCATTGGCATTAAGTGCTAACTAATGTGAATTAGAAAACTGATGGCCAAAGGTAGCTGAGCACTTGAGGTTAGGATATGTGCTATCTGTTCTATCTCTGAAATATACAGCACACTTAAATCAGACTTAAAGTTCCCTTAAGGGACAGCGCAGAAGAGCTCATTAGCATGAACTGTCCATTTCCAATAGGCTCTCTGCAGCAAGCATCCATGGCTGTGAATATCAATGTCATCCAAGCGTGCTTTCAGCTGTATTACCCAATCAGGTACCAGAGTGAGCTCTGCAGAGTACCATGAATCACTTCGGACAAAATGAGCTCTAGGAACATGAAGAGCTGTATGTTTGTTGAGCAGGGGCACAAATGAAGGAGCAGGAACCTACTGCTACTTTCCCAGTTGTAGTGGAGCCCATGGGCACTTGTTCTATTTGTTTGAATGATTTTCTTTATGCTGGGAAAATATTGTACTTTGAGATTTTAAAACGCCAAGAAGGAAGCAAACTGAGCAACTAGGAGAATAGAATTAGTATCTGGGCACTAATATTTCATCCTCTAGAAGATCTATGCTTGGCTGACACCTACAGGATTTAAATAGTGCAGGTTTCGATCTTTGGTAAAAAATTAAAATGGATGGATTTGTGTCCTGGCACAAGCGCATGTGTTCTCCCTCTGATCCATTGTGCTCCACCAAGAGTACGATGAACATGAATCCTAATGACCCACAGGAAATAAGCTGGATGCTGCTAAGTGATTATAAAGTTTTTTGCCTGGAATGCAATGTTTGCAATTCTAAGTAACAACAGCCTTGATACTAAGGCTAGGCAAGCAAAAACTATGAAAGTTGCTTGAATAGGTATGATGACCCGATTTTTGGTTTATTTGCAGAATAATGACTAACATGTGGCTCTTGGAGCACATATGGCTCACAAATAGATGAACTGTGGCTGTCAAACTTTGCCTATGAATTTTCCAGGAGCTCACTCATCCTTCAGGTATGTGATTTATATCCAGTGGTTTTTAGCTATATCAAGCATGCAGCCTGCAGCATCAAGATTATTGGACATCTTTGTCTTAACTAAATACTTTGGCCCTGTAATTTTTGTGGTGCAGTCTCCCATGCAGTAGCCATGTAGCCTGAGTCCAAAGAAACTGTAAAATACGTCATCCTCCCTAAGAATTATATGCATTACACAATTCTCTGGCTGGTAACAGTTTTTACATCTGTCTGTGATAGTTTCCAATGGACTGGAATTTGTAGGTGATAGGACCAACTTACACATAGATTCCACTTGAATGCTCTTGAAATGGGAGAAGAGTTTTGTTCAGCCACGCAGAAGCTTTAAGACCAAAGACAAACTGCTTGTAAATTATTTATCCAATGAAAATATAACTTAGTTTTGATTGTTAATCTCTCTGTAGGAAACAAAGTGGCTAATCTCTGGAATCGGTGCAGAAAACAGAGGTGAGCTGGACCTTGAACCTGATTGTTATGTTCCTTGCTTTTAATAATTTTTGTTTTCCAGTAAAACAAATCTGTTAGAATAGGATTGGACAGGCACCCCACTACTTGCCTAGAGTGCCTTATAATAATGTAAGGGTTTGCATGAAGATGATCTCTTCTTCAAGAGCTAATCTGCCAGTGGGTCTCAGTGTGATAGATGACATGTGCACTGGCAAGAACGGCTCAGAAGCAAGCCTTTCTATTACCACATTTGTTTCACATGATGAATAAATTTTTATTAGGAACAGGGGCTGTAGATTATGCCTAGTACTAGTAGTTCATCATGGAGATGTGTTTTGTGCTGCTTTTCAATATAGGCCTAGATATGCCCCTGATGATTTCAGAGACACTGAATACTGCTCCTTATTTTTATCATATGTAATCTATTTTTTTTCTGGTTACTTTTTACTAAGAACTCTAGGCTGGATACTTCTGTCTTATGGAGCTATGCAAAATACGTGCATTTTACAAATAGATATTATTACTAACTCCTGATCTGCCTTTCTTGTAAAAAGGTGATTTTTTTAAAGAACTGATTTGGGTTTAGCAACCAGGGAAATTGATTAAAGTTTTGCTTTAATTTATGGTTGCTTCCTCCCTGATTACCCTAAAGTATAAGCTTGTGGAAGAGCATCAATTTTACATGTGATCCAATTACTTTTATGCAACTGCCAGTTTAATGATGAGAATAACATTATACAGATTTGGGCAAGATGTTAAAACCTTGTTACAGGTGTAACAGAATTTCAGAGAGAAAAAGTGGAAGGCCTCTATTCTATTTATATTTATACACTTAACCATCACCTCAGTTTAAGAAAGCACCTCTACAATACCAAATTTAAGAATGAGCTCAGCATTAACCATGTTCTTGAAATCATACTGACACGAGAACCTTCCAACAGAAGAGGCTAATTGCTTCATTTTCAGAAGTTGCAGGAAGTGGAGGTTTCTGCACTTTCATTTTTTATTTTTTTTTTTAATTTAAGCTAGCATTAGCTTTGTGAGTTTGAATATTCGGCTTTCATCTTTTAACACCAAAGAATGTCCATTATGCCTAAAAAAAACCCTGAAATGGCTCTTCAACATCTGTGCACCCTGGTATGATGGTAGGGGTTTTATATTGCCTATTGTACCAGAAGAAGTAACCTCATCAGCAATCTAAGGACAATTACATATTGTTTAATTTTCATCCAAAAAAGTGAAAAGTTAAATTATATTTCATAATGACTATACCTGGAAGATATTGTGGAAGGTGGCTTAATTCAATCTATCGTTATAGAAGCTAAGCTATAATGAAATGTGGGGGAAACTGAATTTGCCAATTTTGGTTACGTGCAGCTTAATTATAATTGATTTAGTGCTAATGCTGTATATCTCATGCAGAAGGCTGACTTGGCAAAGGTTTTTTTAAAATCCACCGAAGCTCTTTTTCTCCTCCAGTTTTATATTGCATATAGTATACTTTTAAACGCAGATACTTTGATTATTATAGCTGTACCATGAGTATTGTCCAAGTACCACATGAAATGTTTTCTTATGTCTGCAGAACTCCCTTCCTCCCTCTCTTCATCAGATCTGACTGTCAAAACCGGCCAAGTAATTGGGACAATTAAGGTGCCCCTGAGATATAATTATCCTTTATAATTTCTCTGTATGTTTAAGAAAAATTATGATTGGCTCACAAAAACAGGTTCCCTACGGTACAATGAGAAAGAGGATACTGGAAATGAACAAATCAGCTTTAATCTCTTGCACTTAAATAGTCCCTAAAATAATTTAAGACCAAACTCTTCCTTCTGTGCCAGTAGCTTACACCACAAAGCAACACTTTAAGTATGTGTAGACAAATAAATGAGGATCATCTCTGTTCAAAGTATCCTTTGGTGTATTAGGATCCTGGTAATGACTCCCAGTTGCTAGCGTGAAGAAGATAAATGTGACAGCCATTTTCCCATGCCCCAGTGACTCACTATTCATCTAGCTAAGTACATAGACAGTCCTCCGAGTACCCCTCCAGCCTCACAGATCCTCTATGGCTGAGCAGTCTTATTCCCACTTTCTTAGAGGGAGAACTGATATAGACAAACAGAATATCTTATCCTCATTATCTGGGCAGTTTATGGGTGAGAAGCTGGATGCTTACTCCCCCACCATGCTAGACCAGTACCACTCACAATGCCACGGGGGCAGGACTGTGCCTACCATGAACCATCACCAGCATTTGCAACAATTCACAGAACTGGCCCTTGACCACAAATGTCAGGGGTTCCTCAAGCATGTCATTGTCCAGCCCAGAAATTTTACTCTTCCTCCCCCTGCATCTTCAGCTGATTATAAATTATAAAATTGAAATTAAAAATGTTGACTTAATTTTCTGAAGAAAATTCAGATTAATAGCCTGCAGCACTATTTTTGGTTTGATTGAATGAAGCACTGGTTGTAAAATGTTTTTAAACTCCAGTCTACTAACACAGCACTCTCTTATCTACAGACTTCAAAATACAAATAGAATACTAAGGAGTTAATATTTCCCTCAGGAAACTGAGGTACACCATTTACTTCAGTTTCCAAAGAATGCATCCTTTAAAAGGATAAATATGACACAATGGTACAGGAATAGGTGTATTCATGAGAAAAATGTTTATACCACATCTATTCCCCTAGGCGAGAACATACCCTTTCCCAACTCCCCAAAAAACTCTTTCCCACCTCCACACCTCAACTGTATGTTTCTACAAATCCACATTTATACAATTACATTCCTCAGGAAAAACAAGCAGTGATTGCTTTAAATTCATCTCCTCTCAGCCCAGAAACAGTTCTTACACTTTCTTTGCAATGGCTATCAAATCATTGAATGCCCTG
The DNA here is from genome assembly GCF_000708025.1 of Charadrius vociferus. Lineage (NCBI taxonomy): Eukaryota > Metazoa > Chordata > Aves > Charadriiformes > Charadriidae > Charadrius > Charadrius vociferus. The sequence continues at coordinate 2,138,664 of NW_009649308.1, forward strand.
ACACAAAATAGATAATTATTTGAAACACATAGCCCTACAGAACAAGTCAGTCTCTAAAGTCAAAATATGGTCCTAACCTGTCATAGGGGATAGGTTGGAAAGGATCAATGAAACAGAAATCAGAATTTGGGGAGATTGTTAAATGCAGTCTGTACCCAGATTGAATTTGCCTTCTGTATACCCTGAATACTATATCTGTGCAGATTAAAGATTTCAGGAAGAATTTATTGTTTCTTAGCACCTTGCATATTCACGTACATTCAGCAAAGTGTATGAATATACGGTTTACGCTCTCCCAGCTGAATGAGATGGTATTTTACATTTGCTTTGCACTCTTCTTGGCTGAATGACAACACGTATCACAAGGCAGTTTAAAATCCAGCATCCCAGCACATATGTTATCTTCTAATAAGAAAGCAGACCAAATAGCAGCTACTTCTTTCACCCCTTTCTCACCTGGAAAATGTGCATGCCTGAGACTGTTGAGTGAGGCTGAAGACCAATACCAGCAGAAAAGACAAAAGCAGTCTCTTGACAGCAAAAAAAACCAACGTGTCTTAGATACTGAAGAGCAGTTATGTCCCGATTCAGCCAGCCTGAATTATACCTAAGTCTTTGGTCCTCATGCTTCTTGGATACATAGTCTAGAATCACCTGGTTGAAACCATGAATCCCAAATTGGCTGATCTGAGCCTTTCCCATCTCTACCAGCCCTTAAGCACATGAAGGGCCAAGAGTTCACCCCCGTTTTCCCTGGCAACTTCGGCCTTGAAACTCCTTGTCACCACCTACATACATCCAGTCACTTCTAGAAAGCCTCAGGGGCTTTTGCAGTTTGGTTCTGGAAGAAAAAAAAAAAGAGTATGTGTTTCTCTTTTATACTTTCATTTTTTCTGCATGCTTTCCTGTTTGTTTCTCATCTACTTGTTGCCCCTGGATTCAACTGGCTGCAAATATAAAAGGGGAAAGAAATGTAGCTGACTGTATTGGCAGGCACGGGCAAGAATGGGAATGGTGGTTGCTTGTGTGGTCAGTGAGGCTCAGATTCTTCAAGTTTTGCTTGTCATTGTCCCTACATTAAATGTGTTACACAATTCATAGCTGATTTCACCATTTGCTTACCCAGATTAAACATTAAAATATTAAAGGAAGGTCTGAGATGTGTTTACTTCCTCTGGAGAAGCCATTCCCTCAGTTCCCATTTGTTCAACGTATTTACCTTGCTCTGAGCCTGTCACAGCTCTGCTGTCACTGTCACCATCAACTCCCCTTGGGCAAATTTGACTCATTATGCTGGTAATACAATGACATTTAAATTGTAAAAAATACATTAAGCTGCATCAGAAGACTGTGCTCATCTTCATATAAAATATTAACTTTCCATTTGCCTGTGGGAAAGGAAATACCTCAGAGCAATTTCTTGAGTCTCATAGTAAACTGGCGAGAAAAAAGCCGGAATGGTATTTCCCCTGAGAAATGTTCCAGGTTGCTGAAAGAAGTGTCCCCCGATGCCCAACCTAACAGGATTTCTATAGCCACATGAAAAAAATTATACTGAGGTATGTGTCCTGTTCACTTTGACTCTGTTTTGGTTTTTTTCTGAAGGGTTTCTAAAGCCTTTCCTACTAACTGGCTTTTGTCAGAGGTGATGTCAGTCAGTATAAGATGTGCGAATGTGTTGGCAGAGCAGGGATTTTGAGATGTTTATGGTTCCATTTTTAAAACATATATATAAAGAATTCTACATTAGTATGGACGGGATTTGTTGTATTCCTGTTTTCACTCCCTTGGCAGAGGCTGAAGGTGAGCTGAAATAGAAATTGCGGTCAGTTCTCCTGGTTTAAAAGAAATAACTGGCAGCTTGCAGAGTCCTCAGAGCTCATGGAGATGTGGATAGAGAAAAGGGAAGGACAAGAACTGGTGCTACACCCAGCAGCAAGGATCACGGAAACCCATAGCATCCCTTCCTCCCTTTAGTGTTTCTCAGTTCTTTTGCTCCCCCCTTACAATTACAAAAAAAAATTAGAACCTATTATAAAAAAAGTTATTCCTTTTTTTGCGTTTTCATGTGAACTCTCATTTTCAGCCTTTATATGTGGTTTGCAAAATATACAAGTAATTTTGGTGATAAGAAAATAGAAATTCATGTTTTTCATTTATTTTCAGTTTTATCACCTTTCCCTTTGTATGTCTGCTCTTCCTCTCTTCTGATTAATCTCTGGAAAAGGAATGGGAGCAAGGCAGGGAATGATATGCATTTTAAAGGCTTATTTTCAAACAGTTTTAATGAAAACTTCAGTCTTAGCAAGAGGTCGAGCTTTCAAGTGATCTTTTTGAATGCCTAAATATTAACCAGCTGTTTGGACATATGTGTTAGTAATATAGTAGTCACAGTATGTAGCACAGAGTGGTGGTACCTGCACCTATTGGTTTTGCTAAACATCTAAAATTCCCATCAACTCAGTACAACACAGTTGAAATATTTCATTTTTGTTTAGATCTTGACATATTTAAAATACTATGATATTTTTGAGTGGCAGGAGTGAAAAGAAAAGATAAAATCACCTTATTGTTATCTATCTTGAACTGAAAGTATTTCCTTAGAACTAGCCTGGTAATTGTCTTCAGTAATTGCAAGGCTGCTAGGTACTTGCTGTATTATTTAAAATCCTGGGTCATCTTTCTGTAATTTTGATCAGCGTGGTTTTCACTCTGACATGTTTTTCACATCCTAAGTATTACCTGGTCAGTGCTGCAAAGCACAAAAGGTACCATATTGTATTATCTGAGTGCTACTAAAATGTATAATGAAAAAGTCGTGCGTTAACAAATTGTATCTTACAAATAAATTTTTAAAGCAACACCCTGGGCTTCAATACCCCACAAATAATATATCACAGATTCCCAGTCTGCCTTAATTTGGTCCGTGCAGTTAAAGAAGTAATACGTGAGATTAATAGATTTTTTTAAATTTTGTGAGATGTAATCCACCTACTACATGGGTTTGTGGGTGTAGGTACAATTATTGTGTTTCCTGCTTTACAGAAGGTTTAATTCTGAAATGTCAATTATCTACTGAATCAGATGTACAGTACAGGAAACATAAAATAGCAAATGCATACCATTGGGGTTCCCCCCCCTTAAAGAACTTGCCAGTGTGGGAAACCTGGGCTAGTTTTCAAGATATTTATATGAACGTTGTTCTTGGTTATTACTGGGAACAACTATTAATTCCATTGTTTACATTGAGTATTTTATATGTCTTGAATTTCCGCCCTGATGATTAATAAAAGTGGAGTCTCAAGTATGCATAAGAAAACCACATCAGCCGCATATTTCTATCCTAGAAAAAGCCTCTGCAGTTGCAAACAGACTAGTGCCTCACCTCTGCTCTTCAGGCCTGAGCAGCCTGTGCAACTACAGGTAATCTAAGCTTGTAAAATTTTTAAGCAAGTGTTTGGTTGTTCATACTTTGAGTCTCATGACCTTCAGTAACTAGCACAGTGCAAAGCAAATATGACAGTCTTTGCAGAAGTGAGGAGCAAATACAATGTCCAACAGAGGCGTAAAAATAAAAGTAGTACTAGTTCAGCAGAAATTGCTAGAAACCACCTTAAATATGGGGCTATTTGGTCTTAACTTAGCCTGTTTGAGTTAAGGATGATTGCAAAGACCTGGCTTAAGTCTAGGCTTTTCATGCTTTTGTATTTGATAGTCCTTGTAACATGGGCAAGGGCATTCCAGTCCATTTCTCTGGGATATGCAGAAGGTAGCAGGCTGTATCTCCACTTGGCTTCATGAGTTGATTTGAAAACTAATAATGGACCTGTCTGAGGCAGAAGTGTATTTCAGGAGTTTGGGAGCTCTTCAGCAGATTACTGGGAAGCATGGGATGCCATCACAGTCACTTTCACTGAGGCCTTTTCAAGGCCTGCATAGCCTTTAAATGTCCTATATGAATCCTGACTTTCTTGGAAGGTTACTTTATATATTAACAAAGCCTCTTGTCTCTTTCCCCCCAACTTGTTCAATAAGTGAACAAACCGTTGAAAAGCCTGTAGGTGATAAAAGTATTCCTTGAAATCGTCTCAAACAGAATGTAGCCACAAGGTAAAATTCTTCCAAGAGCAAAAATTGGTCATGCACAATTACTTTCTGACACACAAAATAGCTAGCTCAGAGTTTATATCATCATTAAATAAATGGGAACTAACAAAAAGTCCTTTTTTTGTTTTCTGTCCTTATTACTGCAGAATATGTTTTGACAATGTTTTCTGAGTTAATTTCGACCCAACTCAACCTTGCTCTTATTCTCTATAATGATTTACAGTAATGCAAAGAGGCTACATTTTAGATTTCATCGCTTTTTATTCCCGCTTTGGTAGGCATGTACAGCACAAATGAAGGGGACGGGAGGTAAGTCTCAATGGTGACCAAGAAAAAGTCCTCTGCAGGAACATGGAAGGAATGTTGTATTGTAGCGGAGCTGCTACATCTGTCGTTGATGGACCAGATAAACTTGACACAAATTCTAGTCATGTCTTTACTCCTCATTATTAATAAGAGTAGACTGCCTTCTGATTTACTATGGGCAATATTCTGCTACCATTAACCTTATTGAATAATACCTCCCTCTCACATAAGGTCAGTGAAGCCCATTGCAGAGTGTTATCTGATATGACTGAGGATGTCTGAATTGTATCCTTTTCAGGAAGCCATTTCTGAGGGCAGGCAGCTCGATCTGTTGCTTACCAGAATATACACAAAGTCTTTGGAAACAATGGCAGCTAATGATAGCCTGTAGTGCTACTGCTTTTCCTTTCAGTCCTGGCACCGTGATCCATTATATTGTTGTGTGAGTAAGAGCAAGTGAGTGCATGTTAAAAAAAGAAAAATGTCAATGAAGGCATTGCTCTTTACTCATCTTACTCAGGTCATCAGCACAGATTTACTAAGTGGTTTAGTGAGCGTTAGTGCCTCCTTCCTGCTATCAGCAGTCAGTTCAGCTTTCCTGCCTATATCACATCGCAGCCCCATGGCCCTGCTGCTCTCCCTGTCTCTGTACCAGCTACATCCCTCCCTCCCCAGACAGTCAATCACTGCTCTCCACAGTCAGTCCCTTTGAAGTTAATTACCCCACTCCTGAAAGAAGATTCTACTGAAAATGAAAAAAAAGAAAAAGGTACAAAGTTCAAAAAATATAAGCTGTATGACTCAGTGGTCAAAGGGAATGGAGATAAATGCTGATCTGTAAACGTTTAACAACCAGAGCATTAATCAAATGATGTAAGGTCATCATTCTCCTCTAAGATTGACCACAGAGCAATGAATAGCAAATGCAACATCTTCCATGTGTAAAAATGAAGAAATAAGACTGAAATCCAGATTCTGATTTGACTCTCACCCTTTTGATCAGAGATTAGTAGTCCTACACTTTGCTAAAGTCTCTGAAAATGCCAGATGAGCTCTAAAAGGGATGTAGAGCACCTTAGAGATGAACCAGTCACCAATCCTGCCCTTCTGTGCTTCAATATTTGAAAAGAGAATCTTCACCCCCCAAATAAGAACAGATAAACATTCAAATAATAATTATTACAGCTACTTAATATTCATTTTGGATTGTTGTTATAACCCATTTGGCAGAACAAAGAGGTGTTTATGGGAGAGAAACTGCCTTTCCTTAGGCTGCTGCTCAGTCATGCTGTCACAGAGCCCATCGAACATCCCTGGGCTCAGAGAGGAGGCAGGTCAGAGAAGCAAAGGGTTGGATAATTCCTTCTTTGTACCCATGACAGGGAGTAAGCTATTTAACAAGGAGGCGTGAAGTTACTCACTCATTATGCAAGCAAAGAGCAGCAAAAAAACACTGACCGCGTCACAATTCGTACCCTGGTCTGACTGTATTGACTATTTCACCGCGCACTTGGGATCAAAACCACCGGGTGTCAGCCAGCGGCGTGCTTAACTGCATAGGCAAGGGCAGCGCTGAAATGCATCACATCCACTTTTCCTTCTGACTGTGAGATGAACTGTAATCTTGAGAGTAACGCTAGCTACAAGGCTCTGGTTCAAAGTCAAGTTATAAAACCCAGAAACATATTCCATTCTCAGCATGACACTAATGGAATATCTCAGTGGTGAGTGGTTGTTTGAGAGCTGGTATGTGAAAGAGCACAGATATAAGTGATACTTATGTGCTGCAAACTTCAAGAAAAATGACAAATGCACTGTAGTTCCCATTATGATGATTAGCTATGAGTGCAACGCACAGGTCAGCTTAGATATTTTTTGCTTGTTGAAAATACTCATGACATTACTGGGGGGAATGGGGGGCTGGGGCAGGAGAGTGTTCCATATTTCCTTCTTTGTGTTTTCCTTTGAACGTGAAGATACCACAGTGTGAGAAGTCATCTGAGAAAGTAAGTTGCTTGGGTTAGATCCCATCGCTGGTGTGTTTGTACAGAATGTGACAGGGCTCACGGGTCTGGGGCTGTGTCCTCCCAGCCACCACCGAGCATGTAAGTTCTTTCCAGGGGGTTGTGGTGCCAGGCATGTGGTTGCCTTATTTTTGTTCAAAGAACTATGAACTCTGTTTAAGGCAACTGCCTCTATTCAAGACAATGTCCATAGCAGCTCACTACCACCTTTAAAACTGAAGTCTCTGACTGTTGTGCCAAGCCTTTCATCTGACCCTTGACTTGTTTTCAGTCTCCCGTCTCTGGACATTATGTGGGTAACAATCATTCTGGAGGCTGAGTTACCAGACCTGGACTTCTTTGTCATACCTAGACAGACTCATCTGATGTATTACAGCACAACTAAATTAAAATCAAAGACTTGCATTAATTTACTAGAAAGAAAATCTAGGTGAATATATTTTGCACTCTTGCTATATAGCTGCATGTTTTTCTGTACAGAATGCAGTGTTCCAATGCACTTTTTTCATAAGGCAATTGACAGTCTCTGTCTCCAGAGTGTGAAAGAAAAATACCAGTAAAGCTTACTAGATTTCAATGTGATCTAAGGTATTCTGCATTATAAAATTACAGTGACTGTGCATTAATTTTGGTAATTCTTTGGTAATATTCTTTTCTATAGTGAATTATTCAAACCTCATTTTTTTTCTTCATACCTCAGTGACTGAATTTGGTATCCAACATTGACAATCTAACTCTTTAGAAGAAAAGGTAATTCTGGCTTTGGTTTTGATAAATAACTTACTGGCTTGCAGAGGAAATCTCCTTCTCTTGCTTGTTCTATGTTTACAGGTTGGACGAAAACTTTCAAAATCATAGAATTGTCTAGGTCGGAAGGGACCTTTAAGGTCATCAAGTCCAACTGTTAACCAAGCACTGACAAAACCATCACTAAACAATGTCCCTCAGCACCATGTCTACCCATCTTTTAAATACCTCCAGGGATGGTGACTCCACCACTTCCCTGGGCAGCCTGTTCCAATGCTTGAGAACCCTTTCTGTGAAGAACTTTTTCCTAATACCCAATCTAAACCTCCCCTGGTGTAACTTGAGGCCATTTCCTCTTGTCCTATTGCTTGTTACTAGCAAGAATTGACTGACCCGCACTTTGGTACAACGTCCTTTCAGGTAGCTGTAGAGAGCGGTAAGGTCTCCCCTCAACCTCCTTTTCTCCAGACTAAACACCCCCAGTTCCCTCAGCCACTCCTCATAAGACTTGTGCTCCAGACCCCTCACCAGCTTTGTTGCCCTTCTCTGGACACGCTCCAGCACCTCGATGTCTTTCATGTCGTGAGGGGAGCAAAACTGAACACAGTACTCAAGGTGGGGCCTCACCTGTGCCGAGTACAGGGGGATGATCACTTGCCTAGTCCTGCTGCTCACACTGTCCTTTGCACAGCCAAAGACCACTGTAGGATATCACAAAAATTACAATATTCTGTGCTTCGGGATTTCTTCTGTGTTGTACTGTTTTGGGAAGGGTTATGTGTGAATGTGTCTGTGTGGATGACAGGCTGCTCGCATGGACGAGTGAGGCAGCAGATGCTTTTGTACAGCCTGAGCAACACCTAGGTTTGATTTTAACTACAGATTAAAGAAGTAGGCTTTTAAGGTAACGTGGCAGCTGAACAAAGTTTGGAGCTATAAACACAAAAACCAGTCTCACTTGATTCCCTCTATTCTCAAGAAGGCATGATTCTCTACATTTTTATAAATAAACAGAAATGTAACAGTTCCACCATTTTTTCCTACTTAACCAGAATACTCTCAAAAACATTACATATTGATTCTGCTACTTGGGTCAAAAGAGATACTACAGCCCATATCCTTCCAGGCATTCTCTAGCTAAAATAGTATCTTCTCCTCCTGCTCTTCTGTTGATACAATACCCATAGTCTAATAATATCTTGAACATAGTCCAATTCTGACATTTAAAATGTGAACAGATTTAGATTGTTTTTCAGAACACTTTATAGTGAACCACACAGAGATTAATTAGTAAGGCTGTTCCTAACTCCAGCTACTTTTATTTTACCTTATATAAAACCAGCTTTTTAGGCCAGGACACAGGGTAAACAGCAAAGAGAATGTATGTTAGTGCTTAGAGTGACGGGAAGATGAAAAGTGGGCATGGTTTTGTATGGGTTGGTGAAATTTTGTGGAAGAGAAGTTAAATAGCAGAGACTTTAAGAGGTGTGTGAAGCAAAGGCAAATCGGTATTTGTGTGGAGCCTGCAGCTAAGGTACCTTCCACTTTTCTGAGGAGAAATGTCTATGTGATTCCATCCCCACCTCCCCCCTGGCTGCCAGCAAAATGAGTGCAAAAATTCTGGTGGATGTATCAAGAGCTCCAAGTCCTTTCTGATTTTCACCCTGTTCTTTTTCAAGAGCAATAATATACTCTTTAAATTTTTTTAAATGTCAGATGATGTTGTCTCAGGTGGTTCTGTAGAAAATCATTTTATTATCTACAATATTTTTTCATTCCCTCAATAATTCAGTTACAGATTGTTTTGACTGTCTTTCTGCTAAAATACTGAGAGAATTATAGCAGATAAAATATAAATTTGACAGGCAAAAACATTTTAAAAAAATACGGTTTGCCTCTGCTGCATCACACAACATTGTCGGCAATAATAAACACCAACTCCAAACACTCTGAAAGGTTTTCAAGGAATTTGATGGTTTAGAAATGTTCATCCACATAAAAGAAGCATATTTTTTTGAAACTGGTTCAGACTGATATGGAAATACCTGGTCCTGCTTACTTTTGTCAATGAACTTTGGGACTGTGATGGATGCACTCAACTCCTTAACCAAACTAGCAGTAGTTTCGTACAGCTCCGAAGGAAGTACAGGCCTAAGCCATAACTGGGCCAAGAACTTGTCTAGTTCCAATCTGTTCTTTGAAAACCCACAAAGGAGCAGAGTGATACCATGCGCATCAATGCATATGAGCTTGGAACACCGATCATGCAATTAACGCATCAATAGCAGATGGCTTTTCCAAAACTCATTTATCAAGGAACAAAGCTGTGGGTACAAGGAGTCTCGTGCATACCTTTTCCATTGCATGTAATTTGACTACAAGCCAACCACTTTATTCCATAAACAGGACAGCCTTAGTGAACCTTCTTTGAGCTCTCCCTGCTAAGGAGCCTGGCTACATGGGGGTGATTTGCCCTGGAGCCAGGATGCCTCTCAAGGGTGCTCCTCAAGGCAGAGAGACTTTTCACCAACGGCAGATTGTTGGTAAGTGACAGATATCACGCATAACCTTGTGTCTTGGAACTTTGATTTTTGTCTTGGTAACTTTGACTCTGCCTTGGTAGTTTTGATTCATTGTTCAAATGATTGTGCAGTACAGTAATGGAGTGAACCTTGCCACTGAGCTTTGTTAAGACACATTTTTTACGTCATATTTCAATAAAACCACTTTTGCTAATACCTTTGACAGTAGTTCCTTAAATGGTCTAAATCATCTGTTCATGACAGGGACCATTGGAACCTTATTTCCTCAATTTAGGGCTGTTCAACCTTAGTTCAACGAAGTGCCTGCTGAGGGAAGCCCATCTCCTGAAACATTTCCCTTTCTTGAATCACCTGAGCTCTTCTGCAGAGAGCATGTGCTTAAATATCTTTCTGAATCGTGGCCTGTGGGCCACTGTTTGTTTTTTTTTTAAATAGTATTTATGGTGTTAACTTCCACTGGTTAATCACCAAGGTAATTAAGTGTTTTATGAGTAGATTAGATTTGCTCTAGAAAAGAATAAACCACAAATGCATATGCTAAATAGCAGTAGTGATATCATACTTGATTAGATGTTAGTTTGGTGAATACTAACTGGGAGTGAAAAGAAGCAGTTGTCTCCTGGGAGAGGACTTACACTTCACATGACAAATAAACGTTCCTACATCAACCCTCCCCATCATCAGGGAGAAGGTTGTGACCCATCAGTTCAATGCAAACATCCTCCTCTTAATTTTATTTTAGACCTGAAGTCCTGAGGGACAAAATAAATGATGTGGTGGAAATGGTGCAAGTATTGTGACATCTTCCCTCATTACAAATTAGGTAGTGAGGTACTTCAACATGGAAAATGGACTTTGTGCCTTCTGCAAAGTCATAGTCTTATTCTTAATGCTTTGGTAGTCTAATTAACGTAAATACACAAGTCTGAATAATTGCTTTGGGGTCATCTTAATTAGAACTTCCATCTTTTAATTGGCAGAGAGATTAATTAAGATATACCCTCAACCGTCCACTAAATCCCATCCCTTATATTTTGTGAAGAATTATTCCATCTCTACTGAAGTGCAGGCCAAGAATACTAATCCTACTTCACTCTTCCACTCTTCCAGCGGTAATGCCACCAAGAAAAAACTTCCTTACACATATATACGAAATGACATAGAAACCCTGGCGTCTGGCTCCCTGCATTCCCCATGTATGGATGAGCTATGGAAGACATGGCTGCCGCCACTGTAACTCCTTCCCTGGAAGTCCAGAGGAAAAGAAAGGGCAGAGCAGAGGGAGCACTGCCCCAGGCTGGAAGGGCCAAAACAGAAACCAGCCCTCCCAGAGGAGCGCTGGACATGTCCAACCCATGTCAGCTGTTTGGCAGCCTGAGGAAGAGGAGCTGCAGGCCTGTAGCCATGGTAGGATGCTTGGAAATTCCTGGGGCAGAGGACGAGGGAAGAGCTTAAAAAGGTGTAGTGTGACAGTTTTTAATTCACAACTTTCTTTTATCCAGAACACATGAATGCTCATGAATTTCACAATCTCAGCACTATAAACTAGGTTAAGTACATCCGCACTGAGTTTTCAGGGGAAGTTCAGTGAGAACTGGAAAAAAATCTGGAAGGTGGCATTTCCAGCCAAGTGCCTCTGAGAGGTGTAAAAATTTCTGCAGCTACTTACAGCCAACCTTTGGTGCTGCTGTTCAGGCTCTGTTGACATGTCATCAGAAGGGGATCCAACAGATCTGCTAGGACAGACTAAAGCCAGGCTTTTTTAGAGTATATCCAGCACTTGTCCGGTCTGGAAAAAGGCATGCCTCTGCAAAAATTAAGATTACTTGATGAAAAACGAAATCTTAACTACCTACCTATGGCAAATCAATTCCTTCCGTACTACCAATCATGCAAAGAGCACTCAGGACAGTCTGGTGGCAGAGTGATTAAATTGAGTTGAAGTGCTTGTGGAGTAAAGAGACTAGTTAGCAGATTTATTGCCAAATCAGATACTTCTTGATTAAATGCTTGAACAAATAGTCAACATTTCCTCCTTCAAATAGGGATTCTGTCTTGTCCATTCAATGTTAGGTGAAAGGTGTGCCTGGGGATGCTGAGTTACACTTTAACAAATGGTGTCTGTTGAAATCCCGTTTACACAGGAGAAGCCGAACCTGGAGCTGTGATCCCACCAGAACTCCACTGCCTTAGAGAAAGCTGGGAAAGCAGATGAGTGATGGCCTCTGAAGGATCCTGGCATCAGGGGACCTCCCGCAGGTCCTGTGAAGAAATCAAAGTCGTAGTCCAATGAGGAGGGCAATCATATTTCCCTTTCTGAAATGAAGACCTCCCTCCTGAACTCCTGGCTGCTCAGAATAATTCCAGCATTGTTATAACACATTCATTTGCCCTCAGGTGAAAGAAGGTGCCTCCACTGGAACATTTCCACCCAGGGACAGTAAATACTAGCGGATTATGGTTATGAGTGCAAACCATGTGTTAGAAACCTTCTCATCTAAAACCTTCCCACTCCTCTGGGCGTAAATATCCCTTCTCCTACAGGGTCCTCGAAGCACTAAATCCTGTGGCGCTGCATCAGAATGTCGCAGCAATGAGCTACAGCCCAGTGTGTGACACGCACCGGGCTGATCCGGCACGGGGATGTGGAATTGCTCTGCTGCAACCCAGCTGTCCTGAAATGATATAACGCATAATAAAACCAAGACAGGTACTGAAGAAAAGTTACTCTTAGGAAATATGTACAGGACTTTTTTTGGAACTTCTTCCTTACCAAATGGAAAACATGCCAAAACTAGAAGAGAAATAAGTAGCAATTTCAAAAATTAATTTTTTTCTGATTAAAGGCAGTTATTGATGATCTCTGATTTTGTATGGTTCTATATTTTCAGGTAGGCTTTTGTGTATTTTACAGGACCCGCATAAATAAATGACAGATACGTGACAATGGAATATAAAATGGACCTCTTCATATAGATTATTCTCCTTGATATCACATAAATTGTAGACATTATGGTGGATCAGTCATCTCCTGCCCAGTCTTCATTAAAAATAATCCTGGGTATTATTCTACTGTCTTGCCTAAGGCAGAAGCAGAGCAAGGCTGGAACTAGTCTGAGTCTCGCAGTCTGAGGCTTGCCTTTGGTACCAGGTGGGAGGCAACAGAACTGGCATTTTTGTGGGTACGTCCCTGCTCAGTGGTGACTTCCGAGCTATTTGCCAAGAAATTTGGGAAAACAGAGTGAAAATGACCCTCAGTCCACGCCAGCCAGGAGAGCAGCGGAGGCTGGAATGGCTGCCTCCCTGCCTCCAGAGCCTCCGGCAACAAGGTCCACCTATTCAGGACCTTACAGGAACTGCTTAGCACCTTGAGAACATACACAGCTGAACTCTAGACATCCTGTTTAAATCATCGGGTTAAGAAGTCATCGGGTTTAGATCATTGGGTTAAGAAGTCACAAAGAATCAACTAAAAAACTCTGTTCATGCACAGTTCGAGGAGGTCTCAAGTTCTGAGCCCACCCACCTCTCTTTTTTTCAGTTTTTGCTAAGCATATAATCATGCTTTGAAGTAGAAATTCAGATTCTCCTTCTACCAGGACTGCTTTATTTTATTTTGGTCAAAACTGAAGCGAATTGAAAGGTAATTATTTCCTGCTTCAAGCGCAATAGTGTGTTTATTGGAACGTTCCCTATAATCCTATCAGAAGTGTTATAGGACCTCAGTAATAAATGAGCTTCCAATTAATTAAATGCAGCCCTCCATATAGACAGATCACTCCAGAAACTGTCTGCTTCTTTTTTTTTTCCTCCTCCTGCACCAACATGAGTTTTTACAAAGCAGGAAGACGGTATTCACTGGAGTTTAAAACAAAACATCATGATTGCAGAATGTTTCATTCATGGTGAAATTCATCCTTAGTGAATTAATGTTAAAAACTTAGTAGAAATATTATTCATTCTACTATTAAAATGCAATTTATTTGGGTACAGTTTTTTGCGATTGCTTTTTTTATTTTATTTTAGCGTTCTAAAATTGGTAATGTGAAATTGGAACTTCCGTCATTTTAAATAGGATTTTTAATAGCATTTCTCTCTAATTGCATTTAAATTACATTTTAGAGAATTAACATTCATTCTTGATTAAGACAATGTGAAATACAACAGTTATTTGTTTGTCAGAAGGGAAAAGAGCATTTTTTTTTTCCTCTTGCAAATGTTAGTAGTGGTCTGAAACTATCCCTTTTGTCCCATCCAGCTGTTTCGAGCCACTTTACTACAGGTGTTTTAGTGTCAGGAGAATTGCTTTGAGAAAAATCAAAGTGGACACTTTTCTGCTTTACTTGGCTAAATACTCCATGCATTTGCAAGGCACAAAAATGAGGCCGCAGAACACTCCAAAGGAAACTGGCCTAAGTGCATTCATTCCGCTACAGTGCTAAGGAGTTGCTAAGGAATAAGCTTAACGCGTATCAGGGGCTCCATGAAGTGGCCCCTTGGGGTGCTCTGTGGTTCCTGCACGGTGGGGAAGGTGGGAAGGAGGAGGGAACTCTTTGGGTTTACTCTGGGACGCTGGCTGCAGAGTAGCAAGTGTGCCACGTGGCCACATCCCAGCTACCCCGCGTCCTAGGAAAGGCACTTTATTATAATATTTATGTGTGGGTGCTGATAGGTAAAAAGAGTGGGCTCGGGCAGACGTTTCTGAATCATCTGTGTTTCAGGGCTCTCACTTTCTAGGAAATGCTGACTATATGCAGTGGAGAAGCTTTATAGCATCTACTGAGTTCCTGATGACTAGAGGACAAACAAACATCTTAGGAATGGTGAAAGGAAAGAAAAAAATGTTCCTTTGCTACCTAAAAACATGTTTGGTACAGAACAATCAAAAAGAAAAGGAAGGAGAGCTCTGTGTGTGTGAGCAAAAAAGGCATTCCTACCACTCAAATTAAAAACGTGTCTCCTCAAGAGACCGACACTAGTGAAACAGCCATCACTAACTGATTCCTGAAGACCCACCAGTTCACTGCCAGGTAGCAAAGTTGCCTTTTAGAATAACACCCATTCCAAGAGCACCAAGGAAGCAACACTGAACAACCACGCAAACAAAACCCCATTCCTTTTGTTTTCATGCTACAGGCTTTCCTGAGCCAGGGAAGTACTGACAGAGTTGCAGCCGGTGATCTTCAAGCTAGGAAAAGGGAGAAGGCTGGACGGAAAGGCTGACAACGTGGCAGGAGAAGTAAACACTCCCTCAGGCTGCTCTGCTCTCCCCGATGGCCTTTGGAGGCAGAGGGCTGCAAGAGGTAGGTGCTTCTCATCCTCGCCCAAGGGGTGATGCTGAACAGATCCAGCGTTCTGGGTAGAACAGCTAAACCCCATGGTCTGACACTCCAGCACCTGCATTTTATCCTCACAGTTGTCTGGGTGCGCGTGTGACTTTTATGCTGAAGTCCTTGCATGGAAAGTCATTGTTAAAACATCTTCATCCTGGACCTGTGTCGGTGCCTGCTTTGACATGGAAAGCTACAAAGGCAGGTCTGCTTCAACACTTCGGTCTCTCTACCTTTGTCTCCATTCATAGGAAACCCACCTCGAGCACCAGTCTCAGCAGCTGGTAGATTTTTGTTCTTTCCAAAAATTGTCAGTTTCTTCACCTGAAAGCGTGTGGACAGCCCTTGCTTTGAAGCTTATCCCTGGTAAGAAATCACTCTTATTGAAATCTCTCACCGGGGCACTGACTAGTTTCATCAAATGTTCTTTATAAGTATTCTTTATGATTTTCTTCCCCTATAATTTATACTGGAGAATGTAATTCAGAACAAAAATTAATAACAGCGGCCCCTGAAGACAGTGTGGTCAAACTGATCCAGATTTTTGCTAATGGCCCTCGCATCTGACTTGCCAATGTGCCTGATTGGCTTCCCGTCATTTATGTGTGTTGTCTCTGCTGCTTGTATGGCTGGGAAATCTCATATTTGTTTAGAGTGGCAAAGCGGGAAGAAACAAATCTCTTGGTCAAATTCACAGAGAATAAAACTTCGTAGAAAAAAATTATAACTGGATTTAAAATTTAACCCAGGCTTTTAAGTACATATTCTGTCTACAGTTTGGTACAAGTGACAGGTGTTGATTGCCTGAACTTTTACTTATGTTGCAGTAACATGGGAAAAATTACTAGATTGCTTTCTGAGATGAACACTGAGTCGTTTATGGGAATGTTCATATTCTTACTACATTTGATTTCTGCGACCATGCCAGGTAAAAACAGGAAGGCGTAAATATTTATGCAGAATAGATCTTAGGGAGGCACAGCCAGAGCATTACACAGGCATTTGTATCTACATGCATCTGGGGCATATTCGTCCCATAAAAGGCTGATGCTCATGAGCCACAAGAGGAAACTGAGCCTCACCAGCTCTTCAGGTCCCCATTATCCAGGTGTTTCTTCAGTTCAAAAAGCACAGTTAGCAGGACTGATTGTACTGTTGCCGCAGAAGTTATTAGCCACACAGAGATATTAGTCATACACATAAAATACAGAGCCCTTTACTAAAAGCTGTTAGTGGGCAACCAAGTCTTGGGGAGTTCGTTGGATTTTTTTTTTTTTTTTTTTTTAAATAAAGAGGCAATTGAAATGGCTGTTGCTTTTAGAGGCTATGGCTCAGTTGTGATGCAGTCACATCAGCCGGGCCATACTGTACAATGACATCTGGGTTACAGAACAGCCAGTACTGCAATAATTGTTCATCCATATAGATTTTCATCGAATAAGTTCCATTTTATTTGCCACAACTATTTTGATTTTAAAGGTTCTGTCCAGAAGATTACAAATGCTGATGATATTTAATATGGCATTTTAAAGACAAAAGGCACCCATGGTAGGGAGAAGTGATGGGTTAAGAGAATGACACCAGAGTGACACCAATTAGTTAAAGGTTATGAAATAAGAGATACTTTGTAATGGACATGTGTAGAACAACAAGGATACTTGTTACCTTCTGAATTACTGGGTTCACAGATTATACAGATAGATTATAAGGTCTGATCTATGGCATAAATCAGAGGGCTTTGCTGAACTGATTTTTGTTTGAATTACAACATGTCTTCTATAGGAAAAAAAAAACACCCACAACTGCCAATAATATGAAATGTAAAAGATATTATCTCAATTCTCTCACAGGTATCACCGTGGAGCTACCACAGCTGAGAATCTGTAAATTAGTGGTAAGCAAGATTCAGCTGGGAAGGAAACGTCCTCTGTAACATCATCAAATGATAAAAGACTTTCACACTGCATGAGTTCTGTGTGACTTATATTCACCACCATGAATGTGTGGGGAGAGCGTGCTTGGGACTAGAGACAAAACTGACAGAAAGGGAGCAGCTAGATAATAACGGTGTAGGGGCTTCAAACCTCCAGAGTGGGCAGTAGTTAGAAGTTTCTTACAAAGAACCGTCTTTTTTTTCAAATCACTTTCACCAAGTCCACTGTGCAGCCTTACAATTAAAAAGTAATTATTACGCCTTTCAAGAACCTATCAGGGTGTTGAAGATGGGTATGGGAGGGTCAGGCTCGACCCCCTTGCTTTCTAAACTCCTTCTCAGAGGCATCTCAGTGCAGCTGGATCCACTCAGCCTCCGACTGTAGAGTTCAGACCCTACGTTCTGCCACAGAGTTGGCTGAATACAGCTTGAGCTGGCTGCCTCCAAGAAGAGGGACCCCCTCGGTTATTTTCCTGTTTCCTGAGGCTTCTTAAAGCCTCACAATCTATGACATAAGCTGTTCCTGCTCCTGTTCACACAACAAGCATGTATCTTTTGTCCAATCAAATTGTTCAACAGATTCGTGTCCTCTTGGATGACTGGAGTTTCGGTGCAGGTGCCTTTACCTTCTTACACAGTTTCATTATCTCTTTGTCCCATCCACGCCTGGATCTCATCCGTCTTCTGCTGACTCCAGGTACAATAGTCTCTTCATTTCCAAGAATTATAGTTCCCTTTCCTTTGATCATAACGGTCACTCTAATTTATATTGCTCAATCATATAATCTTCTTTAATATTACTTATACAATTTCATTATGTTAGTTAAGTTACAAGGTGTCAAAGCCATACAAGAGTATTCGCCATTCTCGTTGCACTAAGGAGGAGTTCAGCCTAAGTTCACTAATGTTGCTAGGTTACAACTTGCTGCCTAAAGAGGGCTTCACCAATCTACCTACTTTTGCTAAGCAAAACTTCAGTTTTCAACACAGGGGTAGCAGGAAGAGATACTATTACGTAGTAGATGGAACGGATACAGAAAAAACAGACACGTCTCAAAGCTGCTCTTCAGGTGTTAGTAAATGTGAATAGAGATTTTGGTGACTTGGCAGAGTCGAGTTCTGAAAGTCAGTATACAAACTACTAGGTGATCTTTCTGTTTTAATTCATTTGGATATTTTGTGGCTCTGATGTGGGACCAAAGCTAAAAAAAGCTGAAATATTTAAAAACAAACAGCATACGATTTAAAGCCATGCAACAATTGGCTCTTTCCTAGGTCCACTCAGTTGTGTTAGCTCTACCGCTGCCTTCCTTGCTTCTAAACCATTTCAATGACACTGTGAAGATCAACAGGAAGGTCTGACTTGTACTGCAATAAAGCTACATTAATCAAAGTTCTTTTTCATTACTAGAAACTAACCCTGGGAATGACTAGAAATAACTATAACATCGCATTTAATTTTGTGGTGCGAAATTCATCCTGTGTATTTGAAAGACTAGTGTGTTGATTACATATATTAAAGAGTAGATTACTAAGAAAGCTAATTCATTATTTTCTTAAGCCTCAGTAATGCAAAGTCAACAATGCAAATGCAAATGCAAAGTGAATGCAAATAAGTGCAAGTAAAAGCATGGGTGTCCTTCTTATCAAAAGACTGGAAACCTCCAAACCTATAGCATCAAAGCAGTCCCTGCTCGGTGGCTACCCAGTGTTCAGCCCTTGGAACATAAAATGGGATTGAAAACAACGGGGCACTGACAGTACGTGATAGGCAAAGGGGAGGGTGTCCACGACCCAGATGAAGATGTACGTGCGTGACAGTGCGGCCCATAGTATTTCGCTACAGGTCTATGCACTTGTCACAGTTCTATATGTTTCATTGATCAGTATAAAAGGACAAAACCCCCTGAGGTTCGTGATTGTGAGTTTTAAAATGTTTCAGACCTGAAACACTTCCATTGGAAGGGGCACGCTGCTGCAACACTTTCATTTTTGTGATACTTCACCCAGTGTTATTTGGACATCTTCAAATCATTTTATATTCTCAAAATATTTTTCAGAGATCCAGCTCAAAACTGCAAGATGATGTTCAGATATTTTTTCCCTCTAGCATGTGGCAATTATGATGAATCAGAGTTTATTCTGTGTTCTGTCGATCACCATAGTAACCTGTACTCTCTGTATTTAATAGGAAACAAAAAGTTATTTACTCGACAGGGATGGAGTTCTGGGAAGCATTGGTTTATGAACGTTGGCAAAATATTTTAATGGGACTATTTGCTTCTCAGGTTGTTACATGTACCAGTAATTTGATCTTCATCTGTTATGCAGACTTGGCAAGAAGAAATTGATTGTCGTCAAAACGTATTCATTATGATTACCGCTATTTGCTACTCTTATCGGTTGTTATATAAAGCAAGACAGTGCCCTATTCAGTCCAGATTGTTTATGTATAAGTAAAGGATAGCAAATGTACCTCGCTAGCTATTGGGCTTGTTTTGTATTCCCAGGAACCAATGCGATTCCTAAACTGCAAAGACATAGCAATTGCTTAGTGTTATTTAAAGAAATCATCGCTGTTTAGTATCAGACCTCTTAAGGTCTACTTTTTTCAAGCCCAAACTGTGAGATTGCCCATCAGATTTTAATAGTTCCTTTGATGGTACAAATTGATTTATTTTATTTTATGAAATGTCTTACTTTCAGTGTGTTAATTGATCTTTCTGACTGGTTACTCTTAACAGGGATCGATCCATTGATCTGTCTCAAACGGCAGAGACGGCGCAGGGGCAGTAACTGGTACCCAGTGTGGGGCAGAGGGGGCTGTGGGGAGCGGAGGAGCGCTTTCTGCCCGGCCCCTTGCTCTGTGGGACTTGGACACCAAATCTGCCTCTGTGTTGAACTTTTCCTTAAGCAAAGTTAAGTCTTAGAGGGCAAGCTGGAGGGAAACCAGGGTGACCGTCCATGCAGTTTTTCTTTATTCATAAAGAGAGTTTCTGCCCTTTCAGTACCCTGGTGGAAACATCCCATGATATGACATATTCTCAGAAATGTTTATAAAGCAATCCATCAGGAAAAGATGGGGTCATTACATTTCTGACCTCCTCTACCTGCAATGAATGCTTCATTATTGAACTTAATTATTACGTATCTGTAAACCACTTAATTTTTTTCTATGTTTACAACTTACCTAAACCCTAATTACAAGCACACATTACTGAGGTGGTCTCCAGTCCCTCAAGCATTTGTGAATTCTACCTATCTTTCGTTAAACATTTTATTATGCTGCAGTGAACCATATTTTACAATGCATACAAATTTAAAGCTTGAATTTCACCAGTTCTATAGGGAATGTTTTACCCAGAAGGGTGAATTTATTTCTTCTAACTCAGGAAGAATTTTGAAATACATGAAAATGTACTGAAAAAAATTAATGGAAAACACAACTATTAATTCAGAACTTTTATTTTATTGGAAACACAGGACTAGTATTTAACATACTTATTTTATGCACTTAAACATACATTATGTCCCATAGAAGCAGATGCAATCAATACAAAGCATCAAACAGTATGTGTATATTGACTGTACAAAAAAGCCCCTTTCGCACTCATGTTATCAAATAGGTTTTCTAACCTCTATTCTTAGGAATGCAATTTGGAGGATGTGCGTATGTATGTGTAAAATGAACTATTATTATCACTTCAGCTGTGTGTGTGTTGGCACTGCAGGATACCAGTTTTGCTGAAGTAATAATTTGGTCATATCAAGGGATGGAAATCAGATCGTCAAAGCACTATTCAGAAGGAATTGCTGAGTAAGTGCATTGTGTTTTTTCTTTCCTGCTAAGAGATTAACCATCGTACCTGGATATTACCTCATAAATACCACACACAGAGTACTTATGAGATAGATAAGGGAAGACTGGTAGCACAAGCAAAAATCAGAGGCATCAGGAGTTAGGAAATGTTACCTGTGATAGATGCATTTTTCTAGCATAATGAGCTTACTGTGAATGCGGGGGGTTTGCTCTGCAAAACAGTTAATCAAAGTATTAGCAATGCTTTTTCATTCTAAAGCCTGCACAAGACAGGGACCTTGGGATGGCGTGCTCGATGGTTTAACTTTGGAGACCAGGTTCAGATTTTTGAGCAGCTTTATAGCAAGGTAATACTGCACCGTCTCCACTCTAAATGTTGGAAGACACAGAAGTCTCATTTGCAAATTTATTTAAGGCAAGTCTATATAGGCAGGTGCACAGAGAGACTGGCTTTCACTCGGCGCGCTCTGAAATGGCCAACATAAACTAGTTCTGAACAGGAACCATATAACTGTGACTAAGCTATTGCCCACACTGAGCTCTCCTAACAGCCAGGATCAGCCCAAGTGCTTTAGCCAAGTGCAGGGTCATAAGATTCATGCCTAACTCAGAGAACAGACAGGTAAAATTTGCATTTGCTCTTGCAACTTTATCTGCAAAATGGGTATACAAACATCTGCCATTCACAAAGGTGTGGTATTTTTAAATAATGTAATATTGGATACATTGGATACAATACGAAGATCTTGGATGGGAAACTGCATAAAGGCAAAGCATTAGATCATTAACACCCACAGTTTATGCTTTCACATTCTGATGATCAATGCATGCTTGTATCCTTTTTCCAGAAAATAAAAGAATTTTTTCTGAGGTAATGGTGAACAGCTTGTAGAGAAGTTATATATATGAGTTGTACATAATTTATGCATTGAAGAATTTGCATAGCTATTTCATTTCCTTCGTAAATGTCATTAGTAGAGAGATATCTCATACAATCCACCTTTTGTTAATTTACATAGAGCCACAGTACACAGGTCACACATACCAAATAGGAGACTTTAGCTCAAGAAAAGAAATATAACTGCAGAATGGATTTGCTTGCACAAACACATGGAAGATTTCAAATAAAGCAAGTAAGTAATATTGATTTTGATATAGCCACCCCTAAAAATACAGGCTTTACAGAGTCAATACTGTCTGGATTTAGGTTCTAACCCAACCCTAAATTCTCAGATTCAGCTCCGTCCACTACTTATTGATTTGCCAGGCATGCTGGGTTGGTTTTTTTTTCCAGAAATGCTTTTCTGCTTTCAAATTTTAGCTAGCTCTCCCAAAAGAATGTCTAATACAGTCACAAAGAGCAATTATATTCCTTACAACTGAGCTATTGACTATCGTAATAAAAAGGAAAGACAGAAGTCATGTCAGCTTAGCTTCTGACAGGACCTTACAGTGCTCCTTCATTCAAAAACACTTATGTAATCAACCAGCAATGAGTTGCAAAATATCAGCAGCCCTTAATTTTCTATCAGGTATGATAAAAACTTTATAAAGCTGTGCTATTTTTAAGGCATAAAAGACCTTATAACTATCACAAAGACATCAGTTCTATTTTACTATAATACCTCTTTTTTTTTCTTGCCTGCTACCTGACATCTAAATGTCTGTAATTTCAGACATCAGGACCACATACCGGCAAAAAAAGTCCACAGGCAGAGAGCTGAAAGATATTATTTTTGCCACTTGTAGACAGTAGTTTCACCTGATGTGCACCTTCAGCACCTTCTTCATTTTTTCATAGGGAGGGGGGAATGATGAAGAAGCACAAAGGAACAGCACAGCTTCTTTAATAAGCCTTAACAATTTTGCTTTGATTAAATTTGTACAGTAAAATTGAAATCTTTTGGGTAGGGGTAAAAAAGCCCTGTTGATGAATCATAGAGGAAATTACAAGAGGAATTAAACTCATGCTTAGACGAGATTAAACAGTTTTCAAAAAAAGTAGCATGTAGGAAATGGAAAGATGCATAAGTGATTGGTTGAGGTGCAAATGTATGTGTGGGTAGGAGGAAAGGGAGGGGTAAATTTGTCTGGGGAGTTTAGGTCATTATAGTTCAATATGGCCATGATCCAGAAAGACATTTGAGCATATGTTTGGTTTTAACATGTGGGTCGCTTGCTCAAAATTTGAGCTCTGCTCACTTGCTCAGGCTCAGGTTTAAGTGATTTCATCATAGCTGGGATCCTCTCTTGAATTATATCGCTCTGCCCCAAAGCTCATAAGCTGACTAACTGAAAGATGGAATGGCTTTGGATTGGGTATCTACTTGAACAAGCCTTTTTCTGGACACAGAAAAGTGCACACTCTGCTTTCCATTATGGCATGTGCCTGTGCTTTCAGGCTGCAGGGTGGCAGTGGAGCAGGACCAGCTCAGGGCAGGCAGCTGTGCCGCAGGCACGCCTGGGGACGCGGCAGAGCAGCTCCTCCTCTCGCCCTGGGAGATAAGTGGGGCTCTCCAAAGTGTCTCTGCAGAGACACTTTATGTTGCAGTCACTAACTACTGATAACAAGAAATTGATGCTTTGATTGTTCTTTCCACGCCAAGTTTTGGTGGGATTTCTGGCCAGGGCAGAGGAATAGCTTTGGGACAACTCTGCCTAAGTCTGTGGTTCTGAACCACACATTTGGGCTGATTAGTTTGTGAAAAGACCACAAGTTTAAATGTTACATATCTTTCCCCTAAGAGTCCATTCTGCTTCCTCTCTAAATTCCAATCTTCTATTTTCTAGGGCAGAAATAAATACCATTTTGGCTTTTCAGAAATGAACAAGCTAGATAGATATACAATACATGTCAGTGTCACCAGGTATTTACTTTTCTTAACTCTGTTTCCTGAGAAATGGGAATAGAAGAATCACAGCTTTCATTGAACAATAATGTTAATTTCTAGCTCTCAAGATTTCACAGAAAAGCATTAAAACATGGTTCTTGCAATGTCACCACAAATATCACTTGGACTTCTTGAATTTTCCTTGCTTCTGAGCTTGCTCTCTGAGGATATAACAATTCACTTATACAAGCAATTTGCAGAATAGAAGGACCTGTTTATCTAATATGCCACAGATTTCTTTTTCTCCTAGGAAAGCATGATGATGCAGAAGAGCAAACATCTATATTTTTATACGACCAAAATTTTCACAAGATATATTTTTAATTGCTGCATTTTATAAATAAGCTACTAGTTAGAACGTTTCTTTGAAACAATTCAGAAGTCTAAATGGAAAACTGTGTGTCTTTTTCAGAACCTTTATGCTTCATTTTTGTCAACCTCTCAGTCAGCAAGATGAGGTGGCTGATAATTATTCAGGGTTGCCAATTAACCTACTTAGCAGGTCACATAGGTAACCGGCATAGATTGTGTCAAATCTCATTATTGGGATAATAATTTAATCAGCCAGTGCATTGACTGAAGGACAGAGAATATGGAGAATAAATTAAACAGGAAAATAAAATCAGTACGTAGACAGACATTATATTTAAATACACAAAAACAGTTTGTCACACAAAATTATAGAGCATACTGCTCAGTAGCAGAAACCCGGTAAAGTCTGTGGTGGGGGTTGGTGGTATTGAGGGTGGGGGTTTTGCAATCATAATATCCAGCATGAGTATAAAAAAATGTTATATGTCGTCTTGCTTTGATGAATGAAAGATAGTTTTACATATGAAGAAGTCACCAGCATGTGTGTTATTCTTTAGCATTTAGACAGACATGCAATACAATTGTCTTTAAAGCAGCATTACAGACCAGAGCTTCCCCGACACATCTGCTTTGTGATCTATGTGTAACAATCCCGGCCTCTCCCTTCCCATATATCCCAGCCTCGTTCAGTTCTTTGTGCCTGGCTTTAGAGCAAAGACAGAGGAATGTCAAGTAAGAAGGTCACATAATGGATAAAATAATATTGCTGGATGTTTCAAGATGGACAGGAGAGAAGACAAATTACAACAGGAGTAATTGCCAAAGTCATAGAGTCAGTGAAAAAGCTCTGCTTTCTCTGTACAGTAATGCTCTACATTTACAAGGTGGCTGAGTAAATAGGAGGTAGGAAGGCTAGAGTCTGCCTGGAAGAAGAAAAATATTTTCTGGGCAGAAAGAGAAAGAAATATGAGGAGGAACAATAACATCTTTAAAAATGGGCTTGAGTGTGAAATACATATTTATATTTGCTTTAAAGAGAGGCCAAACATTACCAGAAATTATCGGAGTTTTAATATTCAAAATATAGACTGGAGGAAAAATACCACTATTAATGACAGAACCCAGTTGGTCCTGAATGTGTGAGGTGTGAGGAGTCCCACAGCACAGAGAGAAGTACATGCAAGACTCAGGAGAAGACCTGAATATGGCAAACATGCCTGTGTCTTCACAGCCTATATCAATGGTTTACTGTCTACAAGAACAAGAGGGCTATAAAAGAAGCCGTCGCTGCTCCAAGTAGTGGATCATTCATTTTAAACATATCTCATAGATCTTATGGCCGAGAATTACAGCGTACCGACACTGCTCCAGGACTTGTAATTTATTCACTCAGTAGGAAAAAAAGCAACTACCGTAGCAGCTCATGATAGGCCTGTAAAATAAAAACAGCCAGCAAGCCAGGAATGAATGCTGATCTCTTAATTAGCTTTGGGGTTTTTTATAACAATGAGCAAGAATACATGCTTAAGTTACTAGATGTGACCTAGACCACTCACTTATGTTGTCAAATGTATTACCTTGAATAACAAAGCGTCTTGCCGCTGAAGCAGCATATGTTATAGCAGAAAGGCTGAGCTATTCCAATTTTGGACTTAGAGAAACAACATGCAGCTCTTAAATATCTATTTTAACTGTGCTCACAGGATATAAATGCTATAGTAGTCAAGAACTTCTTAAATTCTTTTTAAAAAATACTAAAGCAGGATAGCACTATTCATGGATGCTCCCCACTAGTTAAGGAGTGCCAGATAACAGAAACTGCTTGCAGAGTAAAAACCACTTTCACCTAATTAGTAGAAAACTTAACATTGATGAGTTAAACTTTCTCTTAAAGCTTTCCCTAATAAAAAAGCAGCAAGCCTAAAGATAATACCATTTGGTTTTTTAACATAAAGCAAGAGCTCAAAAGTACTGGATAAATTCAGTGCAAGGGCCTCGCAGGAGGTGTCAGCTCATGTAAATGAAATTGCTCTTTGCTAGAAGTTTGGAGGCCAGACTCCAACTGCCACCGCTTTCTCATTTCTGTGGACAGAAGGCCCACAGCTCCCAGTCTGCTTTTCTGGTTCTTGGGAACATCTCCAGTGTTTTGAGCTCACCAGTAATTTTTGTATATGTGTTGGTTTTGGCTGTGATAGAGTTAATTTTCTTCATAGTAGCTAGTATGGGGGTATGTTTTGGATTTGTGCTGAAAACAGTGTTGATAATGCAGAGATGTTCTTGTTATTGCTGAGCACTGCTTGCACAGAGTCAGGGCCTTTTCTGCTCCTCACCCCACCAGCGAGGGCCGGGGGGGCACAAGAAGCTGGGAGGGGACACAGCCGGGACAGCTGACCCCAACTGACCAAAGGGACATTCCAGACCGTGTGATGTCATGCTCAGTATACAAAACTGGGGGAAGAAGAAAGAAGGGGGGGATGTCTGGAGTGATGGTGTTTCTCTTCCCAAGTAACCGTTACACATGATGGATCCCTGCTTTCCTGGGGATGGCGGAACACCTGCCTGCCCATGGGAAGCAGTCAATGAATTCCTTGTTTTGCATTACTTGCGTGTGCGACTTTTGCTTTACCTATTAAACTGTCTTTATCTCAACCCATAAGTTTTCTCACTTTTACTCTTCTGATTCTCTCCCCCATCCCACCAGGGGTGGGAGTGAGCGAGCAGCTGTGTGGTGCTTAGCTGCTGGCTGGGGTTAAACCATGACAATATATTATATACTAAAGTTATAAATGACTAACCAAATTACATAGGCTACAATCACAGTAAAGAGTGACAGTAGATTAAGAAACTCCATTAGAATACTGAATATTTCACTATCTAGCTATCTAGATAAATCTGATTTTATAAATGCTTTGATAAGGCAAAAGCATTATCAACACACTTCCACGATGGTTCAGAGAGCCATCATTTGAGAGGTTAGCTTAGGGCAATAATAAAGGCTAGGCAGAATGATTCCCATACTGTGAAGTCAGGACATATTCTAAGTGGGGTTTCAAGCCTGAATGGAGATAAGCCCAAGAGCGAGCAACAATATGGATCTACAGACGTATACTCTGCTGTAGCTGTGAGGGACTGTTGCAGAGACTGAACATATGCTAATTGCATCTTCATCAAAGATAGGTTGTTCTGCATGAGATCTGCTCTGAGTGATCTCTGGGAGCTGGATCAATTAGAAACTTTTTGCTCCCCTTTCATTTATTACATTTTCCATTTTTTTAAAAAAACATATTTTCCTCTTTTCTCTCATTTATAACTCATAGTCTGTAACTGTCATTAACAGTAACCCCATTATATTGTTGTCATAGCACCATTTTACAACTCTTCATTTTAAAAAAGTACTTTCCAATGACACCATTATTTCTTCAGTTGACAACAGTCACCTGTGTGTTTGTTAAATGCAAATTTAATGAGAAGTACTAGCTGATATTAAAATACTACAATACAATGTGATAGTGTTTTGGACAGATCCAGACCAGTTAAAATTTTATTCACACACACCCCCAGCAGTGTCCAGGCTTGAATATTCCTGTTCAGTGCTAACATTTTTCATTCCTCTCCTTACTCAGACTAACACTGACTTAGCGCCTATTTCCCTATATAGGTGATGCTAATTGCTCGCATGCTTGCAGCAAATTGAAGCATATACCCCCCAGGACAGTTTGGGGTGGTGAATGACTTCTTCTCCCTCTGGTGAAAATTATAACTGCTCACAGCTGTTAATTTCCACTGAAAGGAAAAAAGCAGGCAGGTTTTAATCAGGGGAGAGGGAGATGAGGGAAGAAGGCAGGCTCTGAGCCTTCCCAGGGTAATAGCGACTCCTCCACAAGGAAGACACTGTAATACTTTCCAGGGTCTATCCCCCTAACCTCAAAACAGAGCTAGACATGCTGCAGTGTGGCCCCTTTGCCCGGCTCCCCTCCCGGCTCTCACCCTCACCTCCTTCTCACAGAGAGGAGTCTCATGGGGGAGGTTAGTTACAACCTATTGGGACCCTCATCTGAACATCCACCTAAATGCTGGGGCTGGGAGAGCAAAGGGTAGAGTGTGTTTTTTCCCCCAACATGATTGTCTGTTTTTCTGGACAGCAGAAGTGGTTTTAAATCACTGCAAGCTGTGAAGAACCTGGACCTCTCTATCTCACTCTCTAGGCAAGCATTTTATCACTAGGTTGTATTTTTTACAAATAGATACTATATATTATACTCAACACAGAGAACAGCAATCCCACTTCAAGCTCTGGCGAGAAGAGCAAAAAAAGAGCGGTGTTGGAAACTTGGTGTAGGACACAAATTAGTCCCATATAACTTCCCATGCAGAAGGTTTCACTGGCTGCCTGCATCTGCGCTGGGCAATTCGGGCTCAGGAAGCGACAAGTCTTTTGGTTTAGGACTGCAGAATATGGATGATTTTTGTTTGCCTCTGTGGCTTTCCCACTGCTCACAGAAGAAAGCCTTTATCTTTCAGTAAATGCACAGCTGAACTAATAGATTGTCAGGGATTCATTGCGAAAGGACAGTCTACTGTTCAAGATAACTCTAAAGATTCACAAGTGTAAGAGTCTGCAACAAAATGTAAAACATTTTAAATGTAATGCAGTGATTAACCATGGGCTTTCCATAATACTCATCGTTTAACAAACGTATAAATAGAATAAAAGCAATATTGAAGCAAATAAATGACCTCTGACACAAAAAATGGCTTGCATTTCATATTACTTTACTTAACTGCCCCCTCCTTCCCCCACCAAACAGAAGCTTTATTGACAAAATGTGCTCTGGTAATTTAGTCTGTAGACTTAAAGAATGTGCAGCTCTGGGAAAAACTGAATTATGGGTTCTATTTGTGAGATGAGGAATGGCATGTAATAACTTAATGAACTGGAAGTTTATTAGTTGTAAAAGAGAGAACTAATGGAATGCGTTGTCTATCAGTCTTCTTTTTTTTTAAACTTGAAAATGTTCAGGTCGGTAAGTGTCACATCCATTACGCATTTATTATCTTATTAATACAAATATGCGCTAGAATCTCAACAAGCAACAAAAATACATCTCCGCTTCTAATTTAATGTGTATTTTATTAGTGAATTTTGGAGGCTCTATTCTAAACCCAAGTAATTAGAATTTCTCCTCAGATATTTGGCCATCAAAAAATTCACTTGAACACAGGAGCTACCAACTTACATCATCTGAGGTTACAGCCCTCTGCTCCCTGTACAGACTGTATTCATCAAAATTGAGGAGTAAAATAAATGCGGACTCAATCATGGTGACAGCCTCATTTCAATAGCTACTTATTGCTCCGTAGACATATAAATACAAAAGGACAGTAAGATTATGCTTTTAACAAGAAACACGTAGAGAAACCAGTCTAACATAAAATGTAAGAATCAAATCCTTCACTGTTAAATAAGTTTTCTCCCCTGTGTAAAGTATAGGGATTTACCTCAGCTACACTTTCACATGGACTTATTTATTTTGCACAATTATTTGCCTCAAAATATTTTGGATCATGATATGCATGTGTGAATATGCAGAATAATGACAACAATAAAGTAGTTTAAAATCTGTTAGGATGCTTCTCCCAGTTTTAGCTGATATTATGTCTTAAAACCACAATGCAACAAATAGAATTTAGCCCTAAATAAATACATAAAACATGTGCAAGTATCAAACAATGACAGAGAGTAGGAAATTCGAAGTTCAAGTCAATGCATAGAAAGGTATAAGTAGAACAAAGCAGTCGGGTTCTACTCTATCAGCCCCAGTATTTCATGTGCTGCATATATCCTGGGGTAATTTTAATTTTAACCCTGCAACAGATTGATCTGTTTGCTTTGATTTTCTATTACAGATATAAAATAAGCAAGGAAGGAAAACCTGCATTAATTTATGCCTCTAGTAGTCTCCTGTGGGTAAGCCTTTTTTGGTTTACTGTTTTTTCTTTTCATGTGGCCAGTCTAGCAGCAGATGCCTTACATACATTTAGCTGTTTAGAAGACCAGTCATAGCCATTCCACTTCATCAGGCAGTAGCATACTATTGACATATCAGACCAGCTCAAGACATTTGTTTTCTTTATCAATTTACGTTTCATCTCAGAGATCCGATACAACAGGATTGTGAACCATTTGTGCTGAGCACAATCGAAGGGCCAGTAATCCAATTACTTGATTTTCTTGCTGCAGAGAACAGAAGAGAGGGAAAGCCATCTCTCCCTCGCTCCAGCGAGCAAGCTGCAGGCCTGCATCAGGCTTTAAGCTTCCAGTGTAAAACACACCCCAAGGGCAGCAGAAGGCCACTTAACTACAGCTCGGAGGGCAGAAGTGGAACATGGCTGTGGCACATTGGCTTTCTGCCCAGGAATAAATTCCAACCATTAGCATCAAACGCTCATCCTGAAGCTCTCATACTGAAATTAAATGCAATCTATCAAATGAATAAACAATAATAAATTAAAGCAGCACCAGTAAATTAAAAAAATAAATCGCAGTAATTTATACCGTGGATCATCTGTTCTGGATTGCTTCTCCAGACTGTACACCTCAGATTATCTTTCAGCCTGGTTTCTTCACAATTGTATTTTTGCACATGCAAAATGGCCCTCAATGCACAAATTGAGTGTATTCACGGTCTATTCTACATGTTGATAAAAATACAGTTTCAAACGGTGCTTGCTTTTCCAGTGCAAATAATTTTCTTTACTCCTGCTAGTCAGCAGAATCTGACCTATTTGGTAAACAGGTTCAGTCTACGTGAATTGTATCTAAACAAGAATTCAGACAACAACAATTACGCATGTAAAACTGTAGCTTTAGATACCTCAGGTAGAACTGCACGTTCTGGTTTAGGCAGTCAAGGATAATTTCAGCAGGCTTCAGAATTCGGAGAGCTGTGAAGTTAAAATGAATCAGTCCTTTTAAGGTGCTCACAGGAAAAGCAGATTGTATTCTGGGATAGATTTTAAAAGGGGAATTTTCAGTAAGCAGAATTTAATTACCTAACTGGAATTTTGCCATGATGCCCTAGCTAAACCTTCACTTTTTGTGAAGAAGCAAAAAAAAACTGCAGCGAAACTATCATGCTGTATGTGAACCATACCTATTACAGCAATAATTTCAGCCTTGTGCTGGGATGGGACAGTATTAAGAAGGAGAGCAAAGGGAAACATCTCACCTACCGAATATTAGTCTCATTTCCTGAAACAAGTTGACTCTTCCCAGGAACTTTTCCCAAAACTTCCTTAGGGTATGAAATAATTGGCTATTAACCAGTGTGTCCTTGACCCAAAGAATGGAACAGAAGACATGGAAGACTTGTCTGGATTACGAGGAGAGATAAAAGAGAAATTAGAGCCGATATGTACTGACTGAGCCTGCGGCTCTCTTGATTTTGCCAGTTGAGACTCGGAGGGTTTTACCTGCATTTGTACTAGGGCAAAAGACCTGGGGAAAGGAGCAGGAAGAAAATGGGGGAAGGGAAAACAGAATGGCACAACTTTCTCCCTTTTCAGATTTTTTTTTTTTTCCTGCCTGTTTACCCTGCGTTTAGTGTGGGGCTGTGAAAGAGAAAGGCTGCCAGCTCCGTAGCATCATATTGCCAGCGTAGTGGACAGCCTGTCTTGCCTCAAGGCAGAAGAGAAGTTATGAAAAAGATGTCTGCACACTCGGAAATAAAAAAAAAGCAAAATATTACTTATCACCAATCCTGACCACAGTCTTCTGAACGAGTGATGGATTCCTTTTTTTTCCCCTGGTAAATGTGATCACCTGCAACATACCCAAACCCCTGCGGGTCCCTTGAGGGCTGCCCCCGAGCCCCGAGCGCTGGCAGCCGGCGTGTCGGGCGAAGCTGCTGCAGCGCAGGCTCCTAACGCCACGCGAGGAGCGGCTGAGGATGCCGGCACACGCGGATGAAGTTCCCATGCCCTGGAACGATGAAAACAAGTAGTTAGTATGCACCACACAGCGCCAAAGGCTGAGCCCGCTGCTAATGAGTGCTATGCAGAGGGCTCGGGTCATGGTCTTGTTAAATTCTGCGTACATGGTACACCTGTGAAACACAACGCCAAAACGCAGCGTGGCCCACACAGCCGTCGGAGCGCCGCACGTTGTAGCCGAGGTGCCAGGGCAGGTGTCTTGCAGCCATCGGTGAGACATCTGCCCCTCAATGTCAAGTGGTTTGTTGGGGCTGGAAAGTGCTGTGCAAGTTAACGAAATGCCTTTATGGGGCTGGTAGGCCCCCATTGCACCTGCCCTACTGGGGCAAGAGTCTCTGAGCTGGATGCAATGCCTTAGTGCTGGTTCATGGCAGTTCATAATGGTTCCCAGTAAGCGCCTGTACACTACGGCCCACAGCATGGGGACAAACTGGAGGCATTAGAGGTCCTGGGCTGGGCTGTGATCTCACTGGGATCACAGCGATGCGGTGCACTGGCTCGGGCGGCGTAGGGGCGACAGTCAGCTGCCATGGAGGGCTGCCATGGATGGATCCAGCTCTTCCGTAAGGATAGGCTGGGATGGTGAGGAGGAAGAGCTGCCCTTGATGCGAAAGAGCAGGTGGGGTGGACGGAGCTGTGCCTTGGGACAGACGACGAGCCAGCTGACAGCTCACGGGTCAGGAAGAAGTAGATGAGGCAAACAACTGGAAGAAGCCTCATGCTTGCAGATCATCAAGGGTCAGAACACTGAAGCTACACTGAGCATTGCTAGTGAAGTAGCAGAACACACACACCCCACAGAATTATCTTCGTAGATCCTAGCTTGGCTCTATCCACCTTAAAAGGTGGCTCTCATCCTCTGTGTGAGCATGCTGCTGCCTTTCAGAGGATGGTGCACACTACCGGTACAGCACAGATCTCCTCAGCAGTCTCCACGAAGGTTTCTTTGTTGTCTTACATCCTGCCAGGATGTTCTGCAGCAGAAAGCAATAGTTTCTGGCCTCTCCGGCCTTATCCCACTGATCACAGTTTGACGTCCTGACTGTGTAACGCATGCAAACAGGGCGCACCACCTGCAAATTCTGGGAAAGAGTGTCTTTTCATATGGGCAAAAAGGAGGTTGTATGCGTAGGAGGTGTGTGTGCATACACCTGCTTTAAATAAAGCTCCCCCATGTTTCCAGGTTAGATTGCACTCTATTTCAAAAGCCTCACCTGCCATATATCCCGAAGTGTCTGAATAGAAAGAAAGGGGATTGGAAAACTTTGCTGACTACTGTAAAAGGAAAAACTACTGTAACATAGGTGTTTCAGCAGCTTTTACATGATTCATAAGTTTGCACCCTTATTGAGTGAAGGAGGCCTTCAGGATAGCAGTAAGTGGTACTCAGCCATAAGACAACAGATTTTCACTGGTGATGAAAGACAAGGCTGAAGCTTAATGGGGAAGAGTAGTATCCCCAGCACTGGGCTTCCCCATTCCTACCTCTGTCGTAGGAATTTCTCTGATTTTGTTACAGCCAGAGTCCTCTATATCACAGAAGATGGCAGGCAGAGCGAGTTTTGCCTCAGTATAGGAATAGTTACATGATATTATGGTGATGTGCTAATTCCCTCAGGATCTCTGAAAAGATCATGGAGCGATCAGAAAGTCCTGTGGTATGTTCTAGGGATGTCGGACCATTTCTAGAGAATTTGAGGGGGGAATTTTAATATATCTGGAATAGCTAGCAAGGATGCAATTTAGCTGCAAGAGTCTTCCCTCCTCTGCTCTTTATAGCCTATAACTTCAAATAGAAATTAGACACTTAATTTTCTTTAAACTGTACGGCAAAGTGTTCAGATTCAGTGAGTGCCTCAGGATTTTGCCTCACTACACTCTTACATGCCCCTACGTAGCATCAATGCTTTGCTTATTCAGTATTTCAGTAAGTCTTAATTACACAATGAATTCTCTCATACTGCAAATTTATCTTCATTGAGCTATCTTTTGATTTTGGGCATTAACTCTGATCAGCGCGAAGGCAGAGACAGTCTATCCAATTAGCAGGTGGCAGCCCCAGAAGCTCAGCACACAGCACCTCTGTTACTCTGTCTTCCAGGAGCTTTGACCTCAACAAACACACTTGATGAACTCTGTCATGGTATTTTGGCTGCCTACCTCAGCTCATCTGCTTGGATGGCATTTTGCCTGTTAGCAAGGTAATAAACTACTTTCAGGAGATGCCAGAAAAGGATGGGTTTACATCTGTAACTTGCTAAGGTCTGTTAAAATAGCTTTCTTCTGACACTGAGCGATTACATAAAGCATCCTGACTTTCTCTGTATAAGAGTGACTCATTATCAGACACTCCCTTGTATGGAATCCAAACAATTGGTTTGCCAGCATCAGCAAAAACAAGTACAAATTTCAAAGGAGATGGTCTCTGTGCTCTTTGGAGGCTGTTTTGATATTGATGATGTCAAGGAATCTCTGTTTCACTCAATAGCTACACTCGGGGCAATGATCACCTTATTTTGTGTTTTCCCATGTCTAGAGCAAGGGGCGTCTGAGCCATAGTCAAGGTTCCTGGGCACTGAGCTTATATCAACTCTAGTACCGCATTAAATGTCAAATAAGCCCGGCATTTTGTTTTGCTGGCAGTTTCAAAGCCACAGGGGGAATCCATGACTCAGCTTCCATTAAAAGCCACTAGTTAATTATGAACTTCCCTACCTCCCTCCTTTGTACCTCCAGTTAATCTGTTTGTATCTCTTTGTGACAACTGATGCCTGTTTGCTTTGACATGGCAGAACCCCAAAGCTATGCAAACAAGAATGATGAGATTTGAGAGTGCACTGTAAGTTGGCTGCAATCAGTTTCGAGATGCTCCTGGATGCCTGAGGATGTGTCAAATGAGGTTGTGTTCAAGAACTCTTAGATGACATCAGGTGTGAAATGACTAAGTGTGAAGGAAACACTACAGCAGAACCACACATTGACCCTGTTTGCAAGCTCTTCGTAGCTACGTGGCATTCGACTCTAAGGATCCAAAGCAAAGTTGATCAAAACACAGTATAGGGGACTGAAGCCTGAGATGCTCAGAAGAGCCTTTCAGTCTACCTCTGGCACACCAAATCTGTGCTTGCAAAACATGGGCTAGAATGGAAAAGTGACAATCCCAGCTCTAGTAGTGGTCAAGATAATTTCTGAAGCTAAGTCTGATTGACTGTATGACATTAATTCAGCATCTCAAGTAGGTTATTAGCTCTGACACCTAAGAGTGATCCTGTAAACGGAGCACTAGAATATAAAGAAAAATGCAGGGACCTGTGCTTTTACATTAGCTTCCACGCGCTTGCCTTTGCCCAGTTGGGAATCACCACATTGTGGCTTCGAGGGTCTTTAACAGGAGAGTACGTGGGGCTTAGTCATGGCAGAATACTGTGTCACACTGCCACCAGGGCCAAACGAGTCGAACAAAAGAAGCATTGGTATCTCCTCGTTTTCAACAGCCCAATATATATGAAAGAGAGAACAATTCTGTGACTGCCCTTCTGCTGTACACTGCAGAGATCCTCAACCTATTCCAAGAAACAAAGCGAAGTACAGCATGCACTAGCTCATAACCACCATGGAGATACCAGCTCACCTCATCAACACAAAGGACAATTAGTTTCAGCACTGTTTTACACTGACACATCTTCCAGTTCCAGTGTTTGATTATTTCTGATAACTCTGGGATCTCCAAACTGGGCTCTTAAAATGGAATTCACCCCATTTTTTTCTTGCATTCCCACAGCAGTCCCTCCTCCGTGCCTCTTCCAGTTTGACTACTTTCTCTTGGTAACATGATTGATTTGAAGTCTGTCTTGTCAGTCTGTGTTCAGTCCTGCTCTTGCCAGGCACTTTACATTCAGCGCAACAGATCTAAGACCTAGAGCTGAGACGAGAAGAAAGAAATCACAGGAACAGAAAAAGAGGATCAAGAAGAAAATCCCGCAATCCATTGAGAACATTGCTCTTTCATGACTGAAGTGTGTTGTAGAGCAACAGCAAAGAAGCCACAGAATGCTTTCATCTAACATGGAGCAAGGAACTTCATCAGAATGAGAAGAGCCATATGATAGCTGAAATTACAGTGCCTTTCTTGAACTTGCTCAGGCCACCTTATGCCTGGATCATTGCGAAAGGTTTAGAGAACTGAATACACAGTGCTCTTTAAAGGGATGTGGGGGAAAGGGCTGGAAGTGAATGCAACACAAGGAAACATGGAATGGGGAGGAGGGCTACGAATGCAACGTTCCTCACCTGCAAAATCCATTCAACTAAAATCGAGTAAAAGAACAAGATATGTCTCCCTCCTACATTCCATTCCATTCTTCATGTATACTGACATAAGAAGGGTAAGCATGAAAAACAGCTCTATATTCAGCCATGCAAAGATGAAATAAGTTTGGGGATATACACAAAAGAAGTTATTGAGCTGACTGCAGACAACAGTTTTCTACTGCCTCATACCTTGCCTGGTCTCCTGCAAGGGGACTGGCTCTGATGCCAGTGTTAGACGGGCTTTGAGAGCCCTCTTCGGGGGCATAGAAGTGATTTTTCTATTGGCACATGGGCAGGTTGCCTACCTATTGTTCCTATATCGATACAAGAACATGTTTTCATGCAGACAAAGGCAACCTTCCAAACAGAGTTGAAACAAAGATTATTTACCCTTCTGAATCAACAATAGGGTTCGTGGCAGGTATATAATGGGACCCTGAAAAAAAACTTCGTTGTTGAAGCCACCACCCCCACCAAAGAATTTTTGAATGGTCATACCTTAAACCATTCCTTCCTTTATTTTCCAAACACGATGTAGCCAACTGAAAACAAAATTCTCATTTAGTGCCTAAGCAGTGAATAATATCAATGCTCGGTTAAACATAAATAAAGATTAACTGCCGGGCTCATTTTAATATATAGGAAGATCTGACGCATAAATTTTAACACAATGTACCAGCACCGTGTTCATTTTAGTTTAAAATAAGAATTATTAGAAACTGTCTATCAAAAAGGTTTTTAGTAAACTCAAAAGTACATGGTATTTTTCCTATAAAGGTTAAAGTGTATATGAATACACCAACAGAGGTGAAGGTAATGAAAAAGGCTCTTAAAAAATAGAAAAAAAAAGACAGAGAAAACAACTTCAGTTAATTTTCCTTTTCAGGATCTAATTAACTTTAAAAGCTATGAGTCTCCGGCCTTTCCCATGCATTTCAATGCAATGGAGAACGTCCCTTGCTACAAACTACAGGTCTGATTTAATGGAGTTTTGATTGAGGATAAAGACAGAAGAGTCAGTCTGTGGTACCCTCTCTTCACACTGAAAAGTGTCCAATTCCAAAGGCAAATGCACTCAGCTCAGTCATCCCAATTAAAGTGTCGGCTGCTATTCAGCATAAGCAAAGTAGGACAAAGAATCCAAAAGAATCAGCCATTACGGCATATTTACAAAGGCAGCACAGAAATTCACGTTGGCTAGGGACAGCGAAGGAAAACACACGCTATTCAAACAAACACATGTACCTACATATATGTATATATTTATACATACAGAGCTACCCCCCCACATATAGCACATAATAAAATTATATAAAAAGGAGAAAAAAAATGCCTTCGCTCTTTAGGTCATTCTCTTGAATCTTTTGTCGGTATGAAAATAAGCAGAACTACAGCTGAAGCTGCAGCATTTGGCTGTTGAAACACCATCTTCTTGCTGGAAGTAAAAAGTGTTAAATATAAATAAATTTTCAAAGACCATTTTTTTTTCACGGGTGTCTGTAACAACTCATCTAATATGCACAGCACACAGAAACCCTGATCTTATGCTGATGTCAGCCTGGAGTAACCTCTCATGCCTCTAAAGGAATTTCTGTGCTGAGATCAGGATCCAGCCCGATGCCGAGCGGGTCAGCGCCTGCAGTGGTGCCAGGCACAGATCTCCTACTGACATCTCTGGAGGTTTTGCATCAGTGCCAGTGGCAGTCTGCTAAATTCAGGTCAAGTCACCTGAAATGCTCCAGCTTCCTTGTTTCCCAAATGCCTACCAGTTACTATATTTTTATCAGAGAGAATGAGAGAGACAGAGAGAGTTCCCTGCCAAAGGTTATCTCCAAGTTCATACTGTGTGGCCTTACGCTGCCACATCCAATAAATCGTTAACGCCATCTGTTCCAAGCAGGCTTCCCTGGGACTGGTTTTGTGGGGCCAGGACGAATTTGTGCAGGCTGCTGCAATACGGAGGACAAGCTGGGCTGGCACCACAGCTCTTTATGGACATGGCCAGCCTTCAAACGTTTGTGAAATGATCTTTCGAAGTTCTGCTTTCAACTGCCACTCTTGTTTTCAAGAACAAAAGAGACACAGGCAATCGGTGCCTGATCAGCAAGACCAAAGCTCACCCAGTCGGCACCTCACCAAACTCCTCCGTGCTGGCTTGAAATGCCTCAGAGAAGGTGAACTATGAGTGTGAAGTACGCTCCGTTCCTCTCAGCTGCCCTGAAGAGCGTTAGTTTTGATGCTGGGGCCCACTGAAGGAACCATCCCAGGGCTTCTGGACTAGCTGGATGTTCATGCACACACAGTCTGCCCACCCATGTGGATCAAAATTACTGGGGGGGCTGCACTGTAATGCTGTGGCCTCCCAGTAGTGGGGGTGAAGGTCATTTCTGACTCCTCTCATTTGAGAGGAAATTCACTCCCAAAGCTAACACAAGACATTGATAAAGTCCTTCTTAAGCCCTCAAAGATCCGTCTCAATTTCCTGTCCAACAGCTGGTGTGGGATTGCAATATATGGGAATAAGCTGGTACAGAGTTCACGCTCTTGTGCTTGGCACAGTGATGGACTTTGCACCCTTTTAACTCTTTGTAAAGCCAGATGACCCAGGCTAGCGGCAGCAGTATGCCACCCTGAAGCGTAATTATTCTGCAGCTTCTATTTATTGTTTGGACTATCAAAATTTATGACAATCACTAAAGCAGATTGATTAAACGCTAAGCATAAATACACCATGATAGAGAAGTTGTTTTGTTGTCATCCCAAGGAAGCATCTATTTGCAAAGTACACGGCAATATCAAAGAACTCTCTATTGATTAAACTTTGAAAATAAAATTGCACCACTTATCATATGCTGTTTGCAAAAATGCCAATCATTATAATACTCACATAAGCATACTGTGCCTTCCCCCTGAACTCGTTAAATTTATTACTGAGACTCTATCCTGAGCTGCCTACACGTGGAAAAAATATCTTTCAGATAACACATTAACATTCATAACCAGTATTTAAAGCCGTGCATGGTGCCATCTCAAAAGATAAGGGTCTTGTCAGCATTTCCAGTATAAGCCTCATTTCAGGGGATGGAGGGAGGAAGTGGCAACACTCTATTTCAGCTATTTTAAATGACACCAGCAAGAACCCTGACATACAACTTGTCAATCTAATAGCATCTATCTTTCAGAGATAGGTGCATCTTTCACCTCCACATTCGGTTTAAAAAATAGTGAAATTCTCAGTACATCATCGTAAACTACCTGGCAAGTGCTATCATTCTGCTTGTGCATACAGCATCCCACACAATTATAATTCTTGATCTAAACCTTAAAATTGCAAAAGCTTTTAAGGTAGGGAACAAAAATGATACGACCACTTTTTCATGGGTATACTCACCCTCTACCAAAGAAAGAAACAGATAAGCAAAACAACAGGCAACAATACAACGAGGGCTTGGTCCATGACTCATGTTATTAGATGTTCCCGCAGTACAAAACACTAATAATACTCAATACAAAAGTTAATGATAAAAAGGGTAAAAAAAAAAAAACAACTAAAAATGCTTTTTGGGCGAGAAATTTGTAGGTGCAATGCATCTGCCTTTGAGCACAATTCTACTGCAGATACAGTGTAAGTTGTGATTTGCAAAATAAGACCCATAGGCTGCTGATGTTAAAGTGTTCTGTCAAAAGAACAGATATTCATATTATTAAAAAAAATGTTATCAAAAGTAAACAAGAAGTTGTCACAAGCAAAGATGGCTCTAGAAAAGAAAGTATTGCAATGCTTATTCTTGAGATGATCAGGACCACTGACCAGTCCATAGGCAAATAGCTATACAGGAATGATCTCACTCCTATATAATTCCAAGTGCGTCAGTATCACCAGCTAGAAATAATAAAGCTAAACACTTCTGTCTGCAAAAGCAACAACAAGATTTCTAGTTAGAAAGCTCAAATGCTAACCAGTGTAGTGGTTGCAAAGTAAAAATATTCTGGAGCAAATATGTGTGCAAATAATGGGGTTTGCCCACAGTTTTCAAGACTCCAAGCCAGAGTTGCTTACCAAAGCTGACTAAGCTGCCCTCTTCTCCTTACAGCCTCACTTGCTGCGCAGTCATTAAGTGGACATTAAAATCTCCTGCTGCGCAAAGGATTTTAGCGCTCTACAGGAAAGACTTCTAGATGGTAAAAAAAAATGCCATATAAAGGATGGGCAGTTATTAATAAACTATATGCTTTGTAATGGAAAGAAATGCCACAGTGTTATGGAATGCATACGCACATTTTAGATCAAGGCCAAATGCTCACTCCTTCTTGCCAAAGCTGTTCCACTCTGCATGGAATCTAATGGACTAGAAAGACACACATAAGAAACAAGTTCCCCCATGCGTAGCAGTTAGGAAACATACTTATCCACTGACTGTTCCAACAGATTCAGATGTCCCCTGGCATCCCCTGGCATTTAGGCTAGAAGGGAGATGACTAAATATCTTCAGCATCCTGGACCACAATGACTTCAATACAAAGATGAAATATTATGGTAACTTCTTCCCTTCCTGTTGTCCTTTCAGTTAATGCGCCGTGTTTGGCGCATCCCTGCTTTACTTTCAAATGAGTCTATCAAGACAGAGATGGCTCTGAGGATGCCCAGGAAAATAACTTCAAGCCCAGGCAAACTGTAATGTTAAAAATGGAGATATCAAGTGATTTTAAACACCATTAGAATTTGATCACTGTCAATGGGGGAGGAGATTCTGAGTATGCCTATTTTATACCAAAAGACTTGAATCTCACCAGAAAACATCACGATTTGTGTGCATTTGTGCGGAACTCCCCAGAGTAGAAGTCAGCTGAAATCCTGGCCCCATGAAGTCAAAGAGAGATTTGTCAGCAGCTGAAGTCTGGATTTTATGTATGTTGTATTGTCCTTTGTGCAGGTTTCCCTGGAGTTTGGAATTCTTTATTCTAAGTGATTCTCCCCAACATATTAATGCAACCACCATTCTCATAAAGTTCTAATTGTCTCATCAATTTTTTTTCATGCCA
This sequence comes from Charadrius vociferus, assembly GCF_000708025.1. NCBI lineage: Eukaryota > Metazoa > Chordata > Aves > Charadriiformes > Charadriidae > Charadrius > Charadrius vociferus. Next base: position 2,180,023 of record NW_009649308.1, read on the forward strand.
CTTTGAGTTATACATGACGCTTCAAAGTCATTATTCGTAACCGACCAGCCTCCACAAAGAGGAATATTATAGGGTATTTTTCAGGTAAATGATTACAGCTCAGAGACAGCAAAATTTCTGGCTAAAGTGATGTGGGAAAGACTGCAGGAAAGCTGGGACTATTTTTCTTTAGTCAAAAGAAGGCATCCACATTTCTCACACACTTAACTTTTCTATCCTTGGAAAACGAGCACAGAAACTATAAAAGCTACATCACTGTTCTTTTTTGTTTTGGTTTGGGTTTTGGTTTTATTTTTTTTTTTTTTTGTTCTGATTTATTATACCCCCTTTTCAGAGATAAACTGGTTGCTTTTTCAGTGTAATTTCTTCTTTCCTATCAACTCAAGGTAGCTGCTTGGCCTGCACTGTGTTGAGCAACCAGCCATAAACTGGCTTCACCTCTGACACCAGAAACCACCGCCTCAGTCCCGCAACCTCTTTTGCACCTACGTAACTTTACACAGTGAAGTACTCACATTGAGCCTATGCAGAAACAAGACCTTGAAACAGCCCTACAAATAACGGTGAGTGTCTGGTCTGAAATGAAAGCATTTTCAACCCATAGGGTTATTCCAGTCTGCTATTACTTGATATTGCAGGAGCCTGCAAACAACAAGCTTAAGAACACGTCCCCCTCCCTGCTCCTGACAGGCAGTGGGGTGAGCAGCCAAACCACCAATTTTCAGTTTCGAGGCAAACTCTGATGTGGATTTTTCTGATAGGTAGCAGTGGATGAGGCCAGGCTGCAACCTTTCTTCTAGCTGGGACAATTCTCAGTCACTTATTTTCGCTGAAGAAGTGGAAAACTAACATCTCTAATGGCCACCGCCTTTCATCAAATCTGGCTCAAGCTATTGGTGAAGGGAGGGGTCCTTGGCTGACAGCCAGACATATACACATACTGTGCACATACATAAAGCATAATTACATTTCTGTTAGAAACCAGGTGAAAACCACAAAAGCCAATGACTGCAGAAATTTTTCTTCAGTCGGCAATTGTTCACAAACATCTCATGAAATGAACTTAATGGACGGAAGCTTTGGGAACACACGGAGTCTGAAAAAATACTGGTTCTTTTTCTACTCATCTCATTTTTTTCTGGACCAAACCCAGAAATATGTGACCTCTGTGCATAATGACAACTCAATGACATGGCTCTCACTCTGAATGTGGAATATGAAATGCTCACCGTGAACTGCTCAAAAATAATCCTCAGGCCATGATTATTCATAGAAATTATTTGGTGAGTAATTTCAATTAAATAAATTCAAGGAATCAAGAAAAAGAGGCTAAACTAATAGAATGTTTTATTTATGATGAATAATTCATTCGGAGGAACTTTCCCCCCCACACCATTGCAGAAAGCCAGCTCAAGGCGTAGGGCACTGGAGTCCCACTTAAGCCCTGTTTTGAGGTCTTAATTGGGGGCTTTCATGATGAATCACTCTGGGCTGGCCCTCTGCCCAGGACTGAATTTCACCCATTGCTCCTGTTCTTCACATATTGCTAGATATGTCATTAGCACAGTGGGATTTGGATTCTTTCAACTTTACTGCCATAAAAATAATGATATGGAGAGATTTCATTATGTTTCTTTTACCACTAATAAATAAAGGGAAGAAACCTCTCACATCAACCCACCAGACTTTCAACAGTGAACGTTCATCATACCCACACATCAACTGCGTTATGCAAATGCGAGCCCCCTTACTACGGCACGTCCATTCAGAAAAGCAAGAAGACCTGGTAATTTCGACAAGACTCTCTGAATGGCTAAAAAAACTTGTGTGCACTTGTGCTTGCACGATGGGATGTTGCCCGTTAAAACATTCATGGTATGTTAACACGTAGATTATGACTCTGAGGAAATTTGAAAAATTGCAGTTATAAATGGAGGTGGTAAATATTACTGTAGACATTCACCCATTTGAAATGAAACGAACAATAAATCCTCTGCTGTTTTAAGGATGGAAAAAAACATTATTTTTGTTCTTGATGCTCAGCAATGTCATCACAGAATATCTATCATCAGGAAGATTTATCTTGCTGTTCCCATCACAGAAAAAGACCCATTGACATGATGAAACAAAGCACTTCCGAAAATATTTAACACTCAATAAGACCTAAGTGCATGCTTTTAAGTTAAACATTTGTTCAAAGATCTGATCCAAATCCCACTGAAATCAGTAGAAGTCCTTCCACTGACACCAAAGGGCTTTGGATCAGACATGCTACTTTGCTGAATAGGATGACACATTCATAAATATCAACTGTCTTACAGTCCTTTGCTGGGTCCAATGCTAAAAGGGGTGTGTGTGTGCACACAAGGGGAGGGGAGACTTGTTTTTCCATGCATAAAAGAAAAAAAATTGGGCTAAAGTTAAAATAAAGTGCAGTCTTAATTGCCTAGTGGTAAGTCTGTCATTATCCCCAGCGCACTTGCTACCCAGGATGCTTTCTGACAGACAGCTTCT
>NW_009649308.1:2182572-2187191 GCF_000708025.1 Charadrius vociferus
TCACTTCTTATTTTTAAGAAAGTTAGGATTCCACATTAGTGATACAAAAAATCAGACACTGATAGTTTTACTGCTGCGTTTTGCACCACCAGTGTAAAATCATGCTGTGCTGTTACAAAACAGATTACCCCAGATACACTGAAACAAATCACAGAGAAGTCTCTTTGCAAAAAATTATCTTGAAATTGGATAATGGGTCCCGACAGCGTGTATCCTTGGCCAGGATCTGAGTCCTTGCAGGAAGCAGCAACTGAGGGAAGAACTACAAAGCCTGTTGATTTTAAGTCATAGTTCATTAAATACTTTTATTTTTACAGTAGGTAGTCATGAAGTGTCAGTAAACAATACTCTGAAGAAGCCCATGGCTCTCCAGATGCTTGAATGATTGGGGGAAATGGAGCTAAAAAATGCTTCTGGAAACCAAGGAAATTCATTACAGGTAATAGCAAAGGCCATCGCTGACTGCCAGAAAACAGCCCCCATTCAGAAGCCACTGTCACTCAGCAGTGCCCCTCTGCCCACAGACTGGCACATCCACCAACTCTCCTTCCACAGAGACTTTGTCACAAACATCTCTCTCCTCTGCCTCCCTCGGGCACGCATCGCACCAGGTCGCTGTTGCTGGGCGGCACGGGTGAGCGGGGACGGACGCCAGGGCGACGGGGAGCAGAGCCTGCCAGTTCCTTCCTCCCTGTCTGCCATGGTCGCCCTTCTTCACTCATCCCTTGCCCATCCGTTGCCCAAAGAAACAAAGTGAGAGGCAGAACCTCCTCTTTCACCCTCTCCTTTACAGCATACTTCCCAGTGCTGCTGGATGAGATGAAACCTTGGATTACAAGTAACAATTATTTTGCATACTGCTCACTGCTAAATCTGGAAACCGTTTATTTCCTTAATAATTACTTTTAAGTGAGGCACAAAAATATCCCACTTACAGTACAGGAAAGATTCCAAAAATGCACATGCTCACAGAGGGAGAATGTCTCCAGCTACAAATAGGCACACACACACCGGCATACTGAGAACTATCCCCTTGGAAAGCAAGGATAAAGGGTACTTGTTGAATAGTAATGATGATTATCTCAAAACCCTAAAAGCTGACATGGAGTTGGCATCTTGTATTACGCAGTTCAGGATCACAGGAGAAGGAACACAAGATCACTAAATACCTAAATTTACAAATTCCTATTTTTTCACCACATCAGTCATCATGTTTTGTTCACAAAAATCAATACTGGCATCTATTTATACCACATGAATAAATCCCTCCTTACCCACCACCAGCACCCAGGCTACCTTGATAGTTTCTAATGATCAGCAAAACTTAAATCCTGCCCTCCATCCAATTTGCAGATAATTTTGCTTAGTTTCTTGCTGCATTCATTTCTTTACTCCACGAGACTTGGTGGATATGTTTGTTCCTTCTTCATTTATAGACAGAAAAACAGAAACCGATAAACCAATAGGTAAAGATGCATAAGCAGCATTTAGCATCCATCTGCAGACACAATGTGGAAAAAGAAAATGATCTCTGCATTTCCAGACTTATTCTGCTCCTTGATATTTACTCTCACAGAAGGACAACAGCATGATGTGCACTAGGCAGGAAGGGTAATGATCTGTGCCAAATTTTATGTGCTTATGCTTCATGCCATGCTCTGACTTTTATTTTTTCGTGCCAGCAGATAGATAAAGTGGTGACTTTAGGACCATGCAGGAGCCAAGAGCTGCTCTGGTGTATGTACCAGCACAGGACTAACACAGACTATTTGGAGCTGGTTAAGGCCGGTATCAGGCAAGTATTTAGTTCACACTTGCTCTGCAGCAGTCTGGGAGCGTCCCCATGGGAAACAGGTATGGGCTAATTAAGGGCTCTTAAGCCAGCAGACAAGGATACTGCAAGGATAACAACTTCAAACTGAAGGTAGCCAGATGCAGAGTTGTAGAGAACGCACAATTTTTTACCTATGGGAGATGGAAGCTACTGGAACAATTTACCAAGCATTACGGCAGATTTTCATCATAGGCAATTGCTAAAATATGTCTGGATATGTTATTCTTTTTTCAGTTTTTTGTTTTTCTTTTTCCTAGGAAGTATGATCTAGTTTAAAGAGGAATTAATTCCAATTTAGCTGATGGCCTGGGTTATGCAAGATCAAAAAGCCACAATGGTTCCATTAAGCCTTATAATCTATGTTTAGAATAAGTTCATGAATGTACTCAGTCTTCATAACCTTGCTCCAAAAAGGAGGATGAGGGAACACAGCAAAGTATTTGGGAAAAAAAAAGAAACCTTCACAATGCTTACAAACCAGGCGTAACACCGAGTTTTCCCAAACCCTCATAGGCTGCTGCACCAACCTGCCTCCTGGCCTCCCATTCCTGCAGGCTCCCACATAGTCACAGCCCAAAATGTTCCTGCATTCAACACGCCAAATAAAAAGGCAGTAAAACAGGTTGGGAGAAAAAAAAAAACCTGTTCTTTTATACTCTGCGTTTTTAATTGGAGGGATTATAAAACACTTCGGGCATGCTGCGAAATCGTGACTTTGTTCCTAAATAAAAAGCTGTAGCTATTTTTTTTTCTAAATCCTTGTTCCTCCTCCTACAACCGTGGTTATTATATGCATGCATTTGCAGTGTAATAGAATCAGTATCATCTCTGTCGTATTACTGTTGCAATCCCCTAACATGCTGTTCCTTCCATCCCACATGAATCTGGTAATTACTGCTGAGGCATGCCATGCGTACACTTTCCCTTCCCTGGCAGCATCAGCACTTAACACAAACACATTTCCTACGTACGAGTAAACACAGGCAGTGGGACAGTGTATGTTGCCCCATGAGCCAATTCCAGGACATGATCCTTGCTCACCAGCAACTGAACACAGCGCTGAAACTCACGGACGTGAGACAAATGTACGCTGGGAGACGACAGAAAAGTGCACTGGAGTGACTTCTGCCTTCAGCTGTTGCTGTGTTGGAGCGAGCCCTGTGTGTGAGGGCAACGCTGTGCGGGGCTGCTCAGGTGAGAGGCGCTGGCGGCAGGTTAGAGGAGCGTGTGTGCACCTCTGTGTGTGTGTCAGCGTGGGCAGGTGTGTGTATGGATATGCTCCCTTCAGAAAAGCAAGACAAAAAATCAACCTTTTACCCACTTTTACCTTTTCTTTTGAGGCTCATGCCCCTAGACTGTTAGAAAGATCTGAAAATAAGATTTGCTATGTTCTGTAAATAGTCCAGTTTTGCTCCCCAAACACCACATTCTAATGTTTAAAGCAGGAAACAAGCAAAAAATCTGGCAGCAAAAATAATCTGGCTGCTGATGTATGAGTGTTGTAAAGCCCCAGATCTGCTACATGCATCTTTCCTGATCTTAGCAATTTTTGCTCCTGAATTCAGCTGGTTAAAGAGAGTTAGAAGTGGAGCAGTTCTGAGTGCATTTCAGAATGCCAGTCTTGCTGAAATTCCCGCAGCACCAAAAGCACGCTCCAGTTCGGATGCTTCTGCTTTTTCCACACCCTCTCCAAATTTTAGGTAGGGAAGTTGCCAAACGCAAACTCCAGCACTATTCCTGCCCAGCAGCACTGCAAAGGCATCCGTGCTGGCTGCTGTAGTGTGCTACCTTTTCCGATCTCAAGTTACCCATAAGAACAGACAATAAATTTCTGCTGCTCCTAAAATGGGGGCTCTGATACTTAATGGCTAAAGAATAACACAAAATGACAGTACCACTTTTGCCAAGTCCAGCACTCTTTTGGCAGCAAACCTCTACGTTCTGAAGAGTAAGTGAAGTGTGTAAAGTTCCCTATAAAAATCTGGTAATAACGCACCCCGCCACATTAGCACTTTAAAAATTGTTGTGTCTTTTTTTTTTTTTTTTTTTTTTTTTTCCCCACTGTGAACCCAAAGTTTTACCTTCCAGACAGAGACCACGAGCAGCGATCCTTTCCCAGCAAACGGACCTGTGCCCAGTGCGTGGTGCTTAAGGGAAGTCACAGTAACCCACATCCAACATCTCCTTCTCTCTAAACGCAGCCAGTTGCTACACCGCAGCACTGCGATGTGGCCGCGGGATTCGTCCGGACACGGCAGATGTGGTCTCACTCGGGGTGAGCGCTGCGGAGCGCGTAGGGATGGGGGCACAGGACCGCCGTTACCTGCCAGCCCGCCTGGGGGGAAGGGGCTGAACTCCCCTGAACGTGTCGGAAACGCCCCCGCGCTGGGGAGAGCCCGGCACGGCAATTTGGGGGAAGGAGTTGCTGCAGCCGGAATGGGGGAAAGATGTTGATGCCAGATCCGGGGTTTGCAGCACCCCTGCTCCGAGCGCCAGATTGTGCGTGTGCGGTGTGTGTGTGGGTGTGGGGGGGGGGGCTGTGTGCTGTGCGTGTGTGTGGTGTGTGTTTGTGTGTGTGTGTGTGGTGTGTGCGCGCTTGCCGGCTGGCTTCTGCCGAAGAAGCTGCTTTGACTTACTCTCGATTTGGAGGGCACGGATTTAGGGACTCGGAGCCAAAAATCCTCCGGACCCAGGTAAATCCGCTCGTTACCTTATTCCACTCCCCCGGCTCCGAGTCCCCGCGCTGTCCCGGCGCGGCGCGGCTGCAGGTGCTGTCGGAGCGCCC
>NW_009649308.1:2187884-2222378 GCF_000708025.1 Charadrius vociferus
TGGCTGCCGTGCCGCCCCCCGGCCCCGCAGCCCGCTTTGCCCTCCCCTCGCAGCCGCCGCTCCCGGCCGTTTTCACTGGGCATTTCTTCTTTCTCTCCTCACCTGTCTCAAAAGGTTTGACTGTAGGTACTGAAGCGGGGATCGACGGCGCATAAAGATGCTGAAGGGTGTTTGGTTGCTCAGTTTGTTAACAGTGGCTGGGATCTCGCCGACGGAGAGTCGCAAACCTGCCAAAGACATTTGCAGCAAGAGCCGCTGCCCTTGTGAGGAGAAGGAGAACGTGCTGAACATTAATTGCGAAAACAAAGGATTTACAACTGTCAGCCTCCTCCTGCCACCACCCTCCAAGATCTACCAGCTGTTCCTCAACGGGAACGCGCTGACCCGCCTGTTCCCCAATGAGTTCGTCAACTACTCCAACGCTGTGACCCTCCACTTGGGCAACAACGATATGCAGGAGATCCGCACAGGGGCCTTCAGCGGCCTCCGCACCCTCAAGAGGCTGCACCTCAATAACAACAAGCTGGAAGTGCTGAAGGAGGACACGTTCCTGGGCTTGGAGAGCCTGGAGTACCTGCAGGCCGATTACAATTACATCAGTGCCATTGAGGCGGGGGCCTTCAGCAAGCTAAACAAGCTCAAGGTGCTGATTCTCAATGACAACCTCCTGCTGTCCCTGCCCAGCAATGTCTTCCGCTTCGTGCTCCTCACTCACCTGGACCTGCGGGGGAACCGGCTGAAGATGATGCCTTTTGCTGGTGTGCTGGAGCACATTGGAGGCATCATGGAAATCCAGCTGGAGGAAAACCCTTGGAACTGCACCTGTGACTTGCTGCCACTCAAGGCCTGGCTAGACACCATCACCGTGTTCGTGGGGGAGATAGTCTGCGAAACCCCCTTCAGGCTTCATGGGAAAGATGTGACCCAGCTCACCAGGCAAGATCTCTGCCCTAGGAAAAGCTCCAGTGATTCCAACCAGAGGGAAAAACACCCTGTCCTCTCAGACCCACACATCTCGAGGCTATCGCCCACAGCCAACTCTGCCATCAATCCTACCAGAGCCCCAAAAGCCAGCCGGCCGCCCAAAACCAGGAACCGCCCCACACCCCGTGTCACTGTGTCGAAAGACAGACAAATATTCGGACCTATCATGGTTTACCAGACTAAGTCTCCTGTGCCCATCACCTGCCCAGCTGGCTGCATCTGTACTTCGCAGAGCTCAGACAACGGCTTAAATGTGAACTGCCAAGAGAAAAAGATAAGTAACATCTCCGATCTCCACCCAAGGCCGACCAGTCCAAAGAAACTTTACCTTACCAGTAACTATCTGCAAGTCATTTATAGAACCGATCTCACAGAGTACAGCTCTCTGGATTTGTTACATCTAGGAAATAACAGAATTGCAGTGATACAAGAAGGTGCCTTTACAAACCTCACAAGTTTACGTAGACTTTATCTTAATGGCAACTACCTTGAGATTCTGTACCCATCGATGTTCGACGGGCTGCACAGCCTGCAATATCTCTACCTAGAGTACAATGTCATTAAGGAGATCCTGCCACGCACCTTTGACGCCCTGAGTAACCTTCATCTGTTATTTCTCAACAACAACCTGCTCAGATCCTTGCCTGACAATGTCTTTGGCGGCACTTCCCTCACCAGACTCAACCTTAGAAACAACCATTTCTCACACCTGCCTGTGAGAGGAGTCTTGGACCAGCTCTCGGCTCTAATTCAGATAGACCTCCAGGAGAACCCTTGGGACTGCACGTGTGACATCCTGGGGCTGAGGAACTGGATAGAGCAAGTCACTAACCAGAACAACCAGCACTCAAATCCCCCCGTAGTTATCAACGAAGTCATATGCGAGTCTCCCACCAAGCACTCTGGAGAGCATCTGAAATTCCTGAGCAAAGAAGCCATCTGCCCGGAGAACCCCAACTTGTCAGATTCTTCTCTCCTCTCCATGAATCAGAACACAGATACGCCCCATCTCCTTGGTGTCTCACCCAGCTCCTACCCAGAGATACACACTGAAGTTCCGCTGTCTGTCTTAATTTTAGGCTTGCTGGTTGTGTTTATTTTGTCGGTCTGTTTTGGGGCAGGCCTATTTGTCTTTGTCCTTAAGCGCCGGAAGGGGGTGCAAAGCATGCCCAGCAGCGCCAACAACTTAGATATAAGTTCCTTTCAGCTCCAGTATGGGTCTTACAACACCGAGACCCATGACAAAACTGAAGGACATGTTTATAACTACATTCCCCCTCCTGTTGGACAGATGTGCCAAAACCCAATCTACATGCAAAAGGAAGGGGATCCAGTTGCCTATTACAGGAATCTCCATGAGTTTAGCTATAGCAATCTTGACCACAAAAAGGAAGACCCCACCAGTCTCGCATTTACAATCAGTGCAGCAGAATTACTGGAAAAGCAATCCTCGCCGAGGGAACCAGAGCTTCTGTATCAAAATATTGCAGAAAGGGTCAAGGAACTCCCCGCCGGAGGATTAGTCCATTATAACTTTTGCACCTTACCCAAAAGGCAGTTTGCCCCTTCATACGAATCAAGACGCCAAAACCAGGACAGGATAAATAAAACTGTTTTATATGGAACTCCCAGGAAATATTTTGCAGAACAGTCTAAACCCGAGCATCCTTTACTCCAAGGAAAGCTACAAACAGAACCAGACTACCTCGAAGTTCTGGAAAAACAAACTGCAATCAGTCAGCTGTGAGGGGGGAGGTGGGAGACAAAATTTTTAAATGAGCTCAGCATCACATTTGATTGAGTCTGAACTCAGTGCTGATGTCATCTGTCGCATTCCCAACATTTCTACTTTTTACATTAGAGAGGGAGTGAGAGAGAAATGGAACCCTTACAGCATAGCAGGGATATGGTGTTGCTTTTGCAACGTTCCCTTTAAGTTATTTCTATATCTCTCTCCTACTGACCCTTCTGTAGGAACTGTCACTGCAAATGTATGTTTCTGTAATAGATCTTGCATAATTCTTTTTAATTTGGAAGGAAATAAGGAAGGGGGTCTTTGGGTTTTCTGTTGCTTTTCTTTTCATTTCAAAGTGGAAACTTAATGTATTATGTAGAAGATCTCCAAAGATCTTTTTTCCTGGACTATGACTTTCTTTTGTAAATAATAATATACAGTACTGCTGTTTCAATTACCAAGTATAGCCACTGGGCGTCACTTTTTTGTGTTAAAGTGCCTTTGCACTTTAAGTACATTATTACTTAATTGTTGCTCTTAGCTTTGATAAATTGAACCTATTTTAATGTGTTGTATTTTTGAAATTAAAAAAAAAAATTGTAAAATAGATCTATATGTCAGCTGCATTAAATCAGAAGGTTTGATTTATAGGAAAGCTGCCCTTCTTTAAATGAATCTAGTTCTAGGACCTTACAGACTCAAATGTAAATTATTGGGGTATTTTTTCCCTCGAGGTTTGTTTAGAGTGATTCACTGAGAGGATTTAGCAATGGACTAGAGGTTCTCAAATGCCTCAGCTGGGAGTAACAGCTCATTAATAAAATACGTTTAACACAATATCATAGTGAACTGAACAATTAATGTCCTTCTTAATACATGGCATTGCAGCGCTAACACAGTAGTAATGTTCAGTGGTTTAAGATTATTTTCATACTTAAGAGAACATTACTCATAATATTTTATGCATTAAATTAGGTATTTTTATACATTTTATGACAAAAGTTTATATTTGTAACTGTTTTGGACTGCAATTAACGTGTCCTTTTCCCACCAGATACATATTTTTTTTATAAGCAGGGACACCAGCAGGGGTCATCCCACACCTCATTAAATTTATTAACATATAGGCAAATGAACCAATGCCAAAGGTAGAATTTGAACCTGGGTTTCTGGAGTCCTCCAAATCAAGGTAGCAAAAATCATATGTGCATCACACTAACTTGCAGTAATCTCAACTATGTCAAGTTTTCAGTCTCTAAAGCAAAAGTAATATTGCAATAATTCTAATCTGCCAAACTACTATTAAGTTCATTATCTTAAATTTTAAAAAAATGGTTTAACTGAATTCCACTCTCAACGTTGGTTTTCTTAAGCCCATCAGTGAACAAACGCAGTAAGTCTTCTCCTTTCCCATTAACTCAGGCCTGTTTTACTTCAAACTTTACGTTATCACCTTCAATTTACATTTCCTTCCTGGAGAATATTGAAACCATTTTTATTAACAAGTATACAGTCAAACTTTACTAAGCCTTATTAGCTTCTAAATAATTTTTAGATGCAAACATTAGTGTGCGATTTAAACAAACAGCCCTTATTTACAACAAAACCAGTTTTGTTTTGTCTATTGTAAATCCTTATGCAACTGGGATGGTGATCTGCATATAAAGTAGGGCAGGCTTTTCAATTCCTTATTAAAGCAATTGATGGAGTCTGAAAGAAGCACACTGTTTCCTTTTCATAAATAGGTTACTGCACATAATAATCCTTTATTATCATGCGGAGATTGAAGTGGCCTCTGCTGACTGATTTTTAGAGCTTTACTATAGTTAATAATACAGTATCTACAACTTTGAGAAATTTTCAGCAATAGCATTTGAGCTATAAATAACTACAGTCAATGTTGTTCTAATCAGGACTTTGCCAAAAGGAAGTTGCTTTATATTTAAGAGCTAAAGAGGCTTTGCATGTATCTTGCCAGATATCCGAGTCATTCAGTAAACTGTCTTCTAATGATTTATGTGACATCTGAGTACATTATTAATACGCTAACATGTCAATTCTTTATGTTTAGAGTCCATAGCATCTATGGCTGTTCATTAGATCAGGTTTAAAACTGAAGTGCTACAATGAACTACTGAAGAATCAGTCTTCAAAATGGTCTCACTTCAAGAAGGAGGCGAAATGGTATCGCATTAGTTGAACTTGGAACATTTGACTGGAATAGCATCCATCTTTGAGTGAGGTACTTGTTTGAAAGCTTCCAGTAGAGATTGTCTTGTTATGGCTCCCTTCCCTGGGTAATTAAAAGCATTTATTACTGAAACCTTAAGCAAAGTATAAGTATTATTTTAAAGTAAAGTTATCAATTCTTTCCAGGTATGATTTTAGTATTGCCTACAAAACAAATACCATGTTATATCTGGCACTCTAGCAGCTAGGATATTATTATTTATTATCTCTAGTGAACCAGAACCAATTACAGGTTTTTTGCTCAGAAAAATGCTGCTTTTTCCTACAAAAACGTTTTCAATTTTCTAGTGTTTGCAAACAACAGAGATAGAGAATTGATTCTTTTAGTAATTTTATCTTGTTTACTTTTACAGTTTCAGTCTCAGACTGTCTTAACATGTTTGCTTCGGTAGCACAGCCATATTTTACAGAGGTTGCTGTTCCTTTAGATTTCCTTAGCTTTCCTAGTGGAATTTATTTGGTGACTAGATTTTATTTCGCATCACCAGTACCAACTTAAAAACCATTATTGCTGTAGATCTTCTAGGTTTGTTTTTATATCCTTCAGCTGACATCTATTAAGAAATCCTTTTCATAGTGTGTCTAGGTGAGAGAGAAGGAGATTTTTTTTCAGTTACGCTTAAAGAGATTTGTTTAACAGGGAAAGTGTGTCGGCAGCTGCTGTGTAGAAGGTCTCTACATTTCTTTAGGTGTGCAGCCCTGGAAGCTGCTGCTTGTTAAGGGAGAGCTGCCTGCCTGAGTTATGGCTTGATAATGAGTCTGAAAAAATTTTCCTTCATAGTTTGAAAAGTTGAACTGTGAAAATTACATAACCAGGTTAGCAAATTATTTTTTTCCTCGGGAAAATGGGATGCAAATAGTTTTCTTTCTTCCTGAGTTTTCTTTTGTGAAAATGGACATAATGACCTTTACAGAAAGAGTAACGGTGCAGACTGAAGCACTGTTAAAACTATGCTGTTATCTCCAGTGAAAATGAGGGGCAGTACACTTCCAATGCCTGGATACATTTTTTAAGAGATCTTTCTGTGTAAGCATGAGGTAAAGTTTTGCAAGGATTTTAGAAACTGGATTTCAATAAGTAGCTTCAATGGCAAAATGGAGAGAGATGCTAACCTTACAGTACCGTGCCCAGCTTGCCCTACAGTTCTAGGCAGACATCTGTCTCCTGGGACGATGCTGTGGCTTTGCTAGCAACAGAACACACCCAGAAGATGACAGGTTGCCTTCTTTTTTTCTCCCCACAAAACAAACGCCGCCTTTTTGCAAAAGGGTCCGTATTTTCTCTCTGGGTTCTCAAGTCTGCTGCAGAGCCACTCCAAATGCTGGTTGACAGTCTGCAATCTCTCTCCTCCATCAGATGTCATCCTTTCGGGTTCCAGCATTTGCTCATTTCCCACCTCACCACGATTATCTGCTTCCCAAGCCCTCACTGTGTAATGTCCCAACCTTTCCCCTCTTATCTGTCCCCCTAGGCTCTCCTTTTCTTCCCTAGCTAGCTCTAGAGGACCTATTTCAGCCTTGAAGGGAACTGATGTCCCTTCTCCACTGAGAGCTCAGCCCTTACCTCCTCCCGTGACATTGCTGAGTAGCCCCATGTGAAATGAGACACCAGATCCCAGAGGTATTCCTGGGGGCCACGCTGGAGGAAGGTCTGCATAGCTGTTCCCTCTTCCACTCATTGAGCAGAGGACAGAAGGATCAAATAGTGTTTCAGCTTCCAGGCAGGATTTCCCGTGTGCCAACCCTGGCTATGCAGGCAGCATTTCTGAGTAAGAACGAATGGATGAGCTATCTGAAGCTATTGGCATCACATCACACTTTGCTGTGATTTCACCAAGTTGTCTTCAGCATGGGTTAATCTTTCCAAAATTAGCTACTAAAACTTAGGACTCAAACTGCTTGTGTAGGGTCTCTAGACTAAATAGGAAAAAACCAGGCCATTCAAAGGTGATTTCTTCCCTCCCAAAATATATGGCATGAATTGGGCTACAGATATGCCTGCGTTTTTCCAGTTAACTGTAGAGAAGATAGATAATGAGCACTGATTAGATAGCTAATTCCCACATAGCTGCAGTCAGCCCAGCCTGATCATTTTCTAGCATACCCACGTGCAACACGGGTTGCAGCGACGCTCTGCTGAGTATCTGCCAGTCTCTACCCCAAGACATTTCCGTTCTGTCCATGAGAGAAATGCTCCCCGTGGAGTTTATAGCCTGCTCCAGTCAAAAGCACTGGCTTTTTACAACACCTTCTTGTGCTGATAGAGAACTATACAGTAGGGTTTAGTTTGGGTTTCTTTTTCTTCCCATCAACACTTGAGTTTGTAAAATAAAAATCAAACTTTTTAAAGTTAGAAGCTGTAATTAGTAGTGTCAAAATAAGGATACCAGGAAGTTAAATTGCCTAAATAAAAGTCTTAAAGAATACTGATCTTGCATAGGAATACAAATGCCATAATTTTAAACTGCTCATGAGTGAAATGAGATACTGGAAATGTTAATGAAACTTCTTAGGCTCTTACAGGCTAATCACTGATACAGTTTGTGATTTTTTGTATTACTGTTTTTGCAGACAGTAAATGTCATTTAACAGAGAGAGAAGAAAAAAACTCTTACTTCCCAAAGTCCCTCCCCCAACTGTACAACTCCAAACCAACAGATAAATTAACTTATTCAGATGCTGTGACATTTCTTGTATTTTTCCCTTCACTTTTTCAAAGTGTTCTGTCAGAGAAGTACAAAAGTTATTCTTTTGTAAGAGGATCATTAAGTCTGTTTGGATTATTGATCTCATAGCTTTTCTGGGCACAAGGCCAATCATTTTGACTAAGGTTTTTAATCCTAGCTAATGAGGGAGGTGGATTAATGAGAAGTTTTTTGTTGTTTTTTGTTATTGGAGGGTTGGTTGGATTTTTTGAACTAGTAGATTGACATGTTTATGAATACAGATGAATAGATCATTTTGAATGAAAGAAATGTTGGAGCTGCAATTGGAGATGCAGGCATTCTAAAGACCAAATAAGAATATGAACAAAGTCTGAAAAACAAGACATCATAAAACTGGTTTTCTTCCTGAGATTATAAACACAGAGGGCTCTCATCTAAGTACAGCAGCGGTTTTTGTTACATGCTGTTAAACATTTGGAGGGATGAAATTAGAAGCCAGATGTACCTCCATTATCTTTAAGGGTGTTCAGGTAACTGAAGTGTTCAGAATTTGGTTCTCATCTCTGATTGTTACCCTATTTGCACATGCATCTGAATTGCCACTGGTAATGCACTATGCTTGAAAAAATAATCAAGATGAAATTTGGAAGAGTAGAGCTAGTTGCAAGATTTCCAAATCTTTTTAATCTCTATTTTTAAAAATACAATGAATTAACCATTTTTGTAATTAACGCTGTAGTCTTTTAACTTCTAAGATCCTTTATAAAAACTAACTGTTCAGATCAATATATGTGACTAGTTACAAAACAAGGGCAACGCAAAACATTGTTGCTGATCTTAAACAGGAAGGTGGCACTACCATTTAGAAATCGAGATAATGTAAATGCACATTTGCAGTATAACAGAAATTACACCAAAATTACGAAGTGTCTGCAATATGACGTCAGGATTCTTTATGGCGACAGAACAAGTACAGAGTTGCGTCTTAGCAACACAGATCCCTTGCATCTTCTTTTCTTGCCCTGCTTGTGCATTGCTCCCCAGAGCCAGAAGCGTTAGGCACCAATTATCTTCAGAGTAGGAGGCAGCACAGCCATTTTAAGAATGCTGTCTGCATTGCAAAAGGCACAGCTAATGTATATAGACCTGTTGCAGTTATCTCCTCTTGAGATAAGACCCATTTCCATATAAAAGCCTGGAAAAAAATCCCCTTGAGATCACTGATAATATGACAGTCTATTTTAAGACATCTTGATTTTTCTTCTGAGAGCCTCTCGTCTGAGAGGCAGAGGAATTGGAGTTGAGGCAGTTTTTTCCCATGCTATGAAGTTTTTTCCTTCTCCCCAGTAGTCTGTTACTGACTTGGCACATGCCCGTATCTTAGCTGGACAGCTAAAATGAACAGAAGATTTTGAGAGAACTGTGACAAAGTAATGACTACATTATGACTACATGTAATTCTCTTCTAATCACAAAAGAAAAACCAAAAGAATACTGAAGCAAAGCTGTCACAAAGGCTTTTACGGGTTTCAGGGTAGAGTCAAATCTGAGCGACTCAGGTGTGGATGCAGAGTACCTTTTTTTGCTTTACACTGAGTGGCTCCAGTGGAGTCCCCTGGGATTGGCACCAGTGACAAGAATCTCACCAAATACGGGCAGTCACTGAACTCACCGAAATGTGAGTGGCAGAGGAGAGAGAAAAATGGTTATATCCTCTTACCATCACTTAAAATGCCCTTTGGGAGTTTTCCAGACTGAATGCTCATTCACATAAATCTGAAGTCAGCATTCTCCAAGATTATACCTGAGTCACTTAACTGTCAGATTTTCAGTAATGTTGGAGTACTCCATGATGTCACCTTTTGGCTCAAAGTGTGGCCAAAACCTTAACTGCTATTACCTCTCCTGTGCCTGGGAGGGTGAGGTTTTGCTTGGAAGCTCAAGTTTATTATATCTCTGCTAAATTTAAATTCTTGATAATTCCTGACTATGTTCTTGCTAGGGAGGGCAAATGAATATGTTCAGCTAAGTCTTGGGTTTTCCTTCATCTTCTTTCACAAGTAGCCAAGTTCCTTAAGTACCTGATCAGCTCATACTTAAACCGCTCAGAAGAGTTTCAGAAAATCAGTGATCCACTCAAGTGAGCAAAGCTTTACCAAAGTTTTACTGCTCCCATCACATCTGCTGTGTTCTGCTGAGCTGTTGCTTCTATTCAGATGTATTCCAACGTGAAACACATACACACTAATAAGTATCTGTGGAAAACCTTATAATATTCAGCTTACATGCTTACTTATAATAGAAAAAAGAGAGAGGGTTAGAGGCTGGGAAAAGCCTTCCAAATTTTCTGGGCTTTTTTTCTGGAGGTTTCAGAGGGGCTTATTGTGATTACTATGGAAGCAGAAGGAAACATAACAACACTTGTGTGGGTTTTTTTGCTTTTTTATGCAATAGAGTGTGGGGGGAAAAAAGGTAGATTATAATTGTCTTAACTGTCAAGATGTTAAAAGGAGACTACCAGAAACCTAAGTACTTCAGTGCTCATCATTCAAAGAGCTTACACAAATGCCTAATTTTGTGGAACTTCCAAAGGGAAGTGATACACAGACAGCTTTTCTAATGGCTGAGGGAACTGGACAGACAATTCTCTTGGACAGTTGAGAAATCCCAGCCCTAAAGTTATGCCAGATTTACTGCAATTCAGCCATAAGCATGGCTCATGTGAAAAGACAATGATAGTGGGGAAAATGCTTAATGCTACAGTTCACACTTTAATTAGTGGTGTAGTTTTTAGCTTGTGTTTTCTGAGACCATATTTACCATCCCATCTAACTCATAAGCTACTTACCAGAACTGAGTGGATAATTCTTATTTATTAGTGTGGCCTTCTTTTGCACAACACAATGTTTACAAATTTGTTTGCTGGTGGCTTATGTTTTCCATGGCTTCTCATTGTTCTCCAAATAATGCGTGGAGATAATTCATAGCTGTGGAGTCCTAATGGATAATTCATAGTGAATGCCTAAAATTGAACTACCAAGGACTTTGTTTCTACTATGATATTTATTTATTTATTTGCTCTAGCTAGGGAGGCAGTGGGCCTAGTTAAGAGCTCATTTGCTGGGAATTGAGAAATTACTGTTCTCTTTTTAGTTCTGCCAGTGACCTTGCATAAGCCATACCTGTGTCCCCATGCTTTAATTTCTGCATCATTAAATGAGGATGATACTTTCTGCCTTAGTCTAGTGAGATTTACTGATGAGAAATGTTAAGTATAATTGTTTTTCAAAGCCAGTGCTTATGGCTTTATAGCTTCATCCAAATACAGCAATAGCCTACTGCTTCTTTCCCTGGCATATGTTATTCTGATCTAAGAAAGTGTTGTGTACGTTTCAGATTTAGTTTGGTTTTCTGGTTTTACAGTTAAAAACAGACTGTGAAGATTACCTTGTACAGGGGAAAAATACTATCTCCTTGTAAAAAAAGATGACATACATGGAATGAAATGGAAAAAAACCCAAACCCTACAGTTTGTTTTTAAACTGTTGAAAATGCATGGTATCCCATCTCCTAAATTCAGCCTCTCCGGCTGAGTTGAATCACCTTGTCTTCTGCCCTATAGAATCCTTTCAGCGATAGTTCTTAGCATACCAGCGGTTTTTAATTCACCTTTTTTCTGCATGAAGTCAGTTTGGTTATTGCAGGCAGCTTTTATGCTAGTAAGTGAGCCAAAAGAGGCTCTGAGTGGCAGACAGCCACTGAAATAAGAACCTGGCACTCTGGGGAGAGAAAGAAATTCATTCAACTTCCCTTCTCTATCTCTTCCCTGTACTCTGTAACCTTTCCTTTTTTCTACTCCATAGTTACTGTAATAATTCTCTTGCCCAGAGAATGCAGAGTGTGGGCATATTTTTCCATATTACAGCTCAGCTACATACTGTGAAATCCAACTGTTTGTGTTGGAAAGCCCACCATTTTCCAGAGGCAGTCTTCCAGAACGTATGTGGACAAGTGATGCCTAGCAATCCGAGGATGCTTCCATGCAACAGGGGGCTGATTTGTAAATGTAGGACTACATGCTACAAGAACCTGTGGCAGCATATCCATTCAATGCAATGGAACCTCAATTTCACCTCCACTTTTAAATTGGCTTTTGATTAACTGAATAAAATTGATTCACTGGCGAGGCATGTTACTCTGCTTTAGGTTCAGATTTTGCGCCCAATCTAAATTTTGAGACCGCTAAGACTGATGCTCTCACTGTCGTTGCCAATTCATAAAATGGGACAGTGAACAATTGTTCCCGGTTTCTAGACTGTAAATGACATGGGGGTTTTCTGGCTGGATGTGGTAAGTGCTCTGATCTCATGCACAATTTTCTATTTCTAGATAATTGGCAGTTGTTTAGAGGCTATTTGTATGGAACATAAGATACATGGTACCCCACAAAATTTTTCTAGCAGTGCAGTGTAAACCATCTATCCTGAACCAGCAGAAGTACATCAAAAGTAGTAGTTCAAATAGTCCTTCAAAAGGCATGTTCTGTTTAAGTTCTGGGAAAAATCTACGTCAAGGAATGTAAACATTCCATAATCCTTTTAATGTGTTCATCTTAGAGATTTTAAGTGTTACCTTTTCTATCCTAAGAATAACAGAGGTTATTATTTAAGTAATGCTATCCAGATCCTCAGCTGCTGTAAATAGTGTTTAGCTCCATAAACATCCCTGTAATGGTTTATAGGAGCTGAGGATGCAGCCACTTTGTTTTGTAGACCTCTTGCCCTAAGCAATCAACATTTATACCGATAATGGATCAGCACTATACGCAATGCAGCATGTCATTCACTTTAATTTCACTGCTTTAGACACAATACTATTTCCCGCTGTTTTGGAATTTTCAGTTGCATTTTAAAAAAGAGATCTTTGAAAGTTCACCACCTAGTTCATTTCGGGATGCAAATGAGTAATTTCTGCAATAGAACTCTTTGGTGGATACATTTATACATTTGGTGCTTTAGAAACCCTTTTAATTCTGAAGTCTTACAGTCAGTAATACAAAGTAGTGAGACAGAAAGGCATATTTTTGTGTTCTCCATTTGGGACTCCTTACTTATTCTGAAAGATCAAAGCTACTTACCAACTCTGACATACCCATTCGCCACCCTCAGAGTTTGGATGTGAGTCTGTAATCAATGGCAATTGCACTGTAACAGTAAATGTACTTTCAAAGAAAACTGCTGTAGACTCTTGGGGCATGCACAAAGCCACATTTAGAAAGTCATGTGTTCCCGAGAATGGCCACAGCTGTTTCTTCTTCTTCGTGAGCAATACATTGTCTTCATCTAAAATACATAACCTTATTGTCATGCAAATATTTATGCCACATTAGAATCAGGCTTGCTCTTTTCACAATAGATAAGCTTCCTGTATTATTACAGATAACGAAAATCCAATTTCTGAAAATGTTCTGTTATTGTTTCTTTTTTCCTCTGCTTTTTATTAGTGAAGAACTTGTAATTATTTGGTCTTATTCAGACTTTCCAGAGGAAGAACTGAAGTCATATTTCCCACACATTGGGATTCTGATCATTGAAATTCACTTCTTTCTCTTCTTTCTATTGCCTTTAAATAAAGGAATGTACTAGGGAAAAAGACTCAGCTCAGTCTGGAATGATACAAGTGCAAGTCAGGAATAACTGAAAATAGTTTTGATCACCCTTTGAAATCCTAGATTAAGCAGTTTTGCTAACACTCAAAGAAATTCACTGGAACCTTTTGATTTATTGCACAATAGGTAGAAAGCTTCCTTTCTTCTTCTTCAGGTTCTTACCCTGCCAATGGATATTTGTTCTGTAAGTAGCACTGACATGAAAAGTCTGAAGTTGTCCACTTTTTTGCCTTTGACCAACATTCCCTTGGTAAACAGAGTACCACGAGGAGAGCGATGTTAATCCTCTAAGTTTAGCTTTGTAAAAAAGCCACACTGAAAGCTGTGAAAGCTTTGAGCAAAATTAACAAAACTTTGCAAGCCTAGCCAGCATCCTTCCAGAACACTTTTCATTATATGAGATTCCAATTTAGTAATACCCATAACAGTTTCTCCCAAATTAATAAAATATGAATGTGGAAACAGGGGCTATACCCTTAGCTCAAGTAACTCCATTTAGCAACATGGATTGCACTGTTGATTGCAATGCTAGTGCTCTGATCTATTGAATTTTGCTTATTAATTGAATTAATTTAACTCTTAAATTTTGTTTTGCTGCCTCTGGGCTGAGCAGTCAGGCTGGGTAAGGGCCAGGCTGCTTCTGCAAAGGGGAAGTAAGGGACAGAAGTGGAACTGCAACAGAGACACAAAAGCACTGCCCCAAAGGGAAGGTCAAGGCCACCAAGATGGAGAGCACTGCCTTCCTAGGAGGGACCCTCTCACTCACACACAGATACAGGCTCCTCCAGCACGACATGCCATCCCAGATTCCACAGTCAGGCTTTGGTGGGCTTTGGCATTACTGAACCAGCCAGCAGGCACCTGGCCTTTTTGCTTCCTCAAGGACTGCTTGCAGGGCATACACATTCAGCTAGTTGCACTGGGTTGATGTCTACCCGTACAAAGCTGTCTACGTTCCCTTAAATTTGGCTAATTTGGTAAGAAATCCAATGAGCTGGTGGAAAGCCCAGGGCTAAGGAATTCAGTCTGGAGTGCTCGGTGTTTCAGCTGACTGGAAGAGAGTGAACAGCACACACAATTCTCCTCGAGACAGTCCTAGAGTCTGCCCCAACCCTCCTAATCTCATCACACTGGATAAGCAGTCACTATTATTATTATTAAAGATAAAATACAAGTACGATGTCTCAACAAGGGCATAGAGGAAGATAAATATTTAAATGATTATATAAAAGGAAATACTTGGTGTTGGAGGCCAAACAGGAATCCAGTGGTGGAGCTGCTAAGATATAAACCGGCATCCCAGAGTACAGTGCCTTGAATGGTACATGTTGCTGCTCTTTCTGTGACAACAGATACTGCTGCCACCAGAAGAGCACAGATCAGAGGTTTCCCACAGTTTCCAAAGGTTTTGGGTTTTTTTTCATCATTATTCATACTGAGTTGGAGTTTTTCCAAATTTACCCACTAAAATCATAGAATCATAGAATGGGTTGGGTTGGAAGGGACCTTAAAAATCATCTAGTTTGAACCCCCCTGCCATGGGCAGGGACACCTTCCACTAGACCCAGTTGCTCAAAGCCCCATCCAACCTGGCCTTGGAACACCTCCAGGGATGGGGCAGCCACAGCTTCTCTGGGCAACCAGTTCCAGTGTCTCACCACCCTCCCAGTAAATAATCTCTTCCTAATGTCTAATCTAAATCTACCCTCTTTCAGTTTAAAACCATTACCCCTCATCCTATCACTACACTCCCTGATAAAAAGTCCCTCCCCATCTTTCCTGTAGGCCTCCTTTAGGTACTGGAAGGCTGGCAGAAGGTCTCCCAGGAGCCTTCTCTTCTGCAAGCTGAACAACCCCAACTCTCTCAGCTTGTCTTCGTAGGAGATGTTCCAGCCCTCTGATCATGTTTGTGGCCCTCCTCTGGACTCGCTCCAATAGGTCCATGTTCTTTTTATGCTGGAGGCTCCAGAGTTGGATGCAGTACTCCAGGAGTGGAGTCGAGGGGCAGAATCACCTCCCTCAACCTGTTGGCCTCACTTCTTTTGATGCAGCCCAACTTTGCTTAAAAATTGATGGTGCTGTGTGACCCACTTTATTCCAAGGGCAGAGAGAGTCCAGCGTTCTTTCTGTCATCCGTGCTATCAGAAAGCACTTGGAGCCAGGGTCAGTTAATAAAGAAGACAGGGCTCATCTGTTCTTTGACTTTTGAGGTCATCAAGGAGTCCCAGTTTGGCCTTCTGGGCTGCAAGCGCACACTGCTGGGTCATGTTGAGTTTCTCATCAACCAACGCCCCCAAGTCCTTCTCTTCAGGGCTGTTCTCAATCCATTCTCTGCCCAGCCTGGATTTGTGCATGGGATTGCCCTGACCCAGGTGCAGGACCTTGCACTTGGCCTTGTGGAATTTCATGAGGTTTGCACACGCCCACCTCTGCAGCCTGTCCAGGTCCCTCTGGATGGCATTCCTTTCCTCCAGTGTGTCCACCGCTCCACACAGTAACAGTGTCATAGAGTACATCTAAACATGGGAGGCAAAATCTGTCACTGCCTTCTTTTTAAGGGACCTGACTGGCCAAACAAATAACATTACCACTTTGCCACCTTGCCACAGCATTTGAAGATACTGGGAGGAGGCATGGGGTGAAGTTCTACTGGATGAACAGACATTATTCTGAATGCAGTCCCCAGCCCCTCCGGAGGAACATGTTGCCAGTACCACGCTATTAGCTAAGTACTGTTTCCCGGGGACGGCAAACATTGGGCACGACTGCTTTAAATAATTTAACTCTCCTTCTCTGTTCATAGGCCAACACATGGTACTGTATTCCAATAGGTTTTGTCTCCTCTATGACAAACAATATCAACCTGTTTTTAAAAGGGGGAGGGGAGGTAGAAAAGATGGGGAATGCTACAGAACCAGCCTTGTATTTCTAGACTGAGATAAATTTTTATCTGTCCCAAACATACGAACAGGACCATCCTGAACAGGAGACTTAAGAAGATGGGACTCCTTGATGACCTCAAAAGTCAAAGAACAGATGAGCCCTGTCTTCTTTATTAACTGACCCTGGCTCCAAGTGCTTTCTGATAGCACGGATGACAGAAAGAACGCTGGACTCTCTCTGCCCTTGGAATAAAGTGGGTCACACCGCACCATCAATTTTTAAGCAAAGCTGCTCCCTTGGAATCAGTGCTTGACTTGTTCTTAAAAATTTTGCACTGATCTATCCTTTTAATGTAGAGAAATGATGATCTCTACACCAAACAGGGCAGCACTCTACTCTCTAGTCCAGTGCAGCAAGAGATTTAGACTCCAGTGATAACAGGAGTCCTTTGACAGATGAACCATAAGCATTATTGCCTCCACAGATGGTTCTCTATAATAAAAGTTACTTTTTTTGCTGTTTGATTTTGTCATTCATGTGGGATTCATGTAATTTAACGGTAGCTGCCTAAGCATGAGGTGTCTTGTCTAGTTTAATCATCTGTGTTCTTTTTATAGTTAACAGAAGAAATCAGCCCCGCCACAAGTTGATTCATCTCACCCACCTCAACAAATTGTCATTGTCTGCGCACTATTTATGCCTTTGTGAGTTAGTTAGACTAGTCTTCTCCCTCAGTTAAATTAAAAGCTAAAAGTCATATTGAACAAGAAACAGATGAAACCTCCAAAGCAGTTTCTATTTTCAAGTCACATCCATAGGGATCTTCAAGCTTCTTGTAGAAACAAATGAATTGTCCGTGCTTTAAAGGCAAGGTGAAACTCTTCAACAAGGGAAAAAAAGAATCAAGGCAAAGAAGAAACAAATGTTCTCCTATATAAAATCATTTTTATGAGAAGGGCATACAGTTAGTGGTATGCAGCCCCCTACACCTCTTTCCTTCATGGCCACAGCCACAAATACTCGAGGCTCCGTGAGCCTTTAATCTCTTCCACTCACCTCCCTTCTTGAAGATACCTGGCTTAGATAATGCTGTACCAAATCTTCTGTGCCTATGCTCTGGTTCCTCCTGTGAAAACCACATTTTTAGCAACACTTAGCTAATCCTGCAATCCCACACAGATACCTAAGATATGGGTCCTCATCTCCCTCCTAACCTAGTTACATGCAATAAGGCTTTTTCAGACATGTGACTTGAGATTTGTAGTCCTTTTAAAACACAGGTGCCCTAACCACAAATGAGGTTTTGTAGCAGATAAATCCTTCAGTGGCACCACATGTCACAACAGCAGGAAAATTACATCCGCTCATTCTATTAAAGGCCACATTTGGAAATAATTACACAAAGAGAAAGATCCAGCAGTTTTAGGAGTAGGAATGATACTTGTGCATCTCGTGTATTCAACAAGATTTAGGAGAAGTACATGCAAGGGCGAAAGTAATTTGGAAGATGCCTAGGAGTTACTACCATGAGGGGACTGGGCGTGGTTTTGCACCGAACAGTGCGGAACCGAGAGATTCCACCAAGTGCTGTGAATCTTCACGTTGATCACTCTGAGGCAGCTCCAGCCATATACAGTTGCTGTAAGTATCTAGCAAAGTATTTTAAATTATTCTGCTTAGCCAACCATGGCTTCATGATCTGCTGTCTATCATAACAGTTGCTGCTTATAGAGAGTGACCTCACTTTGCTATTACTCACTGAGACAAATCACTCCATCTTTTTTCCACGTCCTTTTGTAAATGAAAATGCTTGGGAGGAAAAGGTAGCATTTTCAAAGGCTTACTGGTGTCTAAGTGTTGAGCCGAACCATAAATTACCTCTTGAACAGCCAGTCATAAAAGAAATACAAAGTATTTTTAAGCGGCTAATGCTCATTTGTTTCTCAAGCTCTGAGCAGTCCTAGAAGATGCCTAAATGCCCACTTTACTCTAGCAGTGCAAACATGAGGAACTATTGTTACCCAGACAAGTCATGTGAGTTTATAAAATCTGGTGATTATCTCTTTTTTCAGTTGCTGGTATTTTGTCACCAAGCACATTTGTCCAGATAAACAGTGCCCCAGGCAATTAAGGAACACTGAGTTCCGGAAGGACACACAATCCTCACCAACCCCAGAGGCCTCTGTCCCAGCTCCCAAGGTAAATCCCAAGCCTAAGTAGCTGCTGAAGCCTTTCCCAAGATGCTCACATAAGGAAGAGGGTGCCCCTGCAGCCATCCCACTTCATACTGCATGAATTCTCGTCATCCCTTTTGCAGAAGTCAAGGAAAGATAAATGATCAAGTAGCTGGAGATGTCTAGACTCCCCTCCCCAAACAGGCTTGCCTCCATCCACCTCTTGTGAGTCATACTGACAAAATGTGCAACGCAATGCATAAAACAAAGACTTTCCTGACTGGGCTTTTTAACATCTTACTCACAGATTCAACACCATTAATCTTCGTTTGGAAAGCCATGGATATTACTTTCTATAGCAAGTAAATAATCATTCTTTTTTATTACTTGCTCTCTGTAATAATAAAGATGCATATTTCACTCTTCTCTTTGGTACTGAGGAGACAGAAAGACAATGCAGGCTGTACTGCTGCTTTAGGTGAGCCCTTCTTGTCTCCCAGTTTATACATATCCACGCTTCCCTACTTCATAAAATAAATAAAACAGCAATAACCACCTCTCTTATTCATTTACATTGGCTCCACTAAAAAAATATTCAGATATCAACTGATCAGATAGGGCAATTAATCCATGCAATAATTGCATTATTGTGGGCTTAACTGGAAGAACTGTAAGGAAGATAAGAAGATAAGGATTCCCCCATGGGAAATTCAAACACAAGTAGAATGTAGATTTGGTAAATGCACAAAAATGCATGTCATTCATTTCCTTCTATGGCAAGAATCTCAAACTGAGAAATCAAGTTACTTAAAACAGTTCTTTAAAAGTTGTACCGATGAGTCATATTAATTATAGAATTACTCCCATCTTTGCAAAAAGGAGGTATGTATTTTTTTCACAAGTCATTAGATTCCATCAGCTAGTATTTAGAGTTCTATTGAAGTGTAAAATATGTATTGTTATTGTTGCTCATTGTTACTTGATACCCTTCACTTTCCACTCTAAGGCATGATAAGTATAAAGGAAAATTCAGGCTGTAGGGACAACTCTTCTAAAAATATCAGCCCGTTATCTACTTTTTTTTCCTTTCTTTCTCATTGAGAAAGGATGAAATACACCCATCAAAGATATTATAAGCCAGTTGCACCTTTTTGATGCAATCCTGTATCACT
Source organism: Charadrius vociferus (assembly GCF_000708025.1). Lineage (NCBI taxonomy): Eukaryota > Metazoa > Chordata > Aves > Charadriiformes > Charadriidae > Charadrius > Charadrius vociferus. Next base: position 2,207,417 of record NW_009649308.1, read on the forward strand.
GAAGTCCATGTAAATTCAGTAGGAGCAGGATTAAAGACTTTACTGGAACAGCAGCGGTGTATTATAGGAAGCTTTCACATAATTGAAAATCCTCCCTGCAACAAAGTGATTTGTAAGGAGACACTGCGTTTGTGGCTGAAAGGAGAATTTTAAACTACGCAGCATGCATCAAGCCACTAGTTTCTGGTCCTGCATCTTTCCCATGGAAGAAGACTGCTCAGCACTGCCATATTTCTCAGCCTGGGAATAACTCTGCCTTTCCTCTCCTTCTTGCTATGAACAGCTTCACAGTGAGATCACATCACACCTGCAAAAACTAGCAATCCTCACAAGTGACCTAGATATGATACGTTAGAGCAGACCTTCCTCTGCTGCTCAGCAAATCTCTGCTGCTGAAAGATTTTGCTGTTCAGCTGAGGAACCTAAAGACAGTTGAGTTTACAACTGCTTTTTAAGAAGCTCCTTAAATCTTAGAGCTAGATTAAGTGAATACACAAAAATTTCAGGAGATACATGCACATTTCCTACTTTTCCAAAGAAAAAATGTACTTAGTAAGAGCCTATTTTAACAGCAATGTTATAATGGAAATTTTGCCATTGGACACAGCAAGATGGAAATTGTTCCCACCACGCATAGCTCCCAGAGATTTCCACAGAACTTTAACGCAGGTATCAGACAGACTGGAAGAGCACTCAGTGTCTCTGTCCTTCTGCCCTCTCTCAAGCAGAGGAATCACTCTTTCTTCTGTAGAGGCTTGGGGTTGAACAAGAGCTTAAATTATGTAAAAAAAGTCACTCTCTCTTTAATAACCTGTTGCTATCAAATGCTTATATCCATTGATTATCCCATAAAATAATCAACATAAAAGCCACTGTATCTTTTATTGCAAAGGAAATTGCTGAAATGACATATAGCTGCTTCTGTACTAGTAGAGACTATACTGCACAACGAAGCTTGAATAATTTCCCTCTGAAATGGAAGCCATAACATCCCATTTTATGCCATGGCCAGTTAAGTATCTGCATTTTGGTGGTTATGGCACCAACTTAATATCTCGTGTCTGTACTTGAGGGAAATATACAAAGCCTTTTTTGGCATTGACTGACTTCACTGTGGCAAAATAGATACATGAAGTTTGCCATTCAGCAAGTCCAGTTGTTTCCCATTTATTTAGTCTTCTTTTAAAGCCTTTACTCTTATTACAAGATTTCCATTGGACTAGGAGGTTTAAAAAGTACTGCTGAGCCAATACAACAACAAAATTTGTATTAAACAAAATGACAGGGAAAACAATATCAATATGCCTCTGAGATAATTATCTCTGATCTCAACGCAGTTACTTTTATTTTTTGGTAATACTCACAGAATAACACTGTCTGAACACTGAGAAACAGTTAATTCTGCTTTTTATAATTTTCTAGTCAGGGTAAAACTACCTAATGTGCAAATACACACATTTCAAGCAAATATGACAGAATGAGGGCATTATGGTTATGATACTCTGTATATTTGGAACTGTGGGTAAATTTAGTAGGGCTGCTGCATTGACATACGGTCAATGCCATCCTCTGAGTAAGAGAGGAAAGAGCAGGAATCACTTGTTAGTTAAAGATAAAATCAGGAGTGAGAGACCCTCTGGAAAATGGATGTACGATTCAGAATCCCAATCAGCTGCAGTGAAAACCCGGCCTTCACAGCGCCGTGCCTTCAGTGTCGGTGCCGCGTACCCCCCCGGTGCCTCATACAGAACAGTGGTTTATACAGCTGCACGAGGGGACCCACACTATAACATACTCTGTGAACTTCTTACACGGGATGTGTTAAGTGAAACTTAATGCCAGTCTCCTGCGTCCTTGAAGCAGTATGAAAGCTTCTGCTCATCTATACGCTAAGGGCCTTATCCAGCTTTCCTCAGCACCTGCACACTAATTTGAATGGACTTTGGACCTGGCTGCTGTCCCTGAACCTCTCCGCGCAAAAGAGAGATTGGAAATGCAGAGCCGAGTCACTGTGCCTGAGAAAAGACTCTCTAATGTCACTTCTCATGCCCAGCACAGGACTAAATGGGGACACTGCATGTGTCCGGATCCGGAATGGATGTAAGAGCTGCAATCCTGTGTCCTACGATGGGTTACAGAGGTCAGCTTATGCTGTATCTGACTCTTTTTATATCTGCTTCCCAATAGGATAAGTTTGAACCTAATTAGTTCTTTTAATTAAGAACCTAATTATTACGATGTATTTGATAAGGCGTATTGTATGTCCTTAAAGGGGCAACAGTTATTTAATTAATCTGTGCTGACAACAGGTTGGCAGGGATATTCAGGGTCATCAGAATGACAGCAGTGTTGAGTTGTCTTAGTCCAAAGCCACAGAGAAAGCAAAGTAACCCAGGAAACATGACTGGGGTGAGCTGACCACCTTCCCCTCTTAGGGCCCTCCACGTTTTTCTAAGACCACAAGTTTGTCTGCTTTTTCCATATATATTAATGATGTAAAGGAGATGGAGATGTTTTTTGTTTTTTTTTCTTACAAAGCTTGAATATTTATAGGTACACAGAAGGACACTATAACTTCTCATTAATATATGGGATTATAATAAAGCAAGCTAACTGTAAGTTTCCTATGACGGACTTTGGTTATAGTTACCATATCAAGAACTGTTCTACAGAGAAGTAAGTTTTGTGAAACAAATGTACAACAATTCCAGAATGAAAGGAGAATCAGGCTTACATGTTGCTTTTAAAGTATATTTTAAGAAGCAAGCAGACTCGATCAAATGTCAAGAACCAATTTGTTCATGTGAGATTTGCCACAGGTAGGCTCTAAAAGTCAGTGAGAGCTTAGTTTCTATTTCACAAGTCCTGATCATATCGGTTAGCTTCATGCTGTTAGATTAACTTGCATGCTGAACCTTCCAGAGACAGAGAGAAGAAAAAGATAAGAGAGAAAAAAGTGAAGAGAAGCCAAAAGAAAGGCAAAGGAAATAAAAAGAAGCTGGAGATGGGATATAAGAGCCGTAAAGAACACAGAATTGCTAGGATTAAAAAAAAGGAGGGAGGAGATATGCCAAAAGACGGGAGGGGAAAATAAATGTTCCTGATTAACAAGAAAAGAAAACAAGAGTTTACTGAGACTGACAGAGGGAAGGCAAAGCACTGCGTATTTCATTGTCTTTAGCTGAGGGGATAAGACAAACACCAATGCATTATTTTGCCCTTAGAGCTAAGGAGTGATTATTTCCATTCCAAGCATTTTACAATATCCTCTACTCATTCATGGAGGTCGTCATCTTTCAACTCCTACATTGTCCTGTGGAAAATACTGTTACAAATGTGGTATGGTCTACTCTCTGCTCAGTTATGTTTACTTTCTTTATGAAATTAATAAAAAAATTTTCACAAGGTCAAAGGGAAATTCTCAGTTCAAGCTAGCTTGGATCAGATCATTAATGCTACAATTATTAAGATCCCTATGGAGCTATGCTAATTTACACCAGCGGGGAATTTGGACTGTGTCCGTTCAAGTACAGCCTAAAGCAGGTACCTAATAAAACTATCAAAATTAACAGTGACATCACTTTATTGAAGTGAGCGTATTGTACTGTACTGAGGCCAGTGGAGTGCAGTTATATTAACCAGGTTCTATATTGCTTTGCACTAATTATTAACTTCAGTGTACTTCTCTTTTTAAACCAAATTTCAAAAATGTTTGTATCTTTTATTTAAGAGCAAACAGCAAATTTCCTGTAGTTTAATAATATTCTTCTTCAGTTTCTTTTTTATTTTTGTAGCATTTTACTTTCATCTATGAGACACCTTTTAACCCAGACCCTCGTTCCATCAGAAGAGCTCATGTCTACATGCTGCCCCATGTATAAATGGTTTAATATTCACCTAACATAGGCAAACAGCAAGAACACGACACGAGCTTGATCCTGTGGTTCACTTAGCCTTATAATCATCCATCTTTCTCTAATAGTGGCCAGCACAACATTTTTTACAATTTGTGGTATAATCTATCCTCACCATTAAATATTTCCTTACTGGGATAATCACAGAAATGAAACACCCAGTTTATTACCTCTTTCAAAAATTATTTTGAACATTCTTCACATTGTTATTCTTGCTATTAATTGACTAGACTGCTTATGAATGTCATTAAATTTTTGGTCTCAATGGTTGGGGGCGTTTCGCAAATATAAATGTGGGTTTTGTTCAGAGTTATCAAAATTAGCCATTGCTGAGGGAACATTTCCCAATCAGGTCTAATTATAATATTTTACATGTTATTCCCCATCCTATTCTGTATGCTTCTTAATGTCTTTTTTGACTTCTGGCCATAGCTAAAGTCTTCATTAAGCTGTCTGTAACAACATCCAAATCTCTTTCCTGAACTGAATAATTAATTCCAAATCCTTTCCACTTTCATAGATGTTTTAATACTTTGCATGTATTGATGGCGAGTCTCATTTGCTGTCATGATCCTGGTGAAGCTCATCCATCAGCATGCCGTATGGAATAAGACCATGGGGCCGCTAAGTCTGAAAGCACTTCACTACGTAATTGATGTTTAAACTGGAAAAAACAATATGAACATCTTCTTTCCATTCCCACACACCATAAATCAGTCTTCCTTAGTGATGACTAAACAATATGCTTGTACCCTCTGCAAATTTTGCTGCCTTCCTATTCATCATTTTTTTCTGAAATTACTAAATATATTAAGCAATGTATCATCCAATACAAAAATTTAAATTATTGGGTTTATATTTTACTTGTCAGGAAGAAACTTTTGATTTCCTGTCTCTTCTCATATGGACAACCAACCTCAATGTTTACATAACCTAGAAGCCAGCTTATCAAAATATAAATGCTATGAAAGTAAAGGAAAATGTGTTCTAGATTTTTTATATACATTTTTTTCTTGACTCTCATAAAATATGAATCAGGATCATGAGGAATTTATGAATTCATTTTTTTTCCCCAGAAAGACAATATGTTCCTGTAAAGAATAAATTTAGACTAAGGTATTATAAAATGCACTGAAATGCAGTATGGAACAATTCAAATGCTTTCAGAAATAGAATACAGTGGGTTACAGTTCAGTATCAAGGTGGTGAGGGCTCACTGTTTCATTGTGCTCTGAAGTTGTTTTAACTCTCCACTGGTTTTCCCTTTTTCCATCTTTAGGAAAAAAAAAAAAAGATTAAATTGTCATTACAGGTAATAAGGAGGGAATCTGATCTTCAGATATGAACTTTAATAATTTAGGCTCCTTTTAGCAATAATAACCTGAAGCTAGGAGAGCAGAACAGAGAATCTCCCTGTGAAAAGTGGTACTTCTTCAGCACTACTTCACCATTTCTTTCATTCCTAGAAGCCCATTCACTTGACTTGTTTCTGTAAAAGATTCTGGCACTTTGGCATATACCGAGGCAAAACGGGAGACTCGACTCATCCATATTTCATACCATACACATTTCTAGGCCCTGCCAGCATTGCAGAAGAAAATCAAGTGGTTGTTTCTTACCCTTAGAGCTTCCGAGATCCCTTGTCCAACATTGCTACAGGGAGAAGACAACATACATCATGCAACTGAGGAAAGGGAACCTCAGGCAGGCTGCATCAAGCATGAAACAGTAATAAAAAGTTTTTGTAAACTCAGTTTAAAATCTGGTGAGAAGTCTGAACACCTTCACAATATTTCGAAACTGTAGCATCTGACTAAACACACATATGGAAACTGCGACTTCCTACAGCTTCTGCGTGCAACTCCCACAGATGAGATGGCATTTGGAACAGGAAGAACAATATTATAGTAAAATATTAATCAACAGAAAGATAAAATTTCCCTTACCATACTTGACAATCCAGGAAATCAAATGGATTTAATTTACAAAGACATCAACAATTTATAGGATTTGAGAAAGATTTATTATCTGGTTTCCATGAAAAAAAGTAAAGAATGCATCTGTAAATATGTGTAAGAGAATGTTTAATCCAGGTGTCTACAGGGCATGACAATGCTTCCCTGGGAATGAGTCACAAGCTTCCATATTAACTGTGTATATTGCTATTATAGGACTAAGAAAAAATGCAGGGAGACCACAAATAATGCATGATTGCCTGCTATTTACAGCTTGTTGAGTTGATGAGACGTGAATAATTAGCAGAGTTCTGGGAACAGTAAAAAACATTCATCTTTTACTATTAAGCCCTACTTTCCATTGATCAAATGCCAAGGGCTAGACTGTGCCCCAGTCCCTTCGCTAGAAGCCTCCTCACATCCTGCAGTTCAGAGCCACGCTTGAGCAGTAGCCACCCGGGACTCAACAGGCGCTCACAAAGGTACTATGCAGAGTTATTGGTGGGGGCACCACCAGACCTTGCTAGAATGACAGGTAATTTACAGCTGAACATGAATGTTTTAGAAATTTTTAAAAATGGTCCTTCACAGTGTGCAGTTAAAAACACCCTTATTCTTCCCTGACCTCCGTGTAGTTGTGACTCTGGTTCATACACAGTCTGAGGAAAACGCACAATAGTGGTGTCTGCAGACAAAAGAATCCATATATAGGCTATAACTTTCCTTAATTTGTAAGAGGATAATTCAAATAAGCTTTACGTAAGTTGACAAAGCAAACTTATGGCACGTTTGTAAAGTGAAATGTCTTTGCTGATGAATTAAACTCTATAAAGACTGCTAGTAACCCCAGGTGTGTATACCTGGTTTTGTTGAGGTGTAGAATTCGCTTCAGTCTGCAAAATTCAGGGTGGTGGATAGGAACAGTGCAAACTCAAACCACCTGTAAGTAAATTAAGCCATCCTTTAGAGACAAGTGACCATCCACATTGTATACTTTTTCCTATTTGCATTGAATTGGTTGCCGCTATCCATTATCAAGCATCAACTGTTTTTTAAGGCTGAAAATTTTAAAATGCTCTGCCTACCTGCTAAAAACACCCAACTACAGGATTGCTTTCAAATAAGCACTACTGACTTTTATATAAAAGATTTGTAAATATAGGGAATGAGCAATTTTTGCCCTAGATTCTGAACTGCCCAGTGGGTGTGCTTCACATTTAAAAAGCTTTCCTTCTGCCAGTAATGCTGAGTCCTCACCCATGTTCCACAGCCTCTGTTTTGCTATGCACAATGCTAATTGCAAATGTGAAGATTGGTAGGTGGGAAAAAGACATGTGTTTTGGTTTAGTAGCCAGCAATCCACGTTTATTTTGCACATTTAAACTAAATTGCACTAAATCACTAAAAGACAAGAAGTGTGGTGCAAATGACATGTATGACCAAAGATCAGATTTACTGCTAACCCACAGAAAATAGAGGTAGTTAACATTCAACTCTAGCTATCGTGTAAAAAAAAACCAAAACAAAACCAAAAACAAAACCTGAAAGAAAGATGTATCCCACTAAATGTTGCCATGCTTCTGTGGTGAGATCCTTTGGACGGACAGATGATAGAACTCTTTTATAAGAAATAAACCACCATTAACTGTCATCATATGTTAACACATATTTCTGTCTATTAATAACTTCATTATTCAGTTACTTTCCCTTTATGCTAGCTGGTGTGTTAAAAAGAGAAATTAGTTAAAAAGAAGCACTTCAGGTGACACTAGTTCAGCATACCTCAGCCCCACTCATTGCTAGTTGACATTAGCTATACTACCATTTCAAATCTGGGGAAAGCAGAAGGAATATTCCTATCCCTCCCGGATGGCATGATTAGAGACTGAATCCTCTTATTAAGTAGAATTGAAGGGATTCATAGAGGAGAAAGACATCAGTAAGCATGAAGACTATTGCTTAAAAGCAAGAAGCATCACAGGTTGAATATTTAAAATGGCCTTTTCTATCAGAACAAAGACAACAATTTCCTTGCATCCCTTCCATCATATGTCTGAGAACAGACGTCTCGAGGATCATATGAAAAAGTCAACATTACTGTGATACTTCCTCAGAATATTTTGTCAGCATCCAAAAATTTATATCTGCGATTTCCTAAGCCACAAAGACAGAAAGGTGGTGACTTCCAGAACTAGGTCTGATAAGAAATGCAGGACAACCTCCCCCATAATTTAACAGAGGGTCATTAATGTAAATGTAATGGCAGTGGAGTATGTTACTGAGTTGGTTGCAGAAAATAGAAACAAAATCACTGACTCCCATAGGCTGTGCCAGAATGCTACAGGCAGTAATATCAACTGAAACATTGAGGTCAACAGGGATGAGCAAAAGGAACCACAGACTAATAAGCAATGTTATTGAAGCACAACAGAAAAGTCAATGTCAATGCTGCGAAAATGGCGTAAGTCAGGTTGGAAACGGCAACTGAATGTGTTGGGGGGAACTGACATTGGGCAGAACGCCATGATGTTTACACTAAAAAAATATTAATAACTACTCACCTTATCTGCTAATTACATTATCCAAAGTGTGTAAACCAACATGTATTCAAACACCATTGCAAAGGGCCAAAGGTGCTGCATTTTCCCAACAGTTTTATAACCTTTGCTCGTTTGAACAAGACCTGTCAATCATCACGCATCCAGCTCTGTCACTGAATTGATGTGTATGTCTTTAGGAAAAGACCTTATTGCTGAATTTTTCATTTTCATACCTTAAGTTTTTCTCTATTAATTAGACCATGAGAAACAAACAAAAATGCCAGAGAGAAGAATCCATCAAAATCAGTTATGAGAGCTTCCAATATCACACCATCTATAAGGAACATGATTTCTGTTTTCATTATTTTCTCCAGAAACAAGGATCAGCTCCTCTCAGTTGCTGGCAGCTGGACTCAGTGTTGTCTGAACATTCACACCAGTGAATTGTAACAGCTTTTCCTTCCTGTGCTTACACCGGAATGCTTTTCCAGGGAATGGCTTTATTTACATTTGCTTTCTAAATGAAAGGTTTCGATTTCCTCTCTACACTGTTGTAGAATATCTGACCAGGTGGAGAATTCAAGTCTCAGTATGATTTAACTTACAAACTGAGTTTGAAAAAAACCATTACAGGGCCTTTGGATTTTCAATTCAATCAGACAGGTTGTTGTTATTTGCATTTAATCCCATTTCAGATTTTTATTTTATACAGAGAAGTAATTAAGCCAAAAGAGGGAGTAAAAGCCAAAGAACCTCCTACTCCGTGCCATTGACCAGAACTAATCTCTTCACTCTTTCTACTCAAGTTTGAACTTTGGCTTAAACATAAGTACAAACATTTCAAGCACTTCAGGAAACTTATCAGGTGCTACTGTGCTGAAACCAGCTATAATACCCAGCTCCTCTCGTCTCTCCTTCCTTGCTTTTCATAGTCTGTGTGGAGCCATTTGGTTTATGCATAAAGTGTATCAGATCGCTTCTTATTTGGAGAAGTTCCTCTCTATTCCATGTTCCTACAGGCCTATGTCTTATCAACATTATGAGATTACAAACTGCTAAAAAAATCATGTTGCTGGAAAAAACCCAGAAGTTCCACTGCAACGCACAAAGTGTGTTTGCTGCTGTGACCAGATTTGATAGGCAGGGCATAGAGAACGGTTAGAAGTGAAGACTCCAACAGTGGGCAAGAGCCATAACCCAGTTATATCTAGTTTGTTCTATTTTCATTTTGATATTACTAACATAGAAAGTATCATGCACAGCAGGACATACAATTTGAAGGGGAAGGAAATGGGTTATTAATATAATATCAAAAGCTCGACAATAAAGCATAGTCTTTGTTCTACACTTCGAAAAACACTTTCAGAACAGCATTTCCATGAGGTACATACCAAAAGGAACAGGTAATTTTATTTTTGGCTTAGATTTGCTTTATAGCTTAGTATTTTCATCATAATAGATCTTTCTTCGATGCTCTTTGTGCTGAACCATTTTTCCCCCCTTTTTTAAATAAAATCCCCGTGTTAGCTTTTGCAATGGCTTTGCTCTGTTTTCTTGTTCTGTTTCATTCTTTTAATTCGCCTGGAAACACAGCCTTTTGTTCTACCCTGGAATGACTGGTATCATTGCAGATGTAAGTTAATTCTTGGTAGGTTTCTAGCTAGATAAGTTTTAAATACGATGTACCTTGTCCAATATAGTACAATACAGCAACGCATTTGTAGGGTATTTCCAGCCTGTTGCAACAGAGTCTCTGAAGTCTAGAAGTCTGTAGTCTAGACTCAAGATAAGTTTTGATTTTGCAGCCTGGAGGTTTGTGCTTACTACAAAATAAGGCAGAGATTTAGTTTTTCCTCTTGGATCATTCTGATGTCTAGAATATGGAATCTAGAAGTCAAATGTTTAATATCCATTCTTATGGTCTTGTCCTCACTCAGTTTTTTTAATAGATCTAATACAAATCAGTGGAGAACAACTGACTTCTCTGGAAGCAACAGCAAAGGAACCTCAAAATACGCTATTGGGATAGACCGTGAGGCAAAGGGGAGCTCCTGTAATGTTTTTGGTTACAGTCTGTAGATGTTTTGTCATATTACATCTCTCCAAAGTCTTCTGTGGGTGTCCTCCAAAGCATCGGTATACCCTAGTCCTCATGGATTTCTGCTGGATATTCATAAAACAGCTCAGTTAGACTTCTCCACTACTTAAAGCAGAAGTCTTACCAGAAAATAAAAGTTTCACCTAACTGTGGATAAACTACAGAGGATGGAAATTGTAGTCAGATAAAGAACAACAACAGACAGCATAGATTTGAGGAAGAGGTATTCCTAATTACAACAGAGATCCCATGTAAGCATTCCCCGAAGGTATTACGGAAGAAGTTTATCCCAGATAGCAGACAGCCACGCTACCATGCCTGGTAAGGTCTCACTTAGATTCTACTGAATGTAGAATAGATTTCCCTATGAGCAGGTATTTGCAGCTGAGTGGAAATCCAGGTCTTCCTGCTTACACCAGTGATGTTCTGGGAATACAGGGGTTTTGCTACCAGACTTTGCTACCAGACACTCTACAGATGACATTCCATTTATATTCAGAGTTTCTTAATCCCTCACAATAAAACACACTATCCAGTAGCAAGTTCATTTTCTTCATGCCATTTTAACAACAGCTGCTTAATAACAGATCTGAAATTTTAAAGCATGATGATCAATTCCTCCTTCTTCTAACCGCACTTACCGTTCAGAGATGAGGTGAGTCAGAACTTTTTTAATTACTCTATTAAAATAATACACTCTTAGATATAAGTGGCACCATGAAAGATCTAGAGCTGGCATGTGGGCTAAATGAACAATCAGGGAGATTGTCCCTTTCCAGACGGCAACTGATCATGCTGAAGGGAAAGAAGCTTACAAGGGCAAATTAGGACACAGAGGAAGAGGAACAGTTCTGGCTAGGAAGGACCCTTCAGCATAAGCAGAGATGAGGAGATGGCTGAGAAGAGTAGAAATTAGATACACAGCCAGATCTTCCAGGTAATGAAGAAAAATAAGCTTTTCTTGCCGAATCTCATGGATTTTGCTGCCACACTAGAAAACTCTTGGGTTACTGGGGTGCTAATTCCAAGGACTAAGGGTAGACAGATGCAATTTGAAGATCTGGATGATCAAGGGTCCTGTAGCTGGCAGAGAGGCTGGATTGGAAAGCCATTTCTAGAATATTAAAGGAGTAAACTATGTGCATTGTAAAGTTTGAGATGTTTTCCAAAAGCTGAGAATATAATCTAGCAAAATTGGTAGCTTTCTGGATTTGGCAACTTCACTGTGACCCTAAACAGTACAGTAGACACTTTCTAAAAATACTGTCTATTGTGTGTATTTAATACTGGCATTAAAAACATTTCTTGGCAGCAGGCAGTTTTAGATGAAAGTTATTCTGATTTCTCTTAAATGAAGTGTGATTTAATAGTATTTAAATAGCATTTTCTTTCCAGCAAGAGACACAGCTTAGTCACACCAGTAAAGGACTTGTTCTGTTTCCTGACTAGCTCAGCTTTGGCGGAAACGAATGTACAGCACTTAGCTAGTCCCTTGGCAAAAGAAAGCATGCAAGGTGTCAAAAAGCTGGTGGTGGGAACTGTTCTTGCTGAAAAATGTTGGTCTCCAGCTACAGAGGCAGGAAAATGCAGGCTGAGTTTTTCTACTGCCACCCATGCTATGGTTCTAGCCACATGAGGCATTCCACTGGGAAGAGAAAACAAAAAAAGCAAACAAAATAGGCTGATGTTCTATATACCTGATTTTTCTTTTTAAAGAAAGAAATCAAGCTCATCTTAGCAAAGGCACAGTTCTCTTCAGGAAAATGCTTGAGTCATTTCAACAGTACCTTGGCCTGGCTGGAAAAAAAAGGAAAAAAAAAAAGAAAAAAAAAAATTTTGCAAATCTCTTGCAGTTGATTTGTAGCGGATTGGCCAGCAGAGTGTGAGTGTAAAGAAAACCAGCTAACAATCACCAATGTGCATAAAAATTAAAATGCAGACACTTGCGACTTAGAAGAAATCGACAAAAAGGACTGAAAAGCCTCTGGGTTTCAAATCACTGAGCCAACGTGGATTGTGTGAGAGCAGGCTAAAATGAACTGAGAATTAATGTCAGACTAAGAAGAAATTTTTGATAAAGAGAATTGTGCTTCTAGTAAAATTCAAGCCACCTGCTTCTCCTGACAGGACGTGCGTTATAAAACAGAAGTGAAGGCCCCTGTGGACAGTTGCTTAGACTGAAAAAAACAGTTAATGAAAGTATAAAGCTCTCATGCTTTTTTAATTACATCAGATGGAAATAACCAATAAACTATGACTTTCCCTTGTATTGATTATTCTGCGCTTTTAGTTATCTGTTGTGAACGCAGTGATCAGTAAATGCTAAATATCTTATTGATACCTCATAAATCATTCATGTTTTTTTATAACCAGTAAAGCAGCATCTATATTTGATCTTCTTCCAGCTAATACTGAATATGGTCTATTTGTACTAAACAAAATCTCAAGGACTGGAAGATATTTAGAATCTGCCGGCAAGGTCACGTTGGCTGAAAAATATATTTGATTTACACCATAATGAAAAATTAGTGTCTCGCTCACATCTCAGTGAAGCAGGTGAATAAAATGCAGCTTTTAAACAACTGTTTTGTACTCCCTTGTGCACTCGAGTCCTGAGAGAGAACTTGAATATACATAAGCAGGAAGCAAAATATATATTAACTGTGGTGTCATGCAACCTGTCACTTAAATCCTTATGAGCACCTGAGGAATGGAAGGCCGCAAACGCAACCCTAGCCTTTGAGAAGGACTCCACCGGGTATACGAGAAACTATAGATAAGTAATTGTGACTTTTAGGCAAATAGCTAAAAATCAGAATGAAAACTAGAACTGGCAGATACTCAGATAACCATAAGGGAAGAAGTCATGCAGCTTCTGTAGGCAGAAGGTACGTCCTTCAAGCCTTTTACAGTTCTTTGAAGGAGTCAACAAGCACGTGGATAGGTGTAGTTGTGGCCAATACATTGTCCTTGGATTTTTAAAAAAGCTTTTGACAGAGTTCTTGAAGCAGGAAAGCTTTAACAGAATACAAGAGAACAGTTCTCTCTCTCTCAGTGACACATTAAAAACTAAGAAACAAGAATAAAAATAAATAGCCGGTATTCACAATGGGGGATGGTTGCCACAGAGGTCCAGTGGGGTCTGGTTTGTAAATGCATGCTACTCAGCATATTTATGAATGAATTGGAAAAGACAGTGAACAGTGAGATAAAACATTTCCATGTGATACAAATTATTCAGGATAAAAGAGCAGATAAAATGCAATGTTGATTACTGCAATCAATACTAATAATACTAGCATTAACAACATGGGATTCAAATTTTTTTACCAGAAGAAAAAAATATTTAAGCCATTTCAGACAGTTCTCTGAAAATATCTGTTGTAAGTCCAGAAAGGCAAGTAATGTTAAATAATAGAGAAAAAAAAAAAAAAAAAGAACAAATAAGAAAACATAGTACATCCCTGGTGTTCCTTCTATTTTGAATGTTGAATGAATTTCTGGTAACACGAACTTAAAGAGGAACACAGCAGAACTAGAAAAGACACAGAAAAAAATTTAGGAAGATGATCAGAAGTATGGAATAGCCTTCACTTTGAGAGAATAAATAGTCTGTGGCTTCAGGTTTGAAAAGAGATGATATATGACAGGCCACAATAAAATCCTGAAAGCCAGGGGTTGCTAGTTTATATGATACAAGAAGTAGTGCCTACCCATATAAACTATCAGACAGCAGATTCAAAATAAATTTAACATTCCAGAGTGCCACACAGTATCGTGGAAGCCACAAGTACGGCTGTCTCTAAGCAGTATTGAAGAACAAATGCAGTCGTCTGGTCTGCCTCCCTCTGCTCCTGAACTCTCGAAATTTATGACTGCTGGAAGAAGGAAAGCATCATTCTGCATATGTCCACTGTTACTCTCATCCCTATATATCTGCTGCTGACCGATACTCACTATAGCCCACTGAATTATTAGCTACTGTAGTTCTGAAAAATCTTTAAAAAAAGATCAGATTAATATTGTGAAATCAAGCACCTGAAAGTTATGAAACAGCAGTGTTCAGGATGCCCTCATAACCGTATTTCTGCCCTCTTGTACTCTGTACTACTTTTTCCAAATGCCTCCAGCCTTATTCAGGCTTAGGGTGGTTCATACTCCCCAGATGAAGTAACTAGTCAATATTACATTATATCCCCATTATTCAGCAAGTAGCCAATACAGTTGATTTACTATATGCCATCAAACACAAGCCCTGGATGCAGAATTGTTCTTTTCCCAATGGGCATGGTGACTTGATTGCCCCTCAATTTCTCTCCCTGATTCTCCAGTGAAGTCAGAAAGTATTAGGGGAAGAAAGGAGACAAAGGGATGTTGATTATTGATTCAGATTCCCATCTATCACAAACATTTTTTTCATATCATGATTTCCATTAGTTTCTCAAGCTTTATTTT